>NW_024870916.1:4070000-4377500 GCF_019054845.1 Dipodomys spectabilis | reverse complement strand
CGAAGCGTAGCATCCGAGGGGCTTCCTCATCCGAGGGGCTTCCTCGCGGGGCGGGGGGGAGAGTGGGGCGGCGGGGGCGGACCCCCAGACCGCGCGACACCTCCTTCCCCCCGGGGTCCCGCGCCGCTCCCGTCCCGTAGCCGACTGCCGGCGACGGCCGGGTATGGGCCCGACGCTCCAGCGCCATCCATTTTCAGGGCTAGTTGATTCGGCAGGTGAGTTGTTACACACTCCTTAGCGGATTCCGACTTCCATGGCCACGGTCCTGCTGTCTATATCAACTAACACCTTTTCTGGGGTCTGATGAGCGTCAGCATCGGGCACCTTAACCCGGCGTTCGGTTCATCCCGCAGCGCCAGTTTTCCTTACCAAAAGTGGCCCACTAGGCACTCGTATTCCATGCCCGGCTCCACGCCAGCGAGCCGGGCTTCTTACACATTTAAAGTTTGAGAATAGGTTGAGATTGTTTCGGCCCCAAGACCTCTAATCATTCGCTTTACCGGATAAAACTGCTCGGGTTTTCTCTCTTTCATCTGCGAGAGCGCCAGCTATTCTGAGGGAAACTTCGGAGGGGCGGCGGGGAGTGGGTCTTCCGTACGCCACATTTCCCGCACCGCACCGCGTGGCTGGGATTCGGCACTGGGCTCTTCCCTGTTCACTCGCTGTTACTGAGGGAATCCTGGTTAGTTTCTTTTCCTCCGCTGACTAATATGCTTAAATTCAGCGGGTCGCCATGTCTGATCTGAGGTCGCATCTCGGAGGAAGGAAGGCAAAGGGCGGCGGACGGGCTCTCGGCGCGTGAGGGAGGCGGTGGCAGCGGCGGCAGCAAAGGGGGAAAGCCACGCCCCCGCGGCACGGGGGCCCCGTGGCCCGACGACCATCCAGGCGACGGCGGCGGTGGGACACGAGCCGGCACGAGAGGGGACGGATGCGGGGGGGACCGGGGGCCGGCACGGCAATGCGGGGCGGTGCGCGGGAAACCCTCCCCGGGGAAGACACATGCGTCTGGCCGAAGGCAAGAACACGGAGTCCCGCGGGACCGTCCACCTCGGCATGCGAGTCCGCGGGACACGGGAGCCCGCAAAACACTCGCTCGCGGCCGCCCTGACCCGACTCGAGCGCCCGGTGCGAAAACGTCATCCCCCAGTTCGGGCACCGCGGAACACAGTGCAGGGCGGGACAGACAAGACCCGGCCCCGGGCTCATCTCTGCGCAGATACCAACCCCCCCCCGGGATGACCAATCGCTCACTCGCTCGCTCTAAAAGCCAGACGGGACCGCGAAGCTACGACCGCCAGAGTCTGAACTTAGGGGGACAGAGGGCCCCCGAAAGGGGACCTTGCGAAGGGACACCCCAGCCGCGCCACCCCGCGGGGCAAGGCAACTCCCGGGGGGCGATTGATCGTCAAGCTACACTCAGACAGGCGTAGGCCCGGGAGGAACCCGGGGCCGCAAGTGCGTTCGAAGTGTCGATGATCAATGTGTCCTGCAATTCACATTAATTCTCGCAGCTAGCTGCATTCTTCATCGACGCACAAGCCGAGTGATCCACCACTAAGAGTCGAACCAATCGGGTCGTGGCCCGACGCAGGGCATACGCGGCTGGCACGGTGCTGTTTTCCCGGTCCCGCACCCCCAAACCCGAGAGGGGAGAGGAGGGCATGGGCGGGTCACCTCGGTCCGGCCAGCAGAGACAGAACGAGAACGAGACACGGAGGGGGTCAGACAGATGAGACACGGGGACGGGGACACCCGGCACCATGGCCACGCCAGCACGGGGGGTGCGGCGGGCGGGTGCTCAGACGCCCCCGGCCCCACAGGCGCCCCGGGGGTGCCCACTCCCGAAGCCCGGGCTGCGGGAGAAGCTGCCCCCACGCCAGCGAGCGTAGGCTGCCCCGACCTGGGATGGGGGCGGATTTTGGGAGAGACCGGGGACCTGCCTCCCCACGGGCCTGCCGCCCCGACCCCTTGGACGGACGGGCGACCCCCGATGGGTCTTTAATCCTCCGCACCAGAACGCGATAGCAGGTACCTGGACACGAGAGTGCGGATGAGCGAGGTGGGGGGGGCAGCGACGCCTGGGAGGCGGCCGCCCTACACCCTCCCCACCCCCGAGCTGCACCACCGCTGGCCCCACCCGCCGCCACTCCCCCCAACCACACGGGGGAAGGGGGTGAACGGAGCCGTGGGACGCGGCAAGCCCGATAGCGGGGGCCACCCCGCCGGAGGCGGGGTAAGGGGCCACTGCGGGGAGCCGGTCCCAGACCGGGCCACCGAGGCCGCGGGGGGCGAGGGCGGGCGGAGGGGAAGGCGAAGGCGGACCGAGAGGGGGAGGACGGCGGCTACACACTGGCGAGGGCGAGCCCCCCCCGAACGATGTGCTAGGCGCCCAGTTTAGGAAAGCCAGTGGAGAAGGGGACCGCCACGAGGTCGCGCAGGCAAGGCGAGGCAGGGGCCCGAGGCGTGGCGCCCCGCGGTGGCGCAGGACGGGAGAGGAGCGCGGGGATGTGGGAAGCGAGCACAGAGACGGAGGCGGGCCGACAGGGAAAAGGGGACGTGTCGGCAGCCCCCAGCAGCTGGGGAATGCGATGCGCCACGCGGGCCCGGACGCGGGAGGGGTTGGCGGAGCAGGGGCAGAGGGAAGCTGGTGATCTGGACAAGGACGTCCGCGGAGGCAGCGGGGGGGGGGGGGGGGCGACACCGGGGGGGGGGGGGCGACACCGCGGCGGGGAGGGCCCGCGGGCTCGCTCAGCAGCAGCGGGACGGAGGGCATGTGCCCATCCGCTCCTGGCCGCCCGGGCCCGGAACCCGGTCCCACCGTGGCTACCCGCAGCCGGCGGGCGACACAACCCACCCGCAACATGCCTTAACCCGGGCACCGGCTCGCCCACCCGCGGCACGGGCGCCGCGGGGACGGCACCGCAGACAGGCACACCCACCAGGCCGACGCTGGCCATGCCATCCCAGCCTGCATCTCTACCGCTCTTCCTCCTCTCTCGTGCCCCCTCTCCAGCTCACCCGTCCGCAGCCGCGGGAAACAGCGGGATGGGGGGAAGGTCCTCACCGGCACAGCTGCCCCGGGAATGGACGGGCCCCTCCTCCCAGGCCGACCCTGACGTGCGAGAGCGAACACACGGGGACAGACAGACAGCCATGACGACGCGGGAAAGACGACGAGGAGGAGGAGCTCCGAGGGACCGCGGCGCCGGCAACCCCGGCAGATCGCGGAAGGCCACCCTCGTGCTGAGCTCGCCCCGCTCGTGCGCACGTGCGTCAGTGCTCTTTCCGTTAATGATCCTTCCGCAGGTTCACCTACGGAAACCTTGTTACGACTTTTACTTCCTCTAGATAGTTAAGTTCGACCGTCTTCTCAGCACTCCGCCAGGGCCGTGGGCCAACTCCAGCGGGGCCGATCTGAGGGCCTCACTAAACCATCCAATCAGTAGTAGCGACGGGCGGTGTGTACAAAGGGCAGGGACTTAATCAACGCAAGCTTATGACCCACACTTACTGGGAATTCCTCGTTCATGCGGAATAATTGCAATCCCCGATCCCCATCACGAATGGGGTTCAACGGGTTACCCGCGCCTGCTGGCGTAGGGTAGGCACACGCTGAGCCAGTCAGTGTAGCGCGCGTGCAGCCACGGACATCTAAGGGCATCACAGACCTGTTATTGCTCAATCTCAGGTGGCTGAACGCCACTTGTGCCTCTAAGAAGTTGGGGGACGCCGACCGCTGGGGAGTCGCATAACTAGTTAGCATGCCAGAGTCTCGTTCGTTATCGGAATTAACCAGACAAATCGCTCCCCCAACTAAGAACGGCCATGCACCACCACCCATGGAATCGAGAAAGAGCTATCAATCTGACAATCCTGTCAGTGTCCGGGCCGGGTGAGGTTTCCCGTGTGAGTCAAATTAAGCCCCAGGCTCCACTCCTGGTGGTGCCCTTCTGTCAATTCCATTAAGTTTCAGCTTTGCAACCATACTCCTCCCGGAACCCAAAGACTTTGGTTTCCCAGAAGCTGCCCGGCGGGTCATGGGAATAACGCCGCCGCATCGCCAGTCGGCATCGTTTATGGTCGGAACTATGACGGTACCTGATCGTCTTCGAACCTCTGACTTTTGTTCTTGATTAATGAAAACATTCTTGGCAAATGCTTTTGCTCTGGTCCGTCTTGTGCCGGTCCAAGAATTTCACCTCTAGTGGCGCAATACGAATGCCCCCGGCCGTCCCTCTTAATCATGGCCTCAGTTCCAAAACCCAACAAAATAGAACCGCGGTCCTATTCCATTATTCCTAGCTGTGGTATCCAGGCGGCTCGGGCCTGCTTTGAACACTCTAATTTTTTCAAAGTAAACGCTTCGGGCCCCGCGGGACACTCAGCTAAGAGCATCGAGGGGGCGCCGAGAGGCAAGGGGCAGGGACGGGCGGTGACTGGCCTCGGGGCGGACCGCCTGCCCGCTCCCAAGATCCAACTACAAGCTTTTTAACTGCAGCAACTTTAATATACGCTATTGGAGCTGGAATTACCACGGCTGCTGGCACCAGACTTGCCCTCCAATGGATCCTCGCAAAAGGATTTAAAGTGGACTCATTCCAATTACAGGGCCTCGAAAGAGTCCTGTATTGTTATTTTTCGTCACTACCTCCCTGGGTCGGGAGTGGGTAATTTGCGCGCCTGCTACCTTCCTTGGATGTGGTAGCTGTTTCTCAGGCTCCCTCTCCGGAATCGAACCCTGATTCCCCATCACCCGTGGTCACCATGGTAGGCACGGCAACTACCATCAAAAGTTGATAGGGCAGACGTTCGAATGGGTCATCGCCACCACGGGGGGCGTGCGATCGGCCAGAGGATATCTAGAGTCACCAAAGCCGTGGTTGCCCGCCCCCCGGCCGGAGCTGGGAGGGAGCTTACCGGGTTGGTTTTGATCTGATAAATGCATGCATTCCCCCCCCCCCCCGGGAGGGGGTGAGCGCCCGTAGGCATGTATTAGCTCTAGAATTACCACAGTTATCCAAGTAGGAGAGGAGCGAGCTACCAAAGGAACCATAACTGATTTAATGAGTCATTCACAGTTTCACTGTATCGGCAGTGCATACTTAGATATGCATGGCTTAATCTTTGAGACAAGCATATGCTACTGGCAGGATCAACCAGGTAGGGGAGCGCGGGCAAGCCCGGAGGGCCCGGGAACCTCCCCCGCTCCTCCTCCTCCCTCCGGAGAGGGGGGGCGGGTGGGGTGGGGAAACGGGGGTACAGAGGACACCGGGGCTGGCGAGCGCGCTGGAACGTGCCACCAGGTGGCTGACCGCTGGCACGTGGCAAATCCGGGCGAGCGAGGGGAGAGAGAGAGCGACACCGGCGAGCGACAACGGGGGGCTCTCCTCCTCACCTCCCCCGACGCCCGTCGTCGCGGGCCGACAGAACGGCGCGCCCAGGCGGCACGGCCGCACGGTGCCCACACACCGGGAACCCGACCCCACAACACCCCCACCTCTTTCCCGACGGGGGGGGGCAGAAGGAGCGGAGAGGGAACACGGGCAAACCAGGGCATCCATCTGTCTCTCCACAGGGACCAGACGTCAACGAGCATGAGCGAGGAGAGGGCAGAACCCAAACCCTCCCTCCCGGCCAGCGGGCGATGGCGAGGAGAAGACGGGGAGCCAACGAGGGGGAGCGAGGGCGGCGAGGCGGATCCCGGGTCGCCGCACACCAGAACGACCAGGCAGGCCCGATCGGCCCGAGAGCACACACGAGGGTGGGCGCGGAGCGGGCGTAGGAAGGGAGGGAGGCGCGGACCTTGATCCGGGAGACCGATGCCACCGACCAGCGAACGCCGGCAGCGACCGGGAAGACCAACACGGGTGGGCCAAGCCGGCCACCAACTAGACCCAACTGCCACCATCCAGGATGGTGGCGCGGGCACATGGGTGCAAGCAGGCCACCACGCGGTGACGAGCAGTGAGAGGAAGAGCACGGAGAGGGCAGAGGAACCCGTGGCCAGGGGGGGAAGGGCACCGCACCGCACCCAAGCGCGAGGGCACCACATCACCGACACCCCGCCTGCTGGCCCGGCGGGCACAGGAGCGGCGGCACACACACACGGACGGGGAGGAGCGCAAGGCCCCTTCTCCGCCCGGAGGCTGCGCACCGAAGTCCACTTTCCAGCCGGCCAGCCAGCCGGGTCGCGTGTGGCGCACACCCGAGCGGCCATAAAGCCAGGGGAGACACACACAACGCAACGCACACCACATGGCCACGGGGTTTTTCTCCACCTCCCTCAGAAGCCGGCCCGAATTCACTCGCTCGCACGGATGCGGGGGCCGAGCACACAACGACCCTCACCACCGCGGACTGGCCGTGCCGGCAGGGGGTCGGGGGTCTGTGGCGACGACCCATCGGCGACAGGTCACCGGCCAACGACGGCAGCCGGAGGCGGCGGCAGGGACCCCGGGAGGTGGGCGAAACCAAACCCAACGCACGCGGGAACCAGGGTTGCGCCGGGCACGCGGCGGAGACACGCCAAGAGAGAGCACAACACCCCGGATCCGGGACAGGGGCGGGGACGAAGCCACATGGCTCAAGATGGAAGAGACGATGAGGGCAAGCCTACGCAGGGCGAAGCAGGAGGGAGGCGCGGGAACCCGGGACAACCGCGCAGGCACGCGAGGCGGCGCCCAGCGGGAGGAGGCACGTGACGCCGGCTTCGGGCCCTCGGACGGCCAACTCCCGAGCAAGGGACGCACGCGGGAATCTCACCACCATCGCCCCCGTGGCGTATCGGTAGTCCCGCTGGCAGGAGCCCTCACGTCATGAGCAAAACCGATCCGGGAAGACCCTTCAAAAGCCACCGCCGCCGCGATGACGTGCCTCCCCCACACCGGGAGAGCAGCCTCACGAGCTGAGCGCCGTCTCCCCCCCCAAGAGAATACCACACAACGCCCAACTCGACCGTCCGCCGGTGGCGGGCCACCAGGCCAAACCTGTGAGGATAGCAGAAGGCTGATGCGGGTGAGGAGGGCATGCCGGAAGCACAACAAGAAGAGCAGTGGGAGGGTCACTGGGTCGCGTCACCGGGGTGAGAGGCGAGTGAGCAAGCGGCCACCCCCTCACACGGGCGAGTGGCGCAGCTGCAGACCAACGGGGAGGTGAGACCTTTCTGGGCACAGCCGGCACGCCAGGTAAACGAACGCAGGATCTCACCACTCCCAACTCCGGGGCGGGCCCGCGCAATGCCTGGGACACCAAGCCGGCCGACCAGTGGACCGGAAACCCCCACCGTGGCAGCAGCGGGCCCCTCCAAAAGAGGTCCGAGAGGGAACAGGCAGCTCGCACACACCTCAAAGACCCAGTGAACTTCCGCGGAGCCGCCTGCACCAGCAGGGCCCCACCGCATCCATCCACACTGCCGGGCACAGCACCTATCATTGACCGCCTCTTTTTCGGCCGCATGAGCAAGGGCCCACACACACCGGGATCCTCGGCTCCGGAGGGCCAGAACCTCCCTGAGCGGCACACCACCACGGGCACAACGGCCCCGGAACACCGCGGGGCCCAGCGCCTGCACAGCACCATCATCACCAACGGGCGGCGGCCCACACAGATGCTCGGGAACAGCGTTGCCAGGGGCCGGAGGGGGAGGGGGACGAGACCCCAAAAAACCCATGGCACCCCAAGCACGAGGCCGGGAAGCCACACACCACACGCCCTCGCATCGTGACCCGGCATGGGCTCCAGGCTACGCCACTCGACACACCGCACGCGAGGCAGGGGCGGGGACGGATCGGGAACTTCCTCCACTCACCACACCAGATGACGGCCAGGGAGAGGCCCCGCGGGACCCTCCCCCAGCTCGGAGGGGGGAGGCGCAGGCACGCAGTTACTGACGTGGGCAGCCACTAACGCTCAAAAGCGGGACAGGGAGTGGCAGGGCCGCGGGAGCCCATCGGGTGCGGGCCCCCACCAACCCAGCAGCGCACGCCGCTTCCCGAACGAGGATCGCTAGAGAACTTCTCCTCACTCTGAGGGTGGCCTGCACCCAACCCCGACGGGAACCCCGCCGGGACCAGCACACATCAGAGGCGTCCATCCTTCCCACCATGGGGGCAGGGAGGGGTGGGGCAGGGGGGTTCTGCGGCAGCAGCAACACCAACCCTGGTCAGTCGGCCTTGCCGTGCGGGGCCAGAGCAAAGTCGGGCATACGGGCGGAAAGCCCGCACAGGCCCGGCTCGCCTCCCACTGCAACATCTAAGGTCCCCCGGTGCAATAAAAGCCAGGTGACACGGCAGGGAAGACAAGCCAGGACCAGGGTGGCAGCTCATGCTGGGAAGCCACCACCCAGCGCAACAAGGGAAGAGCGCTCCTCTGGGGAACCGCCTCGACCCCCCCCAGCAGAGATGTCAACCTCAACGGTAACTTCTCACTCACACAAGCCCCACGAACCCAAGGACGGCCGGGACACACCACAGGCAGCAGGCTGGCACAAGGCAACGGACAATGCCAGGATCGGGAACAACACAGCCACTGAGCCTCAGGCACCTGAGAGAACCGACTGGGAGCGTTCCGGGAGCACCGCAAGAGGGCAGAGCGCGAGGCGCGGCTTTTCACACCACACAGCATGGGCAAGCACGGAGCACCGACCCTCCCTCTCTGTGGAGAGAGCCGACCCCCGTGCCGATAACAAGTCACAGGAAGAGAGGAGCAAGATCAGGGCGACCCCCTCATCCAGCGTGTACAAGTGCCCGACCCCCGGTGAGGGCAGGGAGAGTGCAGCTGGACCCGGTTGCCGCACCCCTGCCTCCCGGCATACCACCGGCGCCGGCACGGTGGGACGGTGAGGGCAGGGGCCCACGGGCAGAACGAGAAGAGCTTTCCCATTCACCATGAATGTCCGTCCCTCGCCTGGCGCAGCTTAGGCCCAGGCCCGAAGGAGATCGCAACATCACCACATCAATCACACCGAGGGGGTGGAGAAGACAGCCACAGGGCACTTGGGAGGCGGTGGCCCAGGAAGCTCGGCTCCTGAGAGGGGCCAACAGCCTGGGATAAAAGCGTAGCAGGACAGACACCCTTTCGTGAGTAACGAGTGAGGTAAAAAGAAAAAAGAGAAAAAAATGAAAAAAAGAAATGAAAAAATACCACGGGCTTAAACGTCCCTGGCACTCGGGATAACCAGGACACCTCTGCCGGGCACAGGACCGAAGAAGCTAGAAAGGGAGAAAAGACAAAAAAGAAAAAAAAGAAAAAAAAAGCCACGGACAGCGCTTGGGAGTAGCGCAGCTCAGCGGCCGACCAGGCCTGCCATCGGGAAGCGGCAGGTCGGGGGAGTTGGAGAGCTAGGGGCAATAGGAGAAAGAAAAACAAAAGGAGCCACGGAGGTCGGGCGTGCCCAACGGCAGAACAGGGATGCCGCACACGCACAGGCAAGGCAGGACTCGCCCCCCCCCTTTTCCTCTTCAAGCCAGCCACGGCGAGGGAAGCACACCGCGTGGGCCTACCTACGCACCCCAGGCAACCAACCACTCTCCTCCTCGGCATGCCGAGGCAAGGGCCAGAATCCGGCACCGGGAGCGGGGGAGAGATCAAGGACGACGGGACTCACTCAGCCGCCAACCACCAACCAACCACCACCACACCCACGAGCCACCACAGGGGCACAGGGCCTGCTCAGGGCAGCGGGAGCCCAGGGTGCGGGGGGAAGGACAGGGGGACCCGGACCGGGAAGAGACGGGAAAGGCCCGGCACACAGCATCCGAGAGAGCCCCCAAAGATCTGCTGACAGCCACTTGGACACAGCATGCCAGCACCCTCCTGCAGGTACAAAATCCTCATGTCACCATGCCAAAACCAGGTCCCCAACACATCCCCAACAGAGCCAGCACGCACACACCCGGGACTCCCAGGCTCGGGTCCCCGACTCCCGAGGTGCTCCCTCCGCCTCGAGTTTTCCCCTACGCAGGGCCCACCGGGCAAGTCCCCGCAGATGGTAGGTAGGTCCCGGCCCCGAGGCTCGCCTCGGCCGTGCCCACGGCTCCTCCCGCCAGAGATGTCTGTCCTCCGGCCGCCGGGGCCATGGAGGGAGGCCACACAGGGCCGGCGACCCAGGCCCTCGCACCCGGCATGCGCCAAGCGCTCACTCGGAGGTGACTCGGGGGGGGGGGTCCGAGTCCGGGCCGGGACCGGCCCCACCACCTATCCGCTCACCCAGGGACCCTCTCCCCCGACTCCCGAGACGTCCCTCGTACTCTCCTTTTTTCGCCCTCAAAGACCAGAGTCCAGGGAGGGGAGGAGGACAAGGCCTCGGGCCCAGACAAAACTACTGGTCGACCCGACAAAGCTGCCACCCCCGCACAGACTGGGCACGGAAGAGAGAGCGGCAACGCATGGCCCTACCCCGCGCTCGCCTGCGGGCGCAAAGTCCGACAGAACAGCCGCCCCGGTCCCACCATCTGCCTGCCCGTCTTTTTTTTTTGGGGGGGGGTGGTTGTTTGTACGTTTTGTTTTCTTTTTCCCCCAGGTGGAAACCAGAAAGGAAAAAAAAAAAACTCCCAAAGATGGGTCGGCTCCAGCAATAGAGGAGCCCTCGGGAGGCACCCCGCTCACATGTGAAAGTCCGCCGCTCGCCCTCCCCACAACACACTCCCTCCCCCTGCCCCCACCCGCCACCCCTCACAGGCAGGGAAAGGGCAGGGGGAAGACCAGAGAGAGGTTTCTTCTAACACACAGAGAGTAGGTACGTCACGCACACAGGTCTGGAAAACCACGGTGACAGTGCAATGGGAAGCGTGAGTCCACTCATCCATCACTGAATGACAGGAAAGCCAAACGAGAGCCGTTGGCTGGGTGGGGAAGGAAGGGGAGGTGGCACCCGTGTGTCGCTTATCCCCGGGCACCACACCGGACGGAACGACCTTCTCACTGGTTCGTACTCTAGCCTGTCCAGACAGCTAGCCTTTTCTAATAGGCTCTGCCACTCTCTCTGAAGCAGGATTCGGGGCATGAGGCGATGAATCTAAACCCTACACACAGGCGTTGGAGGGTAGAGGCATCATCACTCACATGCCTGTGGTGGAGGACCTGGACCTGAGCGTGGCGGTGCACAGTGTGTGTGTGCGGGGCTGGGGGGAGGGCAGGTAGGGAACCCTAGGAGGAAAGACAGGGAGAGACGAGGGGCCCCGGCCCAAACAGAGTGGAGGCATCAGAGGGGCGATCCTATCTCCCGGGGGCGAAGCACGGTTAGAACCAACAGGCCCGGCGGGCGTACTTCTCTTTGGAGTTTGCACTGGGAACATACGTAGGCACAAGTGCCCCAGCACACACATCGCATCACAGATGGGTAGAGAGGCAGAGCCAGGGAATCAGGCATGGCAAACACTCTATTCCGTCAACACACACACACACACACACACACACACACACACACACACACGTTACGGTGTGTGTACAATATCCACAAGGTAAAAGTTTATTCATCTGTTCCCCAAAGAATAAGAATAAGATTATGTCATTTACAGGGAAGTAGATCGATGGACTAGGAGTGCGCGGGGGGGGGGGGGGGGGGGGGGGGGGAGGGGCTGCAGGCGGCGGAGAAGGACCTAGAACAGGTGATGCCAGGGGAAGACAGACCGGTGGAAAGACAGACCGACCGACCGACCGACCGACCGACCAACGGCACGGCACGTGTTTTCCCTCCTATGTGGATGCTAGACCTAAACTATAACTGGACATGGTAAGCTACACAGCACTCCGGGCAAACAGAGTGTGTGTGCCCCCATGTGTGTGACACACATACTGTCCTTTTGTCAGAAGGTGTAACTTCTCTGAGCATTTAAGATATTGCAGAGAAGACATAAGATGTAATATCCATAAGTGGCATGACTGTGAAGGTATTATAACAACCGGACATGTTAGGATTAAAGCTGGAATTAGGAGGACAGAAACGTACCTGTCCTAACGCTTTTGGTCATTATTACAAGTATATTTGGTTTAGGATCTTTCAAAACACATTGATTTATCCTTCTGGACAAGATGGTCTATGACCACACTAGTAAATAGCCACTTCAAAGCCAGATCATCGGTTGGATATGTTTCAATTGGTTTATATTGCATCCTCCAATATTTTTTTCTTCTTTTTATTCTATCTTCTCACTAAAGATCCAGTGGTATAAAGCTACTTTTATTCTCTTAATATTCCATAACTGAAGTGATCTGCTTTGTTTTGCAGCTTTCTCAGCTTAATTCACTGAGGCCTATTTAGTCACACATGATGAGAGGTCCAGAAACATCTTTGGGGCCACGGATGGCTTTTGTAAAGTCCATTTGGGGAAATAGCAAATATAATCTACCATGTCCTAAAATGTAACAGATTATCTCTATGGGACCGATAGAAATATCCAGATGTGCCCTGTCAACAGCCAGTTATTTTAATTTACTTAAGGGAAATCAAGTGAATAAAAGTCTATATAGTTCAAGAAATTTTATTCTGATACCTATATAAAAAGTTTACCTGAGTAGGTGAGGACATTGGTTTATATTGCAAGTGATTCTAGAGAAGACAGAGAAAAGAGAATAGAGGGGGACTGTCCCTTGCTGTTGGGTGTGGGGTGGGGTGGAGAAAATAAGGGAAAAAGAAGGCCACAGATTGGATTATTAGAGTGAAAAACCATGGTGAAAATGGAATGGGAAGCAAGTTTACTCACCAATCATGTAATCATTGTCCTAGTTCTCCAGACAGGTTGTAATCTTCTTTTCAGTACTGGTGCTCCAGCCACTCTAGAAAGCATACATGTAAGCTTCCACTAGCGCTAGACTTTCCGTACTAATTGTAGTCTTGCGCGTCTTTTCACAACCCAGCTTCTCAATGCCATAATAACAGATAACTGGGGAGCCACATTAAAAAAATAGCCTTCCATGGGCTGGGAAGGCGGCTCATTGGTAGAGCTCTTGCCTTGCATGCCTGAGGCCCTGGGCTCGATTCCTCAGCACCACATAAGCAAAAAGAAAAAAGCTTGGAGTGGTGCTGTGGCTCAAGTGGTACAGTGCTAGCCTTGAGTTGAAGAGCTGAGGGACAGCATCCAGGCCCAGAGTTCAGGTCCCGTGACCGGAACCTCCCCCCGACAAAAAAAAATAGCCTCCCAGGAAATACAGGAGCCATTTAGTCAGCTTGCCCCACCCACACCCAGAAGGGAAGATAGAGGGTGGGTGTTGGCCTAGTAGGGAGGCAGAGTTCCACAGGTAACTGAGATAACTTTTGTTTTGTAAATGTAGTCATGGCAACCACTTAGTTGCAGTGTTGCTTAGGACCTTTTAGAAGAAACTGGAATTCCAAGAAGAGAAGGACTGTTATCAGGAAATGTAGGCAGGAAGCCTCTCAGAGAACTACCTTTTGCAAAGGCCAAGGCCTAAGTTAATGAGTGCGTAAGATAAGAACACTGCAAGAAAGCAATCTTAAGGTAGTGTTCTATACAGAATATATTAATAGGCTTGAAAAATACAAGAAATATCTCATGGAAATGATTCATACAAAACAAAAAATTGAAATGAATTCTTTATTTCTTCTTTTCTTCCTTACCTTTTTTTTTTTTTGGATGTGAGGATTGAGCTCAGTGCCTGGGTGTTGATATTTACATTTTATTTTTTCCCCAAGGCAGCTACTAGTATACATTTTTGGGCAACAGCTCCACATGTGGTTTCCTGGGGAATCCTTAATCTCACAGTAGACTAAAAGACTACCCTGTTAGGCCAGCTTGGAAACGACCCTTAGATTTCTCTCAGCCTTCTAAGTAGCTGTGGGTTACAGAGATGAGCCAGCAGCATAAGGCTAATGGGGCTCATTTTGTACAGGGGAAATTGTCTTTGATTTGGAACTGGAAAGCTGTGCTATGTATCTATAACAACTGTAGTTTCAGGTCTGTTGAAGGTTTCCTCAGGGCTGATTAGTACTGTGTAATGCAGGACCACAAGGAGGGCAGAATCACATGAGGCGGCACTTTATGGTGCCAGTAAAATCAAGAAGCTCTCACTACCCGCCAAGTGTGATGGGTATTCCTTCCTTTCCCTGCCCTCGCTCAGAACAATAGAACGACAGTGAGCAAACTCCATCTAGTGTCCACTTTCTGAAAATACCATGCTTGTGAATTCTAGTTTCCTCTCATGAAATGAATGAATCAAGGAAGGGTGGGGGTGGGGCACTGTAGGAATTGAGATTAAAAATAATCATTGCAGGCACCATGAGACCAAAGTTTGAAATATAAGATTCTAAGGTATTGTATGAAAAAGACAAGAGTTTTGGCTCAAGGAATTAGAAATAGAAAAGAAAATGCAATCTGTGACTAAACAGGAGAGAAAATGAGAAAATATTGGTTTGAGTTTTGAATGTGATTGGTTAATTCTCTTTTGAATGGTGAAGGCCAATACTCCATTTTAACTCCAGCTAAACTATTGTATTATAAATCTTTTTTTTTGTGTCGGTCGTGGGACTTGAACTCTGGGCCTGGGAGCTGTCCCTCAGCTCTTCAGCTCAAGGCGAGCGCTCTACCACTTGAGCTACAGCGCCACTTCCAGTTTTCTGGTGGTTTATTGGAGATAGGCGTCTCAAGGTCTCTCCTGCCCGGGCTGGCTTTGAACTGCGATCCTCAGATCTCAGCATCCTGAGTAGCTAGGATTATAGGCCTGAGCCAGCAGCGCCCGGCTTGTAAATCTTTTAACTTATGCTTCTGTAAAAATTACAAACAGATGGTGACCCTCATAAAGGACACATTGTTAATTCCTCCAAGGGACAATCTGTCTTTATCTCTTTCTTTACTGTGTGGCTACACCTAAGCGTCTGGGGCACTATCACAGAACGTTTTATTTATATACGAGTAGTTTTCTACCAGTTTTGAGCCACAGCACCATTTATGGGTGTCTCCCGCCAATGGTGGCTTTGAATCATGATCCTCCGATGTCTCTCAGCCATCTCAGTACCTAGGATTATAGGCTTAAGCCATAAGCACCCAGCTCAGAGACTAATTATGTTTACAGCAAAATGTACATTTGGAACTGAGAAGCTACAGTATCTAAATGATTGAGGTCGCAGCTCTACTACAGATTTCCTCAGGGTGAATTAGTATTATATTATGCAAGAGTGAAAACTGGCAGATATCAGTACTGTCCTGTGTGCTTCAGTCAGGCAGAACACGGTGCAACCAAGGTATGGTGCCAGGATAATCACTGATATGCCAGAGTCCAGCCATCACCAACGTTCTTCTCCCTCTCTAGGCAATGTTATGGTGAGCACTCGCCACCTACTGTCCATTTTCTGCAATTACCCAGGTTAGGAATTCCAGTTGTCTGACAGGAAATAAGCCAGAGAATTCTTGTGGGTCCAAAGGTGGGGTAAAAGGCAGGGCACTGTAGGAATGCAACAGAGTTCCACAGAGGTGCAACCACAGAACTCAGTCCAAGATTTGATTTGTCTTCTGGGCTGCCTGACACTCTCCACAGATTATTCAAAGCAGTGGTATTGGTACCAAGCTAGGTAGCAGAGCCAGAAAACAAGCAGTTCCCTCTCCCCCTTAGCCAACCTCCCCTCACACTTCACAGAGAATAAGAAATGGAGGAAATAAAGGGAAAGAGGGGGCAATATGGGTTATAGATTGAGGTATGAAAAGCCACTTCAGTTACCTAAAAACTGACATTTCATATGCCTAAATAATAGCAATGATCTTCACATAGTGATGACATATGATTTCAAATTAATTTATTGTCATATGATTTCGTGAAATTTTATCTCTTGAGAATACCGATGGAGAGAAAAGGTAAGGATAAGGAAAATCTCTCTAACCTTATCGCTTCTGGCATAAACATTTAACATGTTCTGGAAAGGAATTACTAGAAAATACAGTACATTTCCAACAGAGAAAGAATTACACTATAAGTTGAAGATATGGCATCGTTGAATGCACAGCATTAGTAATGCATGCATGATGCCTAGGTTTGAGATAAAGACATACTAATGAAATGTTACACATACAGTTTGTATACACAAACTGTATACACCTAATAATAGGATATCAAAATATATACAACAAATACTGCCACATCCATGGTTTGGGGATTGATGAGGAAGGAGAGAAATAAATAGAACAAATAAGGGCTGGGAAGATGGCTCAGTGGTAGAGCGCTTGCCTTGCATGCCTGAGGCCCTGGGTTCCATTCCTCAGCACCACATAAGCAAAATGAAAAAAGACGGAAGTGGCGCTGTGGCTAAAGTGTTAGAGCGCTAGCCTTGAGCTGAAGAGCTGAGGGACAGCGCCCAGGCCCAGAGTTCAGGCCCCACAACCGGCCCCCCCCCCCCAAAAATGAGGAAAAGTCAGCCCGCCATTACATCACACCTGATCAACAATAGTACATAAGGCTGAGTAAGGCTGACCCAAAATCCCTCTTAACTTCAAATCACATGACTTTTCTTCACTCATTGCATTTGCAATAAAACAGAGGCCAGAGGATCCATGCTAGTGCAGACTCTGACATCAGGTCACAAGAAGACAGACAGGTAGAGAAATCTGAATCCCACCTTGCTTTTGTCTCATTCCTTTTCACTGTGAAAGGGCCTTACATGCCTTCTCCTGGCTCTAGCTACAGTCCTTTTCTCCCTCTCAAGGACCAGCTGCAAGAGCACACTGAAAAGGCTGTGGGTCTTTCCTCAACATGACCTCCTCAACAGGACCATTAATTGACCCCTACTAAGCATGCTGTGATTTTCAAAATCAATGACTACTTAGATAAATTTAAAGTGCCAATAAGATAGTAAAGAATTTCTAAATATAGTGATACAATACTTAGTAGTTCATGAGTTATGACAAAGCAAACCAAAATCTGTTTTTATTTAATTGACATACTTGTGTTTGGCTTTGCCACTCATGCTTTAGGTTGACCTTGAAGTATGGGATGTCTACAATTATAATTGTTTTTAAGGTGGAGGTATAGCTCATCAGTAGAGAATCTAACTAAGGTCCTGTTAGCAAAATGAGTCCCTTCCCATAGCTTTAGTCCATTCTCTCCCTTCTCCACAGCTTAACATACACCCTTCCTAAGCAACGCTAGGCCCACATAGTAAAGGCAGTACATAATCAACTTCCAACCCCCTTTACCTTGGGATGGCACTTCTCTGGGACCGATACCACCATATAAGGCAACAAGAACCCTTAGGGTGAACTTCAGGTTTGGGCAGTTGCAGGACCCTTATCTACTAGGTGGATAGGAGGCATAAATCCTAGTCTGACATGATGAAGTCCCTGGCCCACATGTGGACACCAGGGTCTCCACCTCCTAGCACCTTCTAGCACCTCCTACACCTCCTAGGTTATATAGGTCACCCCAAAAAATAACCGGTGCTTCTTCTCATTCCTCCCTTGGCAGAAGGAGTCTTGCAGGCACTCTTTCTCCACCAATAAACCTTTCTTTGTTCTCTGTACCTTGCTGTCTGCATGGTTATCTGGCAAAGTATACTTAATATTAATTTTGCCATCAGTTCCTTTCCAAACACTGGAAAACCAAAAAACCAGACATCTATTTCTATATATGTGTACATATATATGAAGGCATGAAAAGGCCAACAAGTGTATTATCAGTCATTACTTCATTTACAAAGAAATGAAAGCACAGCACAAATACATCCACGAATCTCCCCTTTAAAAACAGCTTTGATGTTCTACACAATCCATGCAGATTTATGAAAAATACATATTTTTAACATGTACCCTTTCATGTTCCTGTCCAAAAACGAATCTATTTGTCAGCGTGAAGAATGACAACATGTACTATCTGACCGGGCACTAGGCAACCTAATTTTTATTTCCTATATATCCCAAACTTAAATCTACCAGGAAGTTATATTGCACCACCACCACCACCACCACAAAAGCTTAGATTTTCTCTGAAACACAGAATCACATTAAAAATTACCTTACAATTTTTCCAAACTTCAGTAGGTGGTATAAATGCTGCATGAATAACAAGCTGGCTATACATAAACTGAGGCCCCGGTGGGGCTTTTGTGTATTTCCTTCAACACTAGTTCCTGAAGCCCAGGGATTCCATTCAATGGTAATGCTCACGGGTTCTGGTCTCCATGGTGATTGGGCCCTGCATTCCCTCACATCTGGGTCTGCATTCCCGGTGAGCCAATCTGTGCGACCAAGCCGCATCTACTGACCCAAGGAGAAGCCGATTCGCTGAAAAGCCTGGGCTCCCGCAGGTTGCATAGACCTGTAGTGAATAAAGCCTCACACCATCGTGCTCTCGCTTGCACACTGGTGGCACCGGGGTGCGGAGCCCTGCCTGGTGCTTGCGGGGAAGGGTGGCCTCTGGGCTCGGGGGTAGCGGGGTCGTGAACTTGGCTGGCTCATGTCTGGGCACGGATCCTGGTCTAAACTTGTGGTAGAGAATCAGAAGCGCTGAGCAGCAGGCACAACTCTGGCCAAGGCCTTGGTGGCACCGTCCCAGGAGCTGGATCAGGTGAGTCCACCATGCCATGCCTTATGGAAACACCTGGTGGGAGGTAGCGGATCCTCCACTGCCCGGTAAGCCCCACTGCACATGCGCAGCCCTGCCCCCCTCCACCCCCCCTAACCCCCCCCCCCTCCCCCCCCCCCCCCCCCCCCCCCCCCGCGTTGCTGGAGGTCAGGGTCCAGATTCGGTCCCCTAGTCAGGGTTGTCAGTGGCCGGTGCGGGGTGTGGTCGACAGGACCCGCAGGGGGAGCCCTGGGCAAAGAACTGGGTCCTTCTGGGGCTCTGTGTGGACCGGCTCCGGGGGCGTTAGTGGGTCATGGGAACCAGGGTTCTGACCACAGCACCTAGCAGCAGAGCGGGACAGCGAACAGTATCAGGAGATGGAATGGCCCTCAAGTGTGCTGGGCACCCACACATCGTCAAGCCGCCTTCGTTGAGGGAAAGGCAGGGAAAGGCAGAGCGGCTTGGGGACAATCTTTCAAGAAATAACCGATTCGGTATCTCGTTAACTGTCATGGGAAAAGCTGCATAGATGAAATCGGAGGCAGGGGCTGGGCCACCGCACCCGCACCGGACCGCGGTGCACGCAGCTTCTACGTCCCTCCTGGCCACCTCCTTCCGCTGCACCCTCCTCCTCTCCTTTGCCCTTTTATTAAGGGATGATGAGGATGACTCTTAGTGGAGAAGGACTGTCCTGAGAGCAGCCCAGGTCTCCAGGGCCAGGCCATTCCACAGGCTGGAGCTGAAACTACTGTGGTGCTCAGAGCCTGGGTGCAGTGAATGCTGTTTCCCGCCAGAGGGCGCGCTCAGCACGTGGGCATCATGGGGCCCAGGGTGTAGTGAGCGCTGCTTCCTGCTAGAGGGTCCTCTGGGAGCGTGCACATGCTAGGTTGTTCTGTCAGACTCCCTTCTCAGATAATGATTAGGAGAGTCACAATTAGGTTTGCTTCAAATAAAACCTAAAAGGAAATAAGTTCCATGCATGTATTATAATGAAAGGACTTGAAAAACAATTAGTATTGACCTGTTTTCTGTATGTTAAAGGCTGCTTGGATAGGTGAGGTGAATTAATGTAGGAGAAGTCAGGGTGATAGGGTTAGAATGCGGTACAGAGAAAAATGAAAAGTAGTGAAAGTAATTTTCATGATAGCGAGTACATATGAACAGACATTCCATGCTAATAAGTAGGTGATGAATGGTTAAATTAATTCAGATCATTCATGTGACTTTAGCAATATCAAGGTATAGAGATGAATATGGTTCTGGGGGTAATAATTTTCAGCATTATCAGAGATTAAAGCTTTGCAGGTAATGAGTGTAGTTATTTTACACTGCAAGAATAATACCAAACCCACAGCAGCTTCACAGCCTATCAATGTGAGAATATTATTAGGCAATGTAAAACACGGAGTAAAATGTGTGTTCAAGATTATTACAGTGAGCCAGGAGCTGGTGGCTCATGCCTGTAATACAAGCTACTCAGGAGACTGAGATCTGAGGATCATTGTTCAAACCAGCCCTGGCAGGAAAGTCCATGAGACTCTTGATCTCCAATAAACCACTAGAAAACCGGAAGTGGTGCTGTGGCTCAAGCGGTAGAGTGCTCACCTTGAGCTGAAGAGCACAAGGACAGTGCCTAAGCACAGAGTTCAAGCCCCAGGACCAAAAAAAAATTTTTTTTAAAGTACGCTATCATAAATAATGATGATATTATATTGTCAAAGCAGAGAGGAAGAATGTGAGACCGGAAACATCAGAGCTCAGCATGCAGAGTAGCTACCATTACAGGCATGAAACACCAATGCCCAGCTTAATAAGGAATTTGTTATTATAGAAATACTTAAGTAATTGTACAAAGAATTTCAATTCAACATATCAGTTTGTGAGTGCAATGTGTCATTACATTTACAAATAGTATTTTATGAAGTTGATGTACAAAGGGTTTTCATGTCCATACTTTAGATCATGAGTGCAATGCATGTGATAGAAGTCACCCGTTTTATCATTCTTGTCATCCCTTCCCCAGCCCCCATCACCTGTTTGTCTAGTTCCATTTTCACACATTTACATTGACTATCGTGGCTGCATTCATCTACCTTTCCTTTCTTCACTGGTCTACCCCACTTTCCTTGACATTATCCTTCCACCCTTGTCATGCTATTCAGGTGTTCAAAGGAGTTACACCATTGGAATCCTTCCTGAATATACTATACTATAGTTCATGCTTTTGTGCAGGGTCCTGTTTTCCTTAGAAACAGCTATTATTCCAAGATCCATGACTTAGTGTGGGGTCAGGGTCAACATTTCACTAGTATGTTTCCCTAGGTGGTCAGATTTCTACCCAAGATAGAAGTCCTGTGGGTTTTGTTGTTGTTGTTCTTGTTTCCCCACATCCTTGCATTTTCTTTTTATTTATTTCTTGCTCTTTCTTTTTCTTTTTCTTCTGTCAGTCATGGAAAAACACTCTGGGCCTGGACCCTGTCCCTGAGAATTTCAGTTCAAGGTTACCGCTGTACCACTTGAACCACACTGCCATTTCCAGTTTTCTGAGTGGTTTATTGGAGACAGAAGTCTCACGGACTTTCCTGCAGGGGCTGGCTTTGAAGCATGATCCTCAGATTGCAACATCCTGAGTAGTTAGGATTACAGGCAGGAGCCACCGATGACCAGCTCTTTGTGTGTGTTTGTGTGTGTGTGTGTGTGTGTGTGTGTGTGTGTGTGTGTGTGTGTGTGTATGTGTATGTGTGTGTGCCCCAGTCCTGAGAATTGAAGACTGACACTTGAATTCAGGACCTGTGTTGTCTCTGAGCTTCTTATTTTTTGCACTCTGCCACTGGAGCCACAGCTCCACTTCTGGATTTTTTTGGGCAAGTTACTGGAGATGAGTATCACAGATTTCCTGCCTAGGCTGGCTTTCACCCTTATTCTTCACATCTCAGCATCTCAAACACAAAGATGGAACTTTAATAATAGCAAGCTATCATGTGACAGATGCCAATATATTAGGTTTGCTAGACAGACTACTGAGTTCTCAGTATCTCTAATGTGAGTTCAGACCTCCAAAACAGCAAGCAATAAACCATCATGACTGTCTCTGGGAATATACAATTTTTAAAAATATTCGATTACCAGCTGGGTGCCAGTTACTCACATCTGTAATCATCGATACTCATGAAGCTGAGATCTGAGGATTGCAGTTTTAAGCCAACCTGGGTAGGAGTCACTTATCTACAATAAGCTACTCAGAAAAAACTGTGTAGTGGCTCAAGTGCTTCAATGTGGCTCAAGTGGTAGAGTGCTACCCTTGAGCACAAACAGGCTCAGGGACAGTGCCTAGGCTCAGAATTCAAGACTTGGGACTGGAAAAACATTCTTCCCAGAGCCCCCACAAATAACAAATAGCTTCCTTTATAACGAAGGCTTACATTAACTATATTTATTCTCTGTACAATAGCAAATGCCACCTTATATTCATAAATCAAGACTTGCTTCAAAAATTCTATTTTGTAAAAATAGAAAAATGACAAATTCATAAATCAAAAGTGGCTTACGTTAAATAAAGAAGTTTCCAGTTAAAGGAAGAACAGTCCTGGAGCTCAGAATTCAGGGCTCAGCAGGAGACTTGCTCCCACAGACCTAGGACTCACCTGACCTGTGGCTTCTCATATCCAGGAAGTCCAGAAGGATGTTGTAAATGATCATGAGGTTCATTAGGAATGTTACCAGGTAGGGAATAGTGCACTTGATTAAAGTCAGTAGAATTGGATGGGGTGATAAGCCGGGCTCAGGGCTCCTTCCCTGACCTGAGAGTCACCTCGGTGTGGTGTGACTGACATAAATGGTCAAATGTAAGCTGTCTCTAGTAAATCAGAAATCTTGATAAAAATCATTTATCAGAAGTGCAGGTAAGGGAACTAGGATATTTTTCTATCAGTGCAGGACAGAAGCAATGGTGTTTTTTAAACATTTATTATTATTGTTGTTATTGTTATCTTTAGGTGGTTGTACAAAGAAGTTTCCATTCTACAAGACAGTATATAAATACAAGTTGTCTGACAACATTGTCACTCATCCCTCCTAGCAATGGTGTTTTGAACAAGAAAAAATAATGTGTCAGCAGTGGTAGAATGCTTGCCTTGCAGGCATGAGCCATGAGTGGGGAGGTGCTGGTAGGAGACAGATAGTGCTGGGATTGGAACCAGAGTGAGGAGGGGCAGCTGCTAATCATGGTAAATCTGGGAACAGGAAGCCAGCGGGGCAACCTAAGGACATTCACCCACCAGGGCCCATGAGAGGGCCACATCCAGGGCACTTGCAAGCAGGCAGGAGGGACCAGGACACTGCAGTCCTGGAGAGAGCCAGTGTGGACTCCCACTAGTGTGTCCTGTCCCTACTGACTGTCCAACAATGCAGCCTCACTTTATTCAGAAGGAACTGGGGAACTAGCTCAGACCCTGATGCCCTGCCAGTCCCCAGTGCCTTCTCAGGCCACCTCCCTTCTCAATCCTTTCCCCTCCCCCCCTCCCCAACCCACACCTGAATGGAAAACAGAAAAAGATATTTTCAAGTCTTGTTTGTTATAAGATTCTTGAACATAAAATAAAGAACACTTGCAATAATATAAAGGGTTAGCACAATTAAAAAATGATCAGTGCTGAACACCAGGAGCGCTGAGCTCAGACCTGCTGATGGCTGTTGTACACCTGCCTGAACAGACTAACCACCACTCAATATTGCACATTAAATTACAATCATTTATGGGGATTTTCATCTCCATTGTTTCAAAGAAGTTCCTCAGCAATGTGTCATCCCATGATGGATCATGCTATCATCTTATTTAGTGAGCATGCTGAGAGCTGGAGAATAACAATTCAAAAGCAGCCTAGGCAGAAAAGTCTAGGAGATTTCAACTGCAAAACAACCAGCTAAAGGCCAAGCCAAAGGCATTTTTCAGGAGTTAGAATACCTCATGCTCTGCTATTGTAACTATGCAATCAAAGGTGTGCACATGTGCATCCTGCCTGGGAACACTGCAGTTTCTAGCTTCTGGGCAGCAGGACAGGGAGTTCATCTCTTCTTTATTATTTGGTAGAATCTGGCATTTTGTATAATTCCCTATATTCTCTATGCTTTATTTACTGATCATAGTGATGAAACTCGGGGCTGGGCACTGTCCCTGAGCAATTTGGTTCAAGGATAGTGCTCTGCCACTTGAGTCATAACATCACTTTCTGCATTTTCGTGATTAATTGGAGGTGACAGCCTCATGAACTTTCCTGGGCTGACTTTGAACCATGGTGCTCAGATCTCAGCAGCTAGCATTACAGAACCATGGGCATAAAACTTTTGTTAGAGGTTAGTCCTTAGTGTCTTAGTCAAGATTTTAGCTGAGATGGAGTCAGAGGAGAAGTAGCAAATTCATCCTGACTGTCTGCTTTCAGAAAAACAACTTATTGCATTTAATTTTTCTATAAACTCTGCTCTGTTTCTAAGGAAACTGAAAACTTCTTATTTTTTACTTAATAAGCTGTGTCCCTGAGCTCTTTTTGTTGAGGAGTAGCATTCTGCCATTGGATCCATAGCTCCACTTCTGGAGCTATTTTGGAAATTAAAAAATAAATAAAACTCGGTGGGGAAGGTGGCTCAGTGGTAAGTGCTTGACTTGCATGCATGAAGCCCTAGATTCGATTCCTCAGCACAAACCACATAAGCAGAAAAAGCTGAATGTGGCACTCATCATTTGATATGGATGAGTTGGTGTCTCACAAAGTTTTTGCCCAGGATGGCTTCAAACCACACATCTACTTCCTAGGTTTACAGGTGTGACCCACTATGCCATGGTTGTGGTTACTATCAATTGTCAACTAGAAAAGGCTAAGAAATGCATTAGAGGTTACTAATGCACAACTCTTGGTGTATAATAGAGGCTATTTCATGAGAGCAATTATGTGCACTTTGCACATAATGTTAACTTGTAACACCCTGGAAAAAGCATTTGTAGACAAACATTTAAAAATACATGTAGGTGGTACCTTGTAGGACCCAGATTTAAGCAAGATGACAGGCTCCATGGAATGAAAATCAGTGTGCCTAGAAGTGGACTTTAAAAGCAGTTTCCTTTGAAATATCTTTTCTCTTCCTGCTTGATAAGCATCCTGATACACTATTACAGCAGCAGAAGTGGATAAGAGCAGAGAGAACTACCTTGAAACATTTTCTTCCAATCTAAAGTGGACCTTCCTCTGACATATGATGACAGGACAATGGTAGGCTTCCACACTTATGTGGTCACTCAATAGGAATACACTAAAGCCATCCCTCAATCTGGTCCTATGCTTAGTAATGAAGAAACATGCGATGACCATCTTGCACTCCATTCGCCATTTGAGAAAATGAGATTTGGTGTATTTACTAATAGAGTGTGTAGTATAATAAAGTTTTTTAAACTGCAACAAATAAAAAATAAATTTATAAATTAAACTGAACAAAAAACACCCTAGAAAGTAGTGGTTTTAAGAAGAATTTGAGAACTTGGCAGCAGTGGCACATGCTGGGAGCTGAATCAAAGCCTACCAAGACAGAAAAGTGTTGTCCCCATCTCCAAGAAAAAAAAAAAAAAAGCAGAGTCCATGTGTCCTGGATGAAATCCCCAATGGCTGCTCCTCAGAGGGTGATGTGTGATGCTGTGAGGATGAAATCTATCCTGTAGTGGAGGCCTCAGGGTATTGGTCATGTCAGGAATATGAAATGCCTGTTAAGGAGAATGCCTGAGGCTGGGAAGGTGGCTCAGTGGTACAGTGCTTGCTTTGCATGCATGAGGCCCTGGGTTTGATTTCTCAGCACTACATAAGCAGAAAAAGCCAGAAGTGAAGCTACAAGTGGTAGACTGCTAGCCTTGAGCTGAAGAGCTGAGGACAGTGCCCAGGCCCAGAGTTCAGGCCCCACGACTGACAAAAAAAAAGGGGGGGGGGAAATGTCCTGTGGCCTGCAAGTAAAAATACCATAAGGTGGGAATTTTCCTTTCTGATTGAGTGGAAATCTATAATCTGTGCCATTTTACCTCTAGTGTATATGAGTTGTTTTTCACTTCATAGTGGCTCATGCCTAAGAGTTTTCCTAGAATCTCATAAGAAAATTTAATCTTAAAATTTTGAAGAGTTTTAGATTGTTTACAGCCATGGGGAATTCTGGGAAATGGATGGACAAAAACCTACAAGAGCAAAGGTGGAATCTTAGGGTTATGCAGAACTATTAAGTTCCAGGTTAATAAAGGTGGACTTGTGATGGATATGTTGAGTATTAGCATGAGTGGATTAAGAAGTAGTTAGGAGATTAGGAAAGCACTCCTTGGGTTATGTTATTGCAAGGAGGATTAACAGTGTGGATAGATCTTCACTCAATGTAGATGAACATTACCATCCCATTCTGGGAGCCTGAGAGAATAAATATCCTAAAAGGAGAATGCCAGGTACATCGGTATGTTCTCATTCTCATTCTCTCTTCCATCTACTTCCAAGGAATCACTCAGAATGTGAGAAGGTTTTGTCTTACAAAAACTTACATGTACTGAAAAATCCTGAAATTATAGGCAAAATAAGCCTGTCCTGCTTTAATTTGTTTGTATCAGATCTTCTGTCACAACAATGGGAACTCATTAAGACACTGCCACTCTCTGCCATTTACTGGGAACCCTTTCCCCAGGAGAAGAACCATGGCCATGAAGAGACTTGCTCTGGTCAGTTGACAGTATGTCACTGAGGCTCGTAGCCACACCAATGGTTCCCATCATTTCGCCAAGCCTAAGTGGCAAGTTGTAGGTTTGAAACTGCATTGATGCTCCCCACAGCCTGGCCTATTCCAGCTGCATCAAGCTGCCAGTGGTACTCGGGTCAGTGCTATGAGCCTGATGGCTGACTAGATGTGTTGCTCAGTGAGGTTATCTTAGAATCCCCCATCTTGCTCCCATGTCTCACTTCTGGTCCACATGCATACTCCTTCCAGTCATTCACACTGCATATGTGCTTCTTTGGTTGAAAGCCTTTACTATTAGTTTGGGTCCAGAACTCCGGTGTACATGACAGGTCATAGTTAAGACAAGGGCTGTCCAAGATGAATAAGTACCATGCTTGGGCCCCTCGCAGAATCTGCCTGATTCAGACTCCAGTGGCCAGCCCTATGTAGTGCTACACCATGCCCTATGTAGTGCTACAGTGGCACAGCTACAGACCTCAGGCTCTCTGAACACACCCAAGGGACAGACCATTCTTGCTGCTCTAATGCCTCCCAACCCACCCAGCATTCTTGCTGAGCTGCTCCATGGCCCCAAACCTGCCAACAATGTGCTTCTCTAGTATGATCTTGTCATAGCTGCAGGTCACACAGTGTCATCTCCAGCTATTTCTAAGTAGTTTATTGGAGATAACAGTCTCCTGGACTTTGAGCTTCTTTTAGCTATCATTCTACAATTCCCTTTTCTCATCTTATATCTTTCCTGAGTATCCAGTATGCTTATCATGTACTGTGCCTACACTTGAGCTGTTGTCATGACTAACAAAGCCAGGTTCACAAGTCTCCAGTGCATCAGAACTAGATTAGCTGGGAAAGCAAAGTGTTCAGAAATCCAAGGTTAGCTTGATTTCTTCATGCCATGAGAAAAGAACTAGAAATCTGCATTGCTTGAGCTCAGAGACACTATTTTCTGTCTTTCACATAGAATTAAGTTTGTTTAGTCATTAACTTGCAATTTTTTTGTCTATTACCATATTTTATAATCTTGGATTTGGAAATCAGGGAGCAATCTAGCACTGAAGGCATCCCTCCAGTCCCATTGGTTAATGTTATATTTTTTTCAGATAAGAGAGGATCCCACATACTTTCCCCAAGTCCTGCTTGACACTTAGAGCTTCCCAATCCTTGTGTCTCACTGTGCCTTACATGGACTAAACAAATTTAAATAGGACATCTCTATACTTCATGAAGAATACTTACTAGAGCTTAACGTTAATTGAGACTTTGTTTTAGAAGCACCTTCTTAAACTTTATATTATTTCATTTTAATATATTTTTATTTTTAATTTTTCATTATACATTTGATATATAGAGGGATTACAGTTACATAAGTTAAGCATACATTTCTTTTTGGACAATGTCATCCTTTGCCCTATTCCCAATTTTCCCTTCCAATCCCCACCCGCAAGTTGAATACTGCATCTTCAGCATAGTGTCTATTGAGTACCATTGCTGCATTTGTTCACCCATTGTCTTATTTCATTCTTATGCCAATATCAAATTCTGTCATTCTTGGTTATTAAGTGAAGGAACTGAAGTTCAAAGTTAAGAAACTCAAGATCACATTGCTAAAAAAGCTAGAGTTTAAAATTGAATAGATTTAGCTGTGCATGATGGTGTGACTGTTATCTCAGCTGCTACAAGCAGAGGCAAGATATACGTTGCCAGTCTAGGCTGCATAGTAACACTGTTGCAAAACATCAAAACCAAATGAAAAAAAAACCAAGGCTCTACCAATGCTAGAGATTATGTGGAGATTTACAGCATTAGTCTTTAAGGAAGGAGACTAAGGACACAGAAATGTAGTTAAACTTGGCTTGGATAGTGGTATCCTGATCATGGTATCAGGCTGCTCTTCTTCTTCTTCTTCTTCTTCTTCTTCTTCTTCTTCTTCTTCTTCTTCTTCTTCTTCTTCTTCTTCTTCTTCTTCTTCTTCTTCTTCTTCTTCTTCTTCTTCTTCTTCTTCTTCTTCTTCTTCTTCTTCTTCTTCTTCTTCTTCTTCTTCTTCTTCTTCTTCTTCTTCTTCTTCTTCTTCTTCTTCTTCTTCTTCTTCTTCTTCTTCTTCTTCTTCTTCTTCTTCTTCTTCTTCTTCTTCTTCTTCTTCTTCTTCTTCTTCTTCTTCTTCTTCTTCTTTTTTTGGTTGTCCTAAACTCTGGGCCTGAGCACTCTCCCTCAGCTCTTCACCAAAAGGTAAGCACCTTACCACTTGAGCCACAGCACCACTTCCAGCTTTTTTCTGCTTATGTGGTGCTGAGGAATCGAACCCAGGGCCTCATGCATGCAAGGCAAGCACTCTACCACTGAGCCAATTTCTCAGCCCAGGCTGGTATTCTTTAGCAGAGACTTTATGAAACCCTGTATAAAGGTCATCAAGTAGGATTTCAGTGATGATGGAACTTTAGTCTATATTTCTATTGTCTATATGTGTATAGCTGGTACTTATATGTGTGTATTAAACATGTGAAGTATAGTTTAGGATAACTGAAGGCTGACTTTAAATTGTATATACTTTTACTTAAATTGCAATATGATGGAACACTCTATTATTCCATGTCTAATGTTCAATTTTAATGCAAGCCAAAGCTGGTACTGTGATTTTACTTTCAACTACTTCATGGGGGAGGCAAAAATAAAACAGGATTTCAGGTGTCAATAACAGCTTGACAGGTGTCAATAACAGTTTGAGTGTCTCTTAATGTGCCAATCCCTATTGAAGACAGATATTCACTTTGTAAATTCTTCAATTATTCAGCAAGAATCTAGGAAATCACTCTAGAAATCTAGGGAAAACAAAGGCAGTGCGACTAAGGCCCTGCTAAAATCAGTAGCCACTCTGGAGGGACAGGAAGTGTCTTGGGAAAGTGTTTGTTATCTGTCGCACTACCTAAGGCTATAGCACTGGGATGCTGTGGCACAAAAGCCATGTTCACATGAACTGTCTAATGTTGTTCAATCTTACTTTATCTGTGGCAATCATTTTCATATGAAATTTATTACAACAATGAGGAGCTCTATAATTTGCAGCAAGTGTAGGGATAGAACCATGGCCTTATTTCCTGAAGTAAGTTGCTGTTGGTGGCTCTGGAGGTGCCTCTGTGATGCCAGGATGGCATGCATAGAATAAGGTGGAACCTAGATAATTCTCAAGGGTCAGCTGCAGATGAGTTGCTAGGCTTCTGAAGGAAGGAAATATTTGCAGGTGAGGTGTGATGCCTCCATGACAGCATCTCTAATTAAGTAGTTTGAAATACATTTCAAAAGAGCACAAGGCCCTGAGTTAAAGCCCCACAACTGATAAAAAAAATTCACTGATTTTTCTGCCCAGGGTGGCTTTAAACCATGATCCTCTTATCTCAAGCTCCTCAGTTGCTAGGATTACAGACATGAGACACCAGCATCGGCTTTGCCTTTCCTTTTCATATTATGCTATAAAAATTTGTATCATCATTTTATTATTGTATCATTATTGAGCTATATTTTTAGTGCAATTGTTTGCATTTACCTCCTCCTCTTTACTTTTCTCTCCCCTCCTCTCATCCTTCCACTTCTCCTTCACTTGTACTTTACTTGTACCATTTTAAGCTTGAACTCATTACTGAAGCTTTATTGCTCAAGGCTAGCAATATACCACTTGAGCCACTGCTCTGCTTTTGCCGGTTAATAGACAATAACAGTTTCACAGACTTTCCTGCCAGGGCTGGCTTTGAACAACCATCCTCAGATCTCAGCTTTCTAAGCAACTATGTTTATGGCAGCATTATTTACCATTGTCAAGATATGGAACCAACCCAGATGCTCCTCAGTAGATGAATGGATTGGAAAAATGTGCTCTGTGTGTGTGTGTGTGTGTGTGTGTGTGTGTGTGTGTGTGTGTGTGTGTGTGTGTGTGTGTGTAATGGAATTCTATGCCTCCATCAGAAAGAATGGAATCTCACCACTCATTAGGAAATGGAAAGACTTGGAAAAAAATTATATTCAGTGGAGTAAGCCAGGCCCAAAGAAACATAGGTCCCATGGTTTCTGCTTCTCTTTTGCTGCTAACATGCCGGAGTTTAGGAATTGTTTGTTTCTCAGTGCTAATAAGAGAGAGGGAGCCAAGCAGAGGAGGCGCTCATGCCTGCAATTCTAACTACTTAGGAAGCCGAGATCTGAGGATTGTGGTTCAAAGCCAGCCCAGGCAGGAAAGTCCCTAAAACTCTTTTCTTCAATTGACTAAATGAAAAGCAGAAGTGGGGTTGAGGCTTAAAGCAGCAAAGTGCTAGCCTTGAACATAAGAGCTCAGGGATGGTGTCCAGGCCCCAAGTTCATGCCCCAGGAACATCCAAAATAGAGAAAAATGAAACTGAAAGAGGAGAGAGAGGAGAGAGAAGGGGAGGGAGGGGTTGAGAGAGGGTTGGAGAGAGGAGGGAAAGGGAGGGAGGGAGGGAGGGAAGAAGGGATGGAGAGGTACTTGGTTTTCTGAGTCAGAGCACCATGTCCAGTTTTCTAGTGGTTTACTGGAGATAAGAGTCTCCTGGACTTTCCTGCCTAGGCTAGCTTTGAACCATGATCCTCAGATCTCAGCCTCCTGAGTAGCTAGGATTACAGGCATGAGCCACTGGTGCCTGGCTGCTTGTAATATATGATTTGGCCATATTGAGTCCCCAGGGTTTTCAACTTCCCTATCTCTCCCTTTGTCATCTTCATCTTCTCTTTATTTAAAAAATTTATTTCCTTTGGATTCTAGTTGGGTAGCAGGCATTTTTTTTTCTGCATCTCATTATTTCTCTTACTATGAAAGTCTGAAGATTTTTTTTTAAATAGCCTTTTTAGCTGTGTTCCTGTGGCTCATACTTGTAACCCTAGCTGCTCAGGAGGCTGACGTCTGAGAATCAGTTTGAAACTATCTCTGGGCAGACAAATCCAAGAACCTAATCTCCACTTAACTAGCAAAAAGATAGAGGTGAGTTGTGACTACAATGGTAGAGTGCCAGACTCGAGTTAAAAATCTAAGGGGCAGTACTCAACTCTAGTACTGTAACAAATATAAAGGCAAACAAATCCCTTTTTAATAAAGAGACATCCACAGTAAGCACAAAAACAGAACATCAGAATCTGCTGTGACAATCTCCTGTGGGAAAATGATACACAGAGAGGAAGCACCAGATGCTGACAGATGGCCATAGCTTCTCCTCTCTCTGTACCTGCAGATCCTGAAAATCAATGTGTGATGAGCATCCCCGTGGTGGCACAGAGCATCCCATGCTGGTGCTGAGTACACTTGCTGCTCTTGAGCAACCATCAGGGAGGTTAATGTCTGAGGTCACACTTGGGTCCCCTGTGTCTCATTCAGTAGTACAAAGCTATGTCCTATCTTCTCAGACTGTCCATCTGCAGAAACACCGTGCTCCTTGAATTGTCTCTGGAGATGATGAATTGACCTTTCACAGAGTCAACATAGTTTTTGTCACTGCTATCACCACTAATGTATAAGAGCCACTCAGACCTCTTTCCTGGACGCTGGTAGAGCCAGTTCATGTAGTAACTACTGAAGCCAAATCCAGAGGCTGCACAGGAGAGTCTCAGGGACCACTCAGGCTACACCAAGCCTCCTCCAGATCCCACCGGCTGCACTTCACACTGCACACTTGCAAACACAGAGCATTCTGGCCAGGAAATTTCACAAAGACCTACTGTATCCTCACTCAAACCCATTCTATTTTTTTTAGAGGGAGCTAATATTTGCATGTCCTTCTGCTATAGAATAAGCTCTGTAGTGCAAGTCTCAGGTAGGGCAGTGCTCAGAGCAGATGAGTGTGCTAAGGGAGTCAAAAATAAATCAGTAAACGCAGGGATTTGGGGCATTTCACTATATTTACAAGCAGTGACTTTTGGGAAGGTTTAGCCCACTGTGAAAGCCTCAACAGTAGGATCAAGGGACCTATTATCATCACAGAGAAATCTGATGTGGGTTATAATTCCTGCCTTACAATGCAAACATTGTGTTTAGCTTTATTCCATCATTCCCACAATTCTGGGTTGGTTCCCATAACATGTTCATCTATGTGTCTTTCTGTTGGTGCTATCTTCATATATCTGTATATTTTAAACCATCTTACTGAGAAATCATTGGTATATAATGATAATTGGATAAATATTGAGATATGTATGTGAACACAAGTGAAATAACCATGAAAATATTCCACAACCTGTGGAATCATTGCTCCTTGAGACCCAGGTCCTCTCAGGCATCACAGATTGGATGCAGGCTGCCATAGAAGTCAATGCAAATGGATCATTGGAAAATCTGATCTCTCCTCTAGAGAAGGCTATCTCCTTGTTTTTTTGAAATGTCATCCAGCAATGATGTTTCTCTTATGGGACAATATAATGTTTCTAACTGATGAACCGGATTCAAGACTTGTGTATATCCAAGTCTGTTGGCAATCTGCCACATGAACAGTGGCTCTTCAGTAAATGGTGCTGGCAAAATTGGTTAACTACTTATAGAAAACTAAAGCTAGATCCTTATATATCACCCTGCACCAGAATCAACTCCAAATGGATCAAAGACCTCGGAGTCAAAGCAGACACTCTGAAAACATTACAGGATGGATAGGAGAAACCCTAGGTCTCCTTGGCACAGGCCAAAATTTTCTTAATAGAGACCCAGAAACACAACAAATCAAAGAAAGGTTGGACAAATGGGATTGCATGAAATTGCAGAGCTTCTGCATGGCAAAGTACATAGCTAGTAAGATCAATAGAAAGCCCACAGATTGGGAAAAGATCTTCACTAGCCATACAACGGACAAGGGTCTCATATCTAAAATATACCTTGAACTCAAAAAATTAAATCCCCCAACAACAAATCTTCAATGAAACAACTGTCCAAAAAATAAGTGGGCTGAAGACTTAAAGAGAAACTTCTCTGAAGAGGAAAGAAGGATGGCCAATAGACACATGAAGAAATGCTCAACCTCCCTAGCCATACAAGAAATGCAAATCAAAACAACATTGAGATACTACCTCACTCCAGTTAGAATGGCTAAAATCAAGAACTCTAATAACAACAGATGCTGGAGGGGATGTGGACAGAAGGGAACCTTACTGCACTGTTGGTGGGAGTGTAAACTTGTTCAACCACTTTGGAAAGCAGTATGGAGGTTCTTCAAAAGACTCCACATAGGGCTGGGAAGGTGGCTCAGTGATGTAGCGCTTGCCTTGCATGCTAGATCTCACAGAATTTTCTAATCACCAAAATGTTCCTTAATGCTGTTTCCCCCCCCCCCCCACTTTGGGTGCAAACAACTCCACTTCCTGTTTTTCCATGGTTAATTGGAGATAAGAGTATCAAAGATTTTCCTGCTATGCTGGCTTTGAACCTAAATCCTCAGATCTAATTTTCCTGAATAATTAAGATTACAAGTACAAGCCACTGGTGCCCAGCAGACCAGGGAAAGGAACATTCACCTTTCCCAGTCTGGCAGAGGAGTATGCACTCAGTAAGCATTAGTTTTACTTTTAATTTCTTAATTATTTCATAATTAATGGATTAGGTGGAGTTTACGTTTGATATCTTCCTTTAACTTACTTTTCAAGTTTTCCTTTCATATATTCTGAACATTTCTCTTAGGTGCCTGTTCTCAGCCAATTTTTGTTTATTGATGCCTGTATGATGTAGGACAGGGGTTAGCAAACTTTCTCTGTACAAGGTTAGAGTTTGTGGGGCATTGTCGTTGTAGCTATTACTCAGCTTTGCCCTAATAATACATAGGATGTCACAGAAAGTATGTGAATGGATGAACGAATGTAATTGTCTGTGTTCCAATTAAATTTATTTACAAACAACAAGGTTGGAGTTGCCTTATAGTCCCATAATGTCTGTCTCTGATTTCATTTATTTCTATGTAGGTATGTATGTATGTATGTATGTATGTATGTATGTATGTATTTGGTGGTCCTGGGGCCTGAACTCAGGGCTTGGGTGCTATCCCTGAGCTTCTTTGTACTCACAATTAATGTTCTAGCACTTGAGCCACAGTGCTACTTCTGGCTTTTTCTGAGTAGTTTATTGGAGATAAGAGTCTCACAAAATTTTCTGTCCAGGCTGGCTTTGAACAATGATCCTCATATCTCAGCCTCCTGAGTAGCTAGGATTACAGACATGAGCCGTAAAGACCAGGTTAACTGTCCATGATTGTATGTTAAGTAATAAGACCTTATAGGTTAGTTTCCCATGTCACCATTTTCTTTCCCTTTGATGAGAAGGATAGGTAGGTGGGTGAAGATTTGCTCCATTAGCAAATTAATAATATATCCTTTTACTATAAATGTTTAATTTTACTATGCTGATAATTTTCTCTTTTTAGGCAGGAAAGAGCATAACTTCTGGTTTACATGAAGTTTGGAAGTTAATGAATATATTCTAAACTTTCAGAGACTGACAAATTCATTTCCTTTCCTGTCATTGGATCTGCTGAGTCTTGTAGGAGATTCTACAATGAGGAAAAAGACATAATTTTAAAACTATATAATAATTTAAATCTTAAGTTATACCATGAGTTATTATTAACGTGTTTTGAAATGTTTCAAAGGTCCTGTGACCAGAGCTTTGTCCATTGCATAGCAACGTTGTGGGGCAGAATCTTTGGAGAGATGAGGCTTGTGCAGGGCATTTGTGGCTCATGCTTGTAATCCTAGCTACTCGGGAGGCTTTGATAGTTAAAAGTCAGACAGGGCAGAAAAAGACATGTGACTTACCTTCAATTGACAACTGAAACAAAAGCTGTATGTGGAGTTGAAGTGGTAGTGTGCAAGGCTTGTGTGAAAAAGCTAAGGGACAGCACCTAAACTCTGAGTTCAAGGCCTAGTCATGTGCCCCTCATTGAATTAGTTTTTTCAGCTAGGCCCCATCTCTCCAAGTTTCTAGAATCCTTGAAAATAGCACTGCCATCTGGAGAGCAAATATTCAACACATGAGCCTGTGGAGGACATTTCTTATTCAAAACATAATGGTAGTGAATGTTAGTGAACTAGGCACAATACAAAAATAATGTTATTTCTCTCAAAAGGAGTGAAGAGTGTATAGCTTAATGGGGATAATTAAAACACATAAGTTGCTAGTGATTTGTACTATAGAAATCAAAAAGAAGCTGGGATCCCTTCTTTAGTGGAAGTCTTGAGGCTGTAGAGAGGGTTAGGGGTTAGGGTAGTCCATATATACAGAAAACAGTCAAAAGGACAGCTGAGAAAGTCAATACTCAGAGGTCACAGAAATCCATAAACCTCGCTTCTTATACCAAGGATCTAAATGGTGACAGTTAAGGAGGTGGTTCTAGGATATTGAAGGTTTCAAAGTAGAACTTTGGAAACAGTTCTGTATTCATATAATAGCTGTGGAAGAGGTCAAGAAAAAAAGAATGCTTAGTTGTGTTCTGGTACAACTCATCTGTAGGGAGCTGGAGAAAAGGATGGTGGTGAGGATAAAAGGACATCCACAGTTACTAGAGCTGTTTTGGAAGAAAAATGGATATAGGTGGAGTAAGGGATTTAAGGACAGCCCAATAACAAACTGTGAGATGTGTTGACATCACACCAGGCCCACTGCTCTCACGCCACGCCCCTCCCTCCTCAAGTGCTACTTTCCTCACAGCACTGTCCCTTCACAGCTCGGCTCTCTCCCTTAGCCCCACCCATCCCATAGCCCCATCCCCTGCACACATGCCCCCATGTTCTCCGCCCCTCCCCAGCCCCACTCCTCACCTTGTGGCTCTTGCTGCCTCCTGGCTGCCCAGTGCCACCTGCATGTACCGCTCCTCACAGTGCTCACACATGCCACCCTGCCCCTCGCAAGCGCTCCCCTATCCTTGGCCTCCACGTGCTCCCACCTAGTCCTGACACTTGCCCTTGCCCTTGCCCCTGTGTGTCAGCAGTGAGGGGGGCCCTCTCCCCGTGCCCTAGTGGTGTCAGGTGAGGGTGGCTCCCACTCCTGTACCGGTAGGTGAGTATGGCCTGCGCCCTGCTCCCCGTTTTCGGGCCTCTGTGCAGGGAGGCAAGGATGGCCCACGTCCTCTCCCCACTTTGGCCTGCTGTGCTGGCAAGTGAGGGCTGCCTGTGCCCAGCTCCAAGTCCCTGTGTCAGCAGGAAAGGTGGCCTGTGCCTCTCCCTCCCTGCTCAGGGCCACTGTGCCAGAAAGTGGGGGCAGTCTGCTCCCTGCTTCCGCTCTCCGAGGCCCTGTGGTGGTAGGAGAGGGTGGCAGAGGCCTGCGAGGCCTGCAGTGCCTTATCGGACCAAGACACTATGGAGAGAGAAAGCCAGCACTCTGGGACCTGAGGCATCTCCAACTCTCTGTGGTGCCAGGCCTCCCCGAGAACAACCTGACCTATGGGAGACTATTCCATTCAGGTTTATCCACACAAACCTGATATCACCCCTGCATCCCAGTAGCAGCCTCTCTTAGGGGTCGGGCTTCTAAAGGACATGGGGAAAGGAGGCCAGGCGCTGGACAACGTGGGTAGGGGCTGCCAAGGTAGGTGGCCAGGGAGAACTTAGAGAGGTTTACATGAAGCAGGATAACTTATGGAAACTGAGGCCTTTTGTTGACAACTCTGAAATATGGCACCTAAAATCTTAGAAATGCTATCTTTGCTTCAAAGAGAGGCAACTGAATGCATTCTTTCCTGAGGGATGCATTTCTCACCCAAGAATTCACAACTGCCTGGCAGGATGCCCCAAAATGCAGACAGCAGGGTGTCTCCTTGTTTCAAGGATAAGGATCTGCTATATGGCAGGATGCATTCTTTCCTTGAAACTCCGAGTATAACACCAGGTGTAGTAAAAGCAAAGACAAAGCACCCAGCTTTGCATAACTCAAAGCCAGACCCCCTGCCTTTCCCCTATAAATACTCAACAGCTCAAGGACCTGTGTGTCTTTCTGGGTGTCTCCTTGTGTGTGTGTCTCTGTGCTTTGTATCCCTATGAGACCACCCACACTTTGCTAGAGTGTGTCCCTACCCTTCTGTTTGCTTTTTTGTCTGTCTGTTTCCTTGTTGTTTACTTAACAAAACTCTGCCAAGTTTTTTGACTTGTCCAGAAATTCTGTGATAGAAGTCAAGAACCCTAAGTGAAGAGTTACTATATTTAAAGGGGAGCTTCACTAAACCTTACCTCTGTCCGGTGACATATACAGGAGTGAATTTCCCAGATGGCATCCTGTGCTGACAGAAAATTACAGGGGTTCAGGTGTGGACATGCATTAAAAGAAATGGAAGCAGAGTGTGCGAGAACCTGTGTAGGAGGGGAGAGAGAGAGACTGAGGAGACTCTCCCACCGATACAAGGAAATTTGTCAGAGTTGGTGAGATGTTAATTTTGTGCCTCTGGAATGAGGGGTACCTGTGGCTAGGACTTAGTCGTCTCAGGCACACCGAATCCAATCGTTTGTAGAGACTAGAGAGTCACCTGCCTCTTGTGCTAGGACCCCTAAGTGCTTGTCCCTAGGAACTGGTGAGGAAGGGGAAGAAGTTTCGATGGTTGGGAAGGCCTAGGGATGAAGCTCATGGAAGCATGGCTTTCAAGGCCTTAAGAGGACATGTAAGGGCTATAATCTTCTGAAGAGGTTCCTAAAGATCCCCTCATGAAACTGTTTTGCTAAGATTGAGTAATTAGCAACCCAAATTATCAAATACCCGGTCATGGCCAAGAATAAGAGAAGATGCTTCTTAATGTAAACAAAAGGAAGGCCTTATATAGCATACTTTAAATTGGCATGAATTTTGCAGGAAGAATGAGAGAGAAGTAAACCAAGGTAGGTGACTGAAGGAGATATTTGTTCTATCTATGACTATAGCATCTATGACTGTGAAGCTAGTCCTGAAGCCATGCATGAACCCAACAGATTTTGGACTTGGAAGGTGTGTGTGTGTGTGTGTGTGTGTGTGTGTGTGTGTGTGTGTGTGTGTGTGTGTAGTGTTTTTGCAAGGAAGGGAATCATAATAACCAGGCTGAGATGAGCATCTAACACAGGAGCCTGACACATTAGGTATCCCTAGAAGTGCTCATAAGGAGGGAAAGCCCTGTGCAACAAAGCTATTTTCATTTCAGGATAAGCTGAGAAAAGGTAGCTCATTGTTCTGAAGGTGGCTAATAGTGGGCTTTATCTTTCTCCTCTGGGAGGCACCTGCAACAATTTCTTTATAGAGTTCTTCATCTTCCAGGGACAGGAAGGATACTGGTTTGGACAGAGCATCCCAGAGTCCTGAATCTTGACTGGCCCAAGAAGAGACCACAAGACCTAGACAGGTTGGGTTGGGGCTTGTGGCTCCATCAGAGCCCACCCCCCCTTCCATGGGCTGGAGAGAAAGCAGAAGACATTAGACACTGAACATGCAGGGCACTGCAACAATGCTGCCTGCACACCTGGATACAGCTGAGCCTGAAGCTGCACCTTAGCTTCTCATTCTCAGGTAGAAGTACATTACCTTTTCTTTTGCTCAGTTTTGTGTTTTCTGTCATTTACAGTTGATATTGTTCTAATCAACACAAAGTGATTACTAATTCTCTGGGTTAGGGATTCTGAGATTTTAATGTGATGACCTAAACCGCACAGTGAAGAACAAGAATTACAGTTGATGGTTTGGTAGTAGCCTGGGAAACACAGGGATTCCTCTGTTGGTCCTGCAGCTTTAGGTTTGGCTCTGACAGTCATTGCAGCAGTGAATCAACATCTTACCTGGCAGTTCTGCAATTCCCGGGCCTTCACAGCAGTGCCACCTTGTACTTGTAGGTGGTATCCTTGGTATCCAGGCTGCCCATGAAGACAAATGTGTCTGGAGGGTAGTAATGAATTGTTCAGGCAGGTGATACCCCAATAGGGTACTCCCTGCCCTTGGAGGGATCCCAGAGGAAAGAATATCTGGGGTGATTTCTAAGGTGTAAAGATGAATGTGCATAGTAGCAAAATTTCATAAATTCAGCAAACACGTACCCAGTGTTAAGAAAAAGAGTCCACCTTGGTCTTCTAGCATACCCAATGTAGACACAGCCAGAGGCAGACAATCTCTGGTCCCATGCTTGCATTCCTGAGGAGCAGAGAAGCTTCTCAGAGGAGGGACCTTTTGAATTGGGCATTTGATGTCAGAGTAGAAGCTGGTCTCATTTCCTTTTTCTCAGAAAAACTGAGGCTCAAGAGATGTAGGTGTCCAGCTTGATACACACAGCTAATTCAGGGCTGGGCTAGGAAGGGGTTGCAGAGCCTGGGAATGTGAGGAGAGATTTTTGTTTTTGGAAGAGGTCATAGCAAGGATGAAAGTAGAAGAGCTTCAATACAAGTTACTTCTAAATTATTCCTCTAAATTATTAATTGCACATATCAAACATATAGGTCTTATACACATATGCACATTTCATTAGTCCTACTAAGTGATTTCATTTTGTTTTTAGTGAATACAACCCTGTGCCGAGTCTGGCCCTCCCTGGAGTCCAAACCTCCTTAGAGTCCGAGCCCAGGTCTTTTGTAGTCTGGGCCTGCTCTCAAATCTGCACCAGTTCTGGTTACAGGCATATTTCTAGCCTGTGCCTCCTTTAAGTCTGCAGCACATAGTCCAAGTCAAAGTCCGTTTCTTGTGCTTACTCTGAGTCCAGGTGTCCTTTGAGTCTGAGTCCAAGCCTGTTCCTAGTCTAGGCTCCTCAGACTCTGTGCCCACTCTGAGTCTATACTGGTTCCAATTCCAGACCTGTTCCTGGGCCTCCTTGTAGTCCAGCCTATGCCCATATCTTTTCTTTTTTTTTCTTTTTTTTGGGGGGGGGGGTCCAGTTGTGGGGCCTGAACTCTGGGCCTAGGCCCTGTCCCTCAGCTCTTCAGCTCAAGGCTAGCACTCTACTACTTGAGCCACAGCACAACTTCCCACTTTTTTCTTTTTGCTTATTTGGTGCTGAGGAATTGAACCCAGGGCTTCATGCGTGCAAGGTAAGCACTCTACCACTGAGCCACCTTCCCAGCCAGTATGTCCACATCTTTTCTATGCCTGCTCTGAGTCTGAGCTGCTCTGAGTCCTGGCTGCTTGGAGACCTGGTTGCTTTGAGTCTGGGTCTGCACCTGGCCTGGTTCAACTCTGGACCTTCTCAGGTCTGGGCCATGTTCATTGTCCAGGCCTGCTTCATGTTCTGGCCAATTCCTAGTCTGATTAACTCAGAATCTGCATCTATTATCAGCCTGTTCAGAGTGTTCATGTCCTTAGCAAAGCCTAGCGGTTGGGGAAATTGTATAAGACATTCATTTTCCAGTGTCTAGGTTTTATTCCCATTGTACTAGGCATATGAAAGTATTTTGTCTAGAGTTAAGAACATGAAAATGATACTGTGTTCCATGGCCTCCTTCAAGCTAGGTAGGCACCTTTACACTGAGTCATGTCCCTTACCATCACTGTGTCAGGCCTGACCTGAGATTTGTCTCATTAGAAGCTGGGCGGTGTATCAGAAGGTGAGAGCAGAAAGTGTGCTCTAGATGGCTTTTTCTTTTTGTTCTCAGCCATACTCCAGATCACTCTCAGCATAAAAGAGGCTCCAGGATGCTGAACCCTTGTTCTACAGAGACTTCCTTTGACTTCAGGTGCTGGGTGTTGAGAAAATGCAAAGGGTTCAGAAGCCTGGAATTATGAGTGTAGGATCTGGGTATAAGGCCTAATGTAGTATGGTTTGGCTGGACCTCACAAATCTTGCTTTGGAGAAGATAGTGAGTGAGGGCATAAGGGGATCTGTGGAAAACATTTCTGCCAGGTGCTAGTGGTTCATGTCTGCTTTCCTAGCTACTCAAGAGGCTGCTTTCCTAGCTACTCAAGAGGCGAAGCTCAGAAGATTGCAGTTTGAACCCAGTCCAGGTAGAAAAGTCCTTTTTCTTCAATATTCACCAACCATCCCCTTCCTTCCCCCCCTCCCCCCAAAAGGGAAACAAAACTTCCAGAAAAGCACCTAGGCTGAGTTCAAGCCCCAGGACCAACACAAAAAGATTTTTTGTTTTCATCATATAGGTTTGATACACATTTTATTAGGCATTCAAAATTATTTCTATTTCTTTTTGGTAAATTCCAGTGGTATTGTGTCCCATGACCTCTCATAAGCTAGGCAAGCACCTCAGCTCTTAGCCTGGCCATCAAGATTTTGATGCACGTTGTCTTCTTCTGACTGTAGGATAAAATGTGGAGAGTATGGAAGCTTGGTATCTTTAATAGAGCTTCATGGTATATGGCCAAATGTGGGATGGCCTAGAAAGAACCCATCAGAACTTGCTCTCGCAAACTCATATCTTGCCCAGGTCATTCGCCTTTCTCCAAGTCTGCATCAAATTTTCATCTATACTTTCATGTTCATTCTGCAGCCTGGAGAAGGAGGTGAAGGTGTATGTGAGAAAGGACATCCAGTCCCTTCCTGCTTGGTACGTTGGTGCCAACCAGAACAACTTTGGTGACTCTAGGTTCCTACCCAGGCCTATGAGTCTTCACTGCACTTTAAGCTTGCATTTTGGTCATATTATGTTCAGTACTTGTGGGGTTGGGAGCTCAGGATATGTGTGGAAAAATGTTACTTAATTAATTTGTCAGTTCTGGGGTTGGAATTCAGGGCCTGGGTGCTGTCCCTGAGCTCTTCAGCTCAAGGCACACACTCTACCATCTGAGCCACAGTGCCACATCCAGTTTTCTGGTGGCTAATTGGAGATAAATGTCCCCTAGGCTTTCCTTCCCAGGCTGGCTTTGAACCACAATCCTCAGATTTCAGCATCCTGAGTAGCTAGGATTATAGGCGTGAGGCACTGGCACACGGCAGTACCAAGTTTTTTTTTTTTATTATTATTGTTTTTTGTTTTGCCAACCCTGGGGCTTGAATTCAGGGCCTGGGCACTGTTCCTGAGCCTATTTTTGCTCAAGGCTAGCATTCTACTACTTGAGCCACAGTGCAATTTCTAGCTTTCTTTTGTTTGTTTTGTTTATATGGTACTGGGGAATCGAACCCAGACTTTCATGCATGCTAGGCAAGCATTCTATCACTAAGCCATATTCCCAGCTGCATAGCACGTTTTTAAGTGTGCTTTCAGACATGTTCATCCCATAGCCTGGAGAAGGCAATGAACACATGTGTGAGGAAGGACAGCCTATGCATTCTTGCTTGGTAACGGTACCTGTCAGAGCAACTCTGGCCACACTAGGCCCATCCCAGGCCTATATCCTTAGCACCAAGTCTTTACTGAGCTTTCAGCTCTGTCCTGCATAGGATATGGGGACTAGGGGGTGAGGGGATGTGTGACACATGTTTATATTTTCATTATTTCTTACAGACATTTTATCAGGCATTCCGAGTATTTCAATTTGCTTTGGTGAATTCCAGTGGTATTATGTTCAGGGCTCTCCACAAGTTAGGGCAGCACCTCGACATTACCACTGTAGCCACGCTTCCAGTCCTTTTGCTTTTTCCCATTTTCTTTCACATTGGTTTGGCTGTGGACTGCTATTCTCCTTCTGTCCATAAATAGGTAAACAGGCATGCACCCCTATACTAACCCCTATTCCCATTTGCAGATTAAAAAAACCCTGAGGATTGAAGTTATGCAACTTGTCCACCATTACATAGCTAGGTTTCCATGCAAATATCATGGCAACTTAGGCAGTTATGTGGTCATCTTAGACCTTTCTAGTTTGAAACACGAAACAATGGAAGGTGTAGAAAGAACAGTGGCAACTCAATCCCTTCAACACTGATGAGTTTGTCTTGGAATAACTTGTATAATAGCATAAGTTTTGGGGAGAGGCAGATGGCCAGAATGCTAAAGACTCTTTTGTGTGGTGGTGGTAGTGGTAATGGTGGTAAGGGTAGTGGTGGTGTGTGTATTGAGAAGCAAGCTTGACCCTGCTGAATTTCATCCTCACATAGAATCAGCTCTTCCTCTAGTGTCTGGAACTGCCTTCACCCTAGTATTGCACAGAGACATTGCTGTCCAGGGGCCTGAGGTTAGGAGCCCATCTGCTGTGTTTACATTGGAACAGAACAATAAGAACCTCCCTGCATTTTGTGCTAAGGACTTCGTTTCCACCAAAGGACTCTGAACACCATTTACCCTTTTCTGACCCTTTACATCAGGGAAAACCATCTGTTTCTTTCTTTTTTTTTTTGTCGGTCATGGGGCTTGAACTCTGGGCCTGGGCGCTGTCCCTCAGCTCTTCAGCTCAAGGCGAGCGCTCTACCACTTGAGCCACAGCGCCACTTCTAGTTTTCTGGTGGCTTTTATTGGAGATAGGAGCCTCACTGTCTCTCCTGCCCGGGCTGGCTTTGAACCGCGATCCTCAGATCTCAGCCTCCTGAGTAGCTAGGATTACAGGCGTGAGCCACCAGTGCCCGGCATCCATCATTTTCTTAAAATAACTAAACAGGTTGTGATGTGGTGAACACCATAGTCCTGGACTTAGGGAGTAAAGAAGATAAGGCAGGGGTTCATGGGACTGATACTTTATTTATTCATGCGTTCATTTTTGATGTGTTTTACCTTAGGTCTTGGTGTGTCAACCACATTTGCGTCATACTCCAATCCTCCTGCCAAAACCTTCTGAGTGAAAGGATTACAGTTGTGTGTCCATCTGTTTATCTCAATGAGATCTTTTATGTTGTGGGTTTTAGAACCTTGAATTGGTTATTCGAAGAAATCACCACGAATGCAGAATAGATAAAAATAAAGTTTTCTTTGGATGCCTGTGTATTTGAGCCAAAGTTGGCAGCTATGTAAAAAAAGCCTTGGGTCCTGAGAAAGTTGGCATAGTTTTTATACCTTTTAGGCTGTGTGTGTGTGTGTGTGTGTGTGTGTGTGTGTGTGTGTGTGTGTGTGTGTCCTGAGGCTTGAACCAAGGGCCAAGGTCTTTCCCTGAACTTTCTGCTCAAGACTAGTGCTCCACCACTATGATATTGCATTAGGACATTACTTTTTTCAAAAAACATACCAACAATATTATTGACAAATATAATAAACAAACTAGACCTCATTGAAAGAAAGCCTTTTGCCTTCTACCATTCACCCATGCCTATAAGCCTAGCTGGTTTTCTACTGAGAACTGGAGAATAATTGTTTGAAGCCACTCCTATCCTAAAAACAAGTCCACAGACTCCATCTGTAATAAACTAACCAAAAGACAGAATGGAGGCCTGGCTCAGTTGTTTGCCAGCCATGAGCAATCAAGCTAATCCTAAGGAATGTGAGTTCATGCCGTGAATTCAAGAACTAGCAAAATAGAAGACACTCAGGCAGTCATATAGGTAGAAGATAGATAGATAGACAAATAGATACATAGATAGATAAATATATATAGAGAGAGATACATACATACATCACATTTTTGTTTTGTAAGTGGTATCTACAATATAAAATAGAGCTCATAATACTGGATAAAAATTTAAATTATGAATTTGATGTGAACTTATATCCACTGAATACAAGCAATTCTTATGACTTATAAAATGCCTCTTTTCCCCTTCAAGTACTGGTTTTTGACATCAGAGCCTTGCTCTTTCTTACCTTGCTTTCTCAGCTGACCCAGCTATGATAGAAACACATATGCAAGCTAGATTTTGCCTATTATTTTAAAGACTGTGTTTCCAATAATATTTTCTGTCTGGATTTGAAACTTGTTTCTGCAGAACTTCAGCCTCCTAAGTAGCTAGAATTGAGCCATTGCTGCTAGATTAAATAATTCAATTTTTATTACCAAACATTAGCCACAAAAGGATTTCACTGTCAAATTTCCACACATACATAAAATATATCCCAATCAACATCAGCTCCTCTATAATTCTTCTCCCATGAGATTCAATTCCCTACCTTTCCCACTTGTGCCCACCTTCACATCTGAGCCTATTTTTCTTTCCTGGCATTTCTGTGTATGTATGGACTGCACCAAGGAGTTTCACTACGTTTTTTGTTGTTGTTGTTTGTTTGTTTTTGTTTTTGTTTGGTTGTAGGGCTTGAACTCTGGGCCTGGGCACTGTCTGTCCCTATGCTCTTCAGCTCATGGCAAGTGCTCTACTGCTTAAGTCACAGTGCCACTTCCGGTTTTCTAGTCATTTATTGGAGATAAGAATCTGACGGATGTTCCTGCCTGGAAAAAACTATTTGAAGAAGTATTTAGGCTGGCTTTGAACCGTGATCCTCAGATCTGAGCCTCCTGAGTAGCTAGGATTACAGGCGTGAGCCACCTGCACCCAGCAAGGAGTTTCACTATAGTGATTCAGAAATACATATATTTCGATAGAAAAATCCTCTCTGCTGTTTTCTTTTCCTCTAAAGAGCCACAATCTACTATTGGTCAACTCTGTCATTGAGGTTCTTTATGTCCTGCTTATACATAGTTGTCCTGTACTTTGAAATTATTTGCCTTTGATTTTTCTGCCTACCATTCTGTCTACCATTATCTGAGCCTCCTCTACAGTCCCACCTTTTTAATATATATACACATTTATGAGAATTTTTTTGTGGAAATATCACTTAAGCCACAGCACCACTTCTTTCTTTGTCTGAGTAGTTTGTGGAGTCACAAGGAACTTTTTCCTGGGCTGGCCTGGGATTAAAATCCTCATACTCTCAGCCTCCCATGTACCTGAGATGACAGATGTGTGCCACCACACATAGCAGGTGAATGAGAAGGAGCTTTGTGTAGGTATAACTATACTGGTCTTGAACTAATGTCAACTTCCCAAGTAGATAGCTTTACAGGCATATGTCTTCAAAACCTTGATGTGTTCTGCTTAAATTTGAAGTAGTGATTGTACATACTTAGGGTGTATAGTGATAATACAGTCCTTGAGTATATAATAATCAGTTCAATATAATTAGCACCTTCAGGGCTGGGAAAGTGGCTCAGTGGTAGAGTGCTTGCCTTGCATGCATGAGGCCTCGGGTTCAATTCTTCAGCACCTCATAAGCAGAAAAAAAGTTGGAAGTGGAGCCATGGCTCAAGTGGTATAGTGCTAGCCTTGAACTGAAGAACTGAGGGACAGGCCCAGATCAAGAGTTCAGGCTCCGTGACCACTACAACCACCAACAAAAAATAGTACTGCAGGGATAGCACTTTCATCTCTTAAAACTTTGATTACCAATGTAATTTGGTAACACCATGACTCTACTTGTTATTTTGGAATATACCATAAACATCCATAAATTGATAATGTTCACTAAAGGATTGGAAGTGGATAGGGATAGAGACATGTTAGATTAGAGGTAGTAGATATATCTTTATTTATTGCTGCTTTGTAAAGCATTACCATATATCCACCATGACAATACCAGAAAATAATTTTCCTGCAGTATACAATTTTCCTTTTCTTATTCTGCCATCCACTATCCCCTATAAATATGAATGCTTTTCCTTTTTAATTATTTTCAGAATTAAATTATTATAAGATGGATTTTTTTGAAATTACCTCATTTTGCTTGGTTTTGTGATGGTAGATATTGAGACCAGGGCATCATGTAAGTTATGCTAGTATACTATACCCCTAATTTATCCTCATTCCATCATATTCCATCATGTAGGGATTTAGAGTTGCTGGATATAGTGTATTGTGAAGCTGGACTGAAACTTGCAACCTTCGTGATCTCTCAGCAGATTCTGGTGGCTCTTACCTATAATCCCAGCTACACAGGACATTGAAACTGAAGATTCAGTTCCAATCCAGACTGGGAAAGAAACTCTGTGAGTCTCTCATCTCCAATTAATTACAATAAGATGGAAGTGGAGTTGTGGCTCACGTAGTAGAGCACTAGTTTTGAGCAGAAGATACTCAAGGTAACCGTGAGCACAGGCCTAAAACATTCATGTGTGTGTGAGCATGCACACACACACACACACACACACACACACACACACACACACATGCTCTCTTTCTCTCTCTCTCTAAAGCAACACTGTATCTTACATTGACATCCAGAGATTGGACAACAACTCGGCAATTTGTGAAATTCATTTTTGTATTTCTTGAAGGAAAAGGATAGATCATGGCACACAGAAGCCAAGACTTCAGAGGCAAGTACTGTATAAACAAATAGCTTGTAAAAAAAACCAAATAGCAGTTTTCTATCTTTCTTTATATATAACATTCCTTAAATGCTGTAGTATTCTTAAAATAATAGTCATCATAACAATAAAAACAAATGCAGCACCTTTCCCTTCTCCACTTCCCTTGACAACAGAATAAAAAAAGTCTTTTATCTTACAAGAATGGACACCTGTAAAAATATCTATGTGTGTAATGTTTGTTTACCAATACTTCTTTGATCTTCCCACCTCTAGGTACTTGCATATTTTGCTGATGACTGCCCTTAAGGGCAAACAGAAGATTAGGATACAGAAACAAAATAATGTCCTAAGATATAGATGTAAAAAAACATGTGCAGGAAGCACATAGCAGGCTGAGAGTGCCCTGAGAAGTAAAATGATTTGTGCCGGGTGATAGGAATAGTGACTAATAAGGCATGGATCTGACCTAGGAATGGATCCTTGAAGCTGAGACCATGCCAGTACCTAGGGGATTCGACAAACAAGATATGCTGTTTACTATGTCCATATGTGTAAATTGTGATGTGGAAGTGGTGATTTCAGACTCGTTTATTTTGGGGAAGGTCTTACGTGAGCAAGCAGCTTAGATTATTGGAACCTGAGAGGTGACCTTGCCTTCCTCACAGTGGATTAGAACATGGAACTGTGATAGCAAACTGTGAAAGTTTGCTCAAGTGAGCTCACTTGGCCTGTGGCTCTGGAACAAGAAAGATGTTCTTATTCTGTGTTCAAAAGTCAGGAGACTTGGGGCTGGGAAGGTGGCTCAGTGGAAGAGTGCTTGCCTTGCATGCGTGAGGCCCTGGGTTCAATTCTTCAGCACCACATAAGCAAAAAGAAAAAAGCTGTAAGTGGTGCTGTGGCTCAAATGGTAGAGCACTAGCCTTGAGCTGAAGAGCTGAGGGACAGCGCCCAGGCCCAGAGTTCAGGCCCCACGACAGCCTGCCCCTCCCCCCCAAAAATGTCAGGAGACTCGGGTCTCAGGCAAGAGAGGTGTGAGTGCGTCACTCAAAGCTGCAGACATTGGATCAGTGCCAAGAACCCAAATCTAGTTTCTCAGGCCTTTGTCCAAGTAGAAACCAAGAGAAATACAGAGCAACTCAGGCGAGGTGTAATCATGATAGGAAACCTATTTGATTTCCTCCTACTCAGACTAGAATCATCTTCCTGTGTGCTTTTAAGTGTCTATATTGAAACAATTCTTTCTATGTAGTTTTCAATCCAGTCTATTACAGTTACTCAATTTGGTTTTTTTTTTTTTTTTTTGGGTCCGGTCGTGGGGCCTGAACTCTGGGCCTGGGTGCTGTCCCTCAGCTCTTCAGCTCAAGGCTAGTGCTCTACCACTTGAGCCACAGCGCCACTTCCGGCTTTTTTCTTTTTGCTTATGTGGTGCTGAGGAATTGAACCCAGGGCCTCGAGCATGCAAGGCAAGCGCTCTACCACTGAGCCACCTTCCCAGCCCCCAGTTACTCAATTTGAAGTGTGCTCCCAATTCCATGTTTGAAAGATCCATTCTTTTTACCACCATAGTGTGAAAAGGAGTCGGCTCCAACCTAGGATATACCCTGTAAAGTATGGAGCTTGGAGGCAGGCCTGGAGATGCTTGTGATGAACCTAATCCCTCTCCACCAGAAAGGAGATCTCTTCTTTATTCAAAACTTCCTATACAACTATAGACTGCGGGAAAATGGAGCAAGTGCTGACTATTATGTTTAAAAAGTGAGTGCTCCTCTTTCAATCCAGGGCTGCTCAGCCAGCCCTCATGGATGAGTCTTGGGAGTACTGGCTCCAATCTGAGACTGTTTGTTTCACTGGGGTCTTCTCACAAGAGCTTGGCATAAGACAAAGAAGAACACACCATGGCTAATTTCTTAGGACTGGCCAGCCAGGACATTTCATTTCCCTCAGAAGCTACTGGAGCTTTAGAAATCTGTTTACTGACAAACCAGGATTACAGGCATGAGCCAGTAGCTCTCACCTAGCTGAGGCTCCAGGAAATCACATTTACCATTTGTAAATAAGTTTTCAGTAGGAATCCTGGAGGCCTATGAAATAATGTAATCAGAGAAAGGGCTAGGGTGTTCCTAGGGTGCCAAGACTTTGTGAGTAGTGATCGAAACTAGGCCCCTAGGGATGGGCTTTTCAGGATGGTGTTTGGCCAGGAGCCCTTAGTACAACCCAGCTAGACAAATGTCCTTTTATGGATATTCTCTGCCAGGTAATGCCTGTTCTTTTTTGAAAATATTCAGGCATCAGCTTTGATTAGAAACACCCTACCTTCTCACCACTGTTCAGTCCAAATTCAAGTTCAATAGCTTTCTTCATTAAAACCTCATGGCAGTTTAATTACACCTGAACTTATAGACAAGGATCCTTTATCTATTTCCATTCTCGGGTTTCGATCACCATAGAGCAGCTTTCCCTGAATTCGAAATAAAGAACCCTCAGTGACGTCACCAATGGTGATGATGGAGATCTGGAGTCATCACTGGACTCCAGAAAGAATGTGAATGTAGAGCAGATAAGGCTATTTGCAGAAAAGACCAAGCAGATTTCGAGTCCTGTGGATGTCTCACTTGTTCTGAACCCTACACACGACGCAGATGAACCTGCAGATACTCCAGTGGAAGAAGATCCAGAATTTATTCACTTGACTTTCACAGTCTGCCTAGATCAGCTCCAGGTGAGTCAAATCAGGACATGTCTAGGCATGCAGGATAAACCAGCACTTGTGGGGTTTGAGGAAAATTTCCCCAGTCTGTGTTCAGAAGCACCAATAAGTGATGTCTGAAAGCTTAATTCAGTTGAGGAAAGGGAGTCTGTCCTCACAGAATATCTGCTGCAGGAAAACCAATCTCCAATGGAGAAATTAGAATATGTCCCTCCCTCAACTCAGGAAGAAAAGCCTTCCTGTAATGAGGTGGTAGATTCCTTTGACTACCCTGACCTAGCATTTCTGCTTATAGGCAACTTATAGGAAGATCTAGTGTTATAGGTTCCTTCTTCCCTCCCTGGGAAAATATCTATTTTACTTTTTGTCATGATTGATGTAAAATGTTTATTTTATTTACTCTTCTAACTCTATTAAAATGTCAATATTTATGTTGTACAATTCTTGAATCCTATATACTGTGGATTTTTTTCTTCCTATAATCTGATGACCCAGGCACATGGGTCCTGAGTGGGTTGAAACACCTGTAGCTGTACAAGAGAATCTACTGAATATAGAGGCAACTATTAAATGCATAGGCAGTGGCAAAAGTCCAGGCCATGTCTCTATATGGTGATAGGGTCCCTACACTAGCTCTAGGACATAGCAGACCAGACATCCTAGAAAGGTGTTCCTCCTTGATCCTCAAGCTCATAATCTGTCAATTGGGACAAATGCCAGAGTAAATGTAGTGGTACATGGGACTCTCTTCCAACAGTGAATTCAAGTATCAATACACATCCATTGTGCTTCATGCAAACATCTAAGAAAATTTCACCCTAAAGAACATCAAAAACCTAGTTTGGGGAGAAAATATTTAACAAGATACATAGGATCCCACAATTCAATGAAAATTGAATACACATCAAGAAACCTGTGGGACACAGCAAAAGCATTCCTGAGGGGGCAAATTTATTCCCCTCAGTGTCCACATCAAGAAAATAGAGATGGACTAAGTAAATAATCCCATGTTGTAAACTACTAGAAAAACATGAAAAAAGTGGAACCTAAAGTTACTAGATGGATCCAGATTACCAAATTAAGAGCTGAAATTAACGAGATAGAGATTAAGAAAATTATAAATAAAATTAATAAAACAAAAAGCTGTTTTTTTTGAAAAAAATACATAAAATTGATGGACCTTTGGCAAGATTAATTAAGAGAGGAAACCCAAATCAACAAGATCAGGGATGCCACGGGAAAAATCACAACAAATACCCAAGACATCCAAGCAATTCTAAAGAACTATATCCAGAATCCATACTCTCTAAAGAAAGAAAACCTATCAGCAATGGATGCATTTTTATGTGATATAGATAGATAGATAGATAGATAGATAGATAGATAGATAGATAGATAGATAGATAGATAGATATAGATATAGATGGAATTCTATGTCTCCATCAGAAAGAATGACATCACCCCATTTGTTAGGAAATGCAAAGACTTGGAAAAACTTATATTAATTGAATTAAGCCAGGCCAAAGAAACATAGGTCCTATGTTTTCCCTTATTTGCAATAACTAGTATATGTCTGGGACAAGCAGAAAAGGTCAAAAGCTATGTACATATGACCAGATAAGATGATTTAAGCGAGGGGTCGGGGGGTGGGGGGAGGATGGGAAGGGATGGGAAGGGGAAACAAAGGAGGAGGCTACAATGCTTGATAAGAAATGTACTCATTATCTTGCCCATGTAATTGTAACCCCTCTGTACAGTATTTTCACAATAAAAAATTAAAAAAAAAAGAAATGGATGCATTTTTAGAGAAATACAAGTTACCCAAACTGAGCAAAGAACCAATCAATTAAAAAAGCCAATATCTTACAATGAGATAAAGGAAGCAATCAGAAGTTTTCCAACAAGGAAAAGCCCAGGACAAGATGCATTCACTACGGAATTCTGTAAGACTTTTAAAGAGGAACTAAAACCCATACTCCTCAGCCTCTTCCATGAAATAGAAAAAGAGGGAGCTATCCAAAACTCATTCTACGATGCCAATATCACACTCATCCCTAACCCAAGCAAAGACCCAACAACAACAGCAACAACAAAAAACTACAGACCAATCTTCTTGATGAACACAGACACAAAGATCATTAACAAAATTCTATCCAACAGAATCCAGAAACATATAAAAAAACATACATCATGGCCAAGTAGGCTTCATCTCAGAAATGCATGGATGGTTTAACCTACATAATTTAATAAATGTAATCTATTATACCAACAGACCCAAGGTCAAGAGCCACATGATTATCTCCATTGATGCAGAAAAAAAGCTTCTGATAAGAGACAATATTCATGTTAAAAGCTCTTGGAAAAATAGGAATAGAAGGAACATTCCTTAAAACAATAAAAGCCATATACGACAGACCAACAGCCAATATTATACTTAATGGGAAAAACAACCAATTTTCCTAAAATCAGGAACAAGGCAAGGATTCCCACTTTCTCCACTCTTCTTCAATATACTTCTGGAAACCTTAACCAGAGCAATAAGTCAAGAAAAAGACATTAAAGGGATCCGCATAGGGAAGGAAGAAGTTAAATTATCTCTTTGGGCAGATGACAGGATACTATACCTCAATGATCCCAAAAACTTCACACTCAAGGTCTTACAACTTATAAACAAATTCAGCAAAGTAGCAGGATACAAAATCAACCCACAAAAATCAGTTGCCTTTCTGTACACAAACAATGTAGAAGCAGGAAGGGAAATCAAGGAAACGGCCTCATTCACAATACTCCCCCCCCCCAAATAAAATATTTAGGAATTAGTCTAACCAAAGATGCAAAAGAACTATTTAATGAAAACTGTAAAAACTTAAAGAAAGAAATTATAGAGGACACCAGAAAGTGGAAAGACCTTCCATGTTCTTGGACAGGCAGACTTAATGTAGTGAAAATGCCAAAATTAATATACAAATTTAATGCAATTCCTATTAAAATCCCAATGATGTACATTGCTGAAATACAGAAAACAGTCCAAAAATTCATATGGAACATCAAAAGAACTAGAATAGCCAAAATAATTCTAGGCAAAAAAGACAACATGCGAGGGATCTCGATGCCAGACTTCAAACTGTACTATAGAGCCATAATGACAAAGACAGCATGGTACTTTCACAAAAACAGACCCCTGAGGGGCTGGGAAGGTGGCCTCAGTGGTAGAGCACTTGCCTTGAATGCCTGAGGCCCTGGGTTCGATTCCTCAGCACCACATAAGCAAAAAGAAAAAAGCCAGAAGTGGTGCTATGGCTCAAGTGGTAGAGCGCTAGCCTTGAGCTGGAGAGCTGAGGGACAGCATCCAGGCCCAGAGTTCAGGCACCACGACCGGACCCCCCCCCCAAAAAAAAAACCAGACCCCCGAAGACCAAGGGAATAGAATAGAAGATCCAGAAATAAAACTACATGCCTATAGTCAGCTGATATTTGACAAAGGAGACAAAGACATACAGTGGAAGAAGCACAGCCTCTTCAACTACTGGTGCTGGTGCTGGGAAAACTGGGCGGCCACATGCAGAAAACTAAAAGTGGACTCCAGCCTGTCACCATGCACTAACATCAACTCAAAATGGATTAACATCAAACCTGAATCCCTGAAACTACTGCAGGACAGAGTAGGAGAGACACTTGAACTTATAGGCACAGGCAGGAACTTCCTGAACAGAGTTCCAGGGTCACAACAAATTGGGAAAGACTCAACAAATGGGACTACCTTAAAATAAAAAAGCTTCTGCACAGCTAAAGCTATAGCAACCAAACTAGAAAGAAAACAAACTAACGGGAAAAAATATTTAGCAGCAATATAACAGACAAGGAGATAATATCCAGTATGTACAGGGAACTCAAGAAACTAATCCCTCCCAAACCCAACAAATAAATTACTAAATGTACAAGGGAACTAAAGAGAGACTTCTAAGAAGTAGAGATAAAAATGGCAAAGAAACACATGAGGAAATGTTCACCATTCCTGGTTATAAAGGATATGCAAATAAAGACAACCTTGAGATACCACCTTACTCCAGTCAGAATGGCCCACATCCTAAAGTCAGCCAACGACAAATGCTGGAGGGGATGCAGAGAAGGAGGAACCCTATTGCACTGCTGGTGGGAATGTACACTTATTCAAACCACTTTGGAAGGCAGTTTGGAGGGTCTCAGAAAGCTAAATATTGACCTCTCCTATGAGCCAGCCATACTACTCCTAGGCATCTATCCTGAACAACAGGAACCATGATACAAGGACACGTGCACCTCCATGTTTATTGCAGCACTGTTCACAATAGCCAGGATATGGAAACAACCCAGATGCTCTCACTACAGATGAATGGATCAAAAAATTGTATTTATATACAATGGAAAATTATGCTGCCATTAGAAAGAACAAAATAATGGCATTCACAGGGAAATGGATAGAACTAGAAGAAATCATGTTGAGTGAGGTAAACCAAGAAGAAAGAGACAAATGGCACATGGTCTCCCTGATAAGTGGATGTTAAATCCAGAACATAAGGTAATACAACAAAGTAAACAAGATGAGAAACAAAAGACTCCCACTCATCTAGTCCAATCATTACTAAATGACCCCATGCCGCTGACCACATATGTTATATATGTGCACATCAGAGGGAAACTAGGAGGAGGACACAGAACTAGAGGGAAACGGGAAAACATACAACAGTGAGACCCATCAGCTGCACTGGACATTGATCAAAACAAACCAAGCAACTTAAAGGCACCGTTGGGAGGGAGGAAATGAGTGGGAAAGAGAGAACAGCTGACACTCTGCAAAAAGAAAGGAATGTAAATATCACTCGATATGGAAGAAATAACTGTATAGTCAAAGTCCATAGAACTCATAAACTTTATGGACCATGATAGGCAATTTGCCCCATGAGTGTTAGAATGTGTTTGTAACTTTAACTAAGCATCACTATCCCCAAATACTTTGAAATTTGTGAAATTATGCAATCAATCACAATAAAAATTTTGGAAAAAGTACATAAGAAATATGAACACTGACATAAAATACATCATAATTAGGAGAAAGAAGACTTGCATAAATGGAAAATGACTTGCCAGGTGTCATGGACCATCTCACTAACTCTAGCTTCTAAAGTGGCATATTCTAAAGATGGAGGTTCAAAGCAGCACCTGCAGACAAATCTTAAAGACCCTTATTCAATGAATCAGTAAAAGTCAGGAACTAGAGGTGTAGCTAAAGTTCTATGTACAAGCGTTGAACAAAAAAAATAAGCAAGAGAGCAAGGTCCTGAGTTCAAATTCCATTGGTGGCATGAAAGATAAATATATCAGAGAAACAAAATTTTGACAATGGCGGAAGTGGCGCTGTAGCTCAAGTGGTAGAGCGCTCGCCTTGAGCTGAAGAGCTGAGGGACAAGCGCCCAGGCCCAGAGTTCAAGCCCCACGACCGACAAAAAAAATAAAAATAAAAATAAAAATAAAAAAAATAAATAAAAAAGTACAACTTTAAAAAAAAATTTGACAATGGCAATTTTAAACTAAGGAAAAACATATACAGGAAAAAGGAAAAGTACATGTCAATACTGTCCTTGAACAGTTTTTTCTCATGTCCATAGCTCCAATTTTGGATATTTGTTGTTGTTTTTTTTTTTGGAAATAATTTTTGGAAAGGTTTTTCTTCCTCAGGTTGGTTTTGAATTACCATCCTCAGATCTCTTCTTTCTGAGTAGCAAAGATCACAGATGTGAGTCATCCTCCCCTACTTAACTTCCTCTTGTTTTTGCAGTATCCAATTAGTTTGTTTAGGATTTCTTACAGTCCCGTACACATTTTAGAATGAATTTTGCAATTAATTTAAACCTAGGTCACAATCTTGTAAGGGGGCATTTTGAATGCAAAGGCAATTTGAAAAGTACTGCTCTTTTAGAATTTTTTTTTTTGGGTCCAGTCTTGGGGCCCGAACTCTGGGCCTGGGCGCTGTCCCTCAGCTCTTCAGCTCAAGGCTAGTGCGCTACCACTTGAGCCATAGCGCCACTTCCGGCTTTTTTCTTTTTGCTTATGTGGTGCTGAGGAATCGAACACAGGGCCACAGGCATGCAAGGCAAGCGCTCTACCACTGAGCCAACTTCCCAGTCCTCTTTTAGAAATATTAAGTCCTAGCTGGGCACTGGTGACTCATAATTGTTATCCTAGCTTCTAGGAGTCTGAGATCTGAGGATCATAGTTCAAAGCCAGCCTGAGCAAGAAAGTCTGTGATATTCTTACTCTAATTAACCACCCCCTAAACCAGATGTATAGCTGTTGCTTAAAGAAGTAGAGTGCTAGTCTTGAGCAAAAAAGTTCTGGGACGTTGCCCAGGCCATGACTAAAGCTCCACAACTGATAAAAAGTAAAATAAAGTACAATATTGAGTCCTTTAGTTATAGGACAGGGTTATTTTTTTCCATTTCAGTGGATCTACTTGACTATAAAGGCCTTTTTCCATTTCCAAATCACTCATCTTTTTATTGTTGATGTTCTGTGGTGGTCTTGGTGCTTGAATTCAGGATAGGAGCTATCCTTGAGCTTCATTTAGCATGAAGCTAGTACTGTACCACTTGAGATACAGATCACTTCCAGGATTTTTGGTGATTAATTGGATCTAGGATGTGGTGCAGGAGGAAGGGGAGTAGAAGGAATGGATTGGGGGTGTCCCTCCTTACCCTGGTGCTTTAGTCATATGAGATGGAAAGTTTGCTCAAAATGGGCAGGTCTCCTGAATTGTCCAAGATGAGGGAATCTGACCCAGCATGGCTCCTGCTGCACTGCACAGGTAGCCTTGACCCAAGAGAGAATCCTGAGGGGTGGCATGAGAATCAAACATGTGAGAGAACTCAGACATGGATCAGAATAGGAAGGTGGTGGGGTAGACATGAAAGGCAGCCCCATGAAAGAGGTAAAGAACAAATACCTGGCTCTAGAAGGTGAAGGGGTTATTGGTGCCATCAGGAAGGTTGGGTGAGCCCAGGAGGTCATCGGCAATCAGGATGGGTGTTGGGATGATGGACGTGGGGCTATCTAGCAATCCAGTGGTGGCAGCAGTCTCATTGGCACTGGAAAATCCAGCAAAGCTAAAGCTATGCTGGAGATAGGGAAGGTTTGCAGAAAGGTCCTGGCCAGGGCTCTGCGTTCCTTGGTTTTGTGGATGAAGTGGCAGCAGGGCTCATAGAGGCAAAGGTTGGTGACATGGAAGGTGCAACCCAGCTAGATCTTGCACTTGGGATGGCAGGCTAGACTGTGGAGTTTGTGGATGCTGTGCATGAAGTGACCCTTGTCTCTATAGGTGTTTTCTTCAAATTGGAGGAACAGCTACGTCTTATAGCCACTGGAGTTGACCTGCCTCTTTTGGTCTGCTTCTGATTGGGCAGCAGCTGCTCAGCACCTGTGAGAAAGAGCAGTCTCTGAAGCTGCTGTCCCTAGAGTACAAGACTGGGACTGGCTCACCCTTCAGGTTGCTGATGACCTAGCTCTGGTGGAACTTGATGCTGGGCAGGGTGTTGGCCAAGTGCCTCCAAGGGAAACACCTCAGCTCAGCAGCAGGAGAGACCACTGCCTTCCTGTCCAGCAAGCAGCCCCTTCTCTGGGAGCTCTGTCATTGAGCATCTTGTCAACCAAACCTTGCATAAAGCTTCTCTCAAGTTGAAAATGGTGGCAGATACGAGTGGGGTAGTCATTGTGGACACTGACAGAGGCCCAAAGGTGCAGATTTGGTGTCATGAAGGTCCTGATCTGGGGAAGGTGCTTACTCTCCCACTTAGGTCAGGAGTTCCACATGTCTAATCCCAGGGCCCCTCACCTTTCTCACTCTGCCCTCATAGAACTTTAAGTGGAATTTTTTGTTTTCTTTTTAGATTATAAAATGTCAGTGCATCAAATACAAGGGATTGCTGCATATTAACTGGGTTGCATGTAGTCAGGTTTTTTGTTTGCTTTTTGTCAGTCATGGGGCTTGAACTCTGGAGTTGGGCACTATCCCGTGCTCTTCACCTCAAGGCGAACATTCTACTGCTTGAGCCACAGCACCACTTCTGGTTTTCTAGTGGTTAATTTGAGATAAGAGTCTCACTGACTTTTCTGCCGGGCTGGCTTTGAACTGTGATCCTTAGATCTCAGCCTCCTGAGTAGCTAGGATTAGAGGCGTGAGCCACTAGCACCCGGCAAGTAGTCAGTTTTTCATCAGAACAAATACCTGAGAAACGTATCTTCTGAAGTGAGATTATGTGTGTGGAAGGTAGGAAAAAAAATGAGAAAAACTGGAAATGTTGGCAGATGCTGTAATTTGGGCTCTTGGGGAACAGTGCAAGGATATTATACATTCAATGGCACTTTGAATCAAGGTAGTAAGACCCTCTCAAAAATATTAAATAAAAAAGGGATAGAGGCACAGTTCAAATGTTAGAGCATTGCCTATTGTGTGTCTGGCCTGGAGTTCACTCCCTAGCCCCAGAGATTTGACTTGGAAGGGGCTAATCTGAGTGTTACATGTAATCAATAGCAGGTTCTCTAGCACTGATCTTTTGATTAAATTGAATTAATGTGTGTGTGTGTGTGTGTGTGTGTGTGTGTGTGTGTGTGTGTGTGTGTAGGTGGTATGGTGTAAGAGATAGCAACTGAGTTTCAATCTTCTCAAGGTGAATATCTAATTTTCCCAGCACCATTTTCAGAGCCATTTTTTTCTCTGGTAAAAATGAAACAGTATTGATTCAGTTCACTCTAGAAAGATAGAAGGTAGACAGGGACACAAAAGAAATGTTTTGGTCTAGTATTCTGTTTAAATACAGGGCTCAAGCTTTTTGTTTTAGCTTTTAGTTTTGTGGCGGGCACTCTGCCACTTGAGCAACACTTTCACTCCCAGCTTTTTCCTGGTGAATTGATGAGAAGTGTCTCTTGAGTAAGTAGTATTATAGGTCTGAGCTTCTGGTACTGAGCTACAAAAGAAAACAAATTTAAATTTTCTAATAGGTTTATTTTTACAGCATAGTTATGGTATAATACAGGTATATCCATATATCTCATACATATTGTGGATTGTTTTCTTTTGCTTTTGTTTTGTTCCAAGGGCTTGAACTCAGGGTCTAGGTGCTATCCCTGAGCTTTTTTGGTCAAGACTGTTGCTCTATCACACTTTGATCCACACTTTGGATCCACACTTTGTGTTCACACATGGATCAAAGAGAAGGGTTACAAAAATATCTTCTTTTCTTTCTGGCATCTTCTTGAAGGTTTTGGAGAAGAGAAGACCTTTTACAAATGGGGCTATTGGGTATTTGACTTATTGTGAGATGTCTGCTTATCAAATTAAGACATTGTTCAAAGAGCACATTTGAACCAGTCTGTGTTTACATATACAGCATCCAGAAATAATGAAAAACAAAACCAATCAAAAAAGAGAATAATCACTCATTTTCCTGAGTATGAAAACCCAGGAAAATGTTTCTATGCCCTATGAACTTTGACCCCACATGCTATAGCAGGATTATTTTGGTATTTGGCCCCCTTTGGTATTTGGTATTTGGCCCCCTTCATCACACATAGCAGGAGGAGTGCAGGAGGAGCAGCTTATCAGGAAAGCAGCTAGGCATTGTTGAGATGCAATGCAGGCCCCTTATGGACCCTCTTGATCTAGGTTCTGAAGAGGATGCTTCAAGGTAGGGGCAGTGGGAGTCAACCCCAGAATGGTCAAGCTGAAATCCTGAAAGCCTGTGAACAGCTTTCTATGCCCTGGATTGAGTGAGTTTGCTTATTCTTACATTCATATTCTTCACCCAATAAACAAACATGGCACCTCAAAGAAGAGTCCTGGGCCTGCCCTAGTCCTTGTGAGTGAAAGGTGCTGGAAGCATAGGAAGCACAGTGATCTAGCAGGCAAATCTGGAAGCCTGAAAGGCCATGGAAACGGCAGCCCTGGTTACTCAGAACCAACAGATATCCCTTGCGTTGGCCCTGAATTCCAGGAGACTTGGCAGTTACCTCTCAATTCTGTGACAAGATGGCTAAAGGCTAAAGGCAATTCTGTCTGATGAGTGGTGACAAGATGCCTAGAATTACCAACTCAGACCCTAGGAAAGGCTGGAGTTCCAACTCCAATCTCCACTAATCATAAACCAAGGCCAACCAGCTGTATCAATAAAGCCATGTGTCTCCTTGGATAGTAGTTGGAGCTGGCAACAAGTGTCTCACACTTATAATTCTAAATACTCAGAAGGCTCAGATCTAGGGTTTGCAGAAAAATCTGGGCAGAATAGTTCTGAGACTCATATTTCCAGTTAACTAACAAAAAAAAAAACAAGTCAGTGAAACTTTGGCCTAAGAAGTATAGCGCCAAGTGCTATACTTGAGTGAAAAAGCCAAGTGAGAGTGTGAGTTTAAATCCCAATACTGCTGTTCACACAGGTGTGTACTTCCACACACACATGCACATATCTCTGTGCATCACTTCCTTCTGGGATGCAATAATAGATGCTGAGAGTTAGCTCTAGTATCAATATTAACTCATTTCCAGTTTGATGACTGTATTCTACACACAGCAGTAGTGTGAAAGCTTCTCAGAAAATGTGTCCCAACACGATTACAGTGATTGAGGATGGGAATAGGTGCATCCCTTCTGCTAGCTTTTGAGGGACCTCGTTGTGCATCTGTGGACATTGTCTGTTCAGAAAAAAAGCCTCTTTCCACAGTCACCAACAGCCACCAGAATGTGGGGAGAACTGGTCTGAGTAATGATCACAGGATCTTTATTTCATCTTTGTTAGATCTTTTTGCCTCATGTGGAGTCAGGATGTATGGCAAACATGATTTTAATAGTTTGATGCACAAAGAGATCATTGAAAAATTACTGATATTTACCATGTAAGCACAGGGTACCAACAACAACAGTGATTGCATATTCTATTGATGATTCTTTCATTTCTGTTGTTGTTGTTCATGGGAATTGAACTTGAGGCCTGGGTACTGTCCCTTGAGATTTTTTTCACTGAAGCCTGGTGTTCAATCACTTGAGCCACATTTGGCATTTTTGTGGTTATTTGGAGATAAGAGTCACTTGGAAGCCTGGAGCTGGAGGTTCACCCCTGTAACCTTAATTACTTAGAAGTCTGAGATCTGAGGGTCAAGATTCAAATGGCCTGGGCCAGAAAATCCATGAGAGTTTTACCTCAAGTTACCATCCCCCAAAAGTCAATTGGGATCATCATGTCTCAGCTTCCTGACTATCTTGAATTGCAAGTGTGAGCCATCAGCAGTTTATTTGTAACAAATAAGCAAATAATAAAAATAAATAATAATTATAAAATAAATAATAAATACTATCTCTTTAAATAGTTTTAAAGAGATTTTCATTTTATTTCATGTGGACAATGCATGTTGATCAGTGTTACCCTTTCCATTATTGTCTACCCTCCTTTTGTTTGAACACAGAGTCTCTGTATATTCCATGTGATCTTCTTGTTTCAGTTTCTTGAGTGCTGAGATTATAGGCATGCACCACAATATTTAGCTTTGTAAGTCTTATTCTCAAACCAAACCAGAATGCCAAGCAATATTTTCCTAGTTTCTGCTGCAGTACATTACAGATATGCATTAAGAATGTCAGACTTTTCACACCCTGCAAATGTGGTCCACTGACATCACACTGCATACAATATGCATGGTACATGGGGAAGTTAGCCAAGTGGTCTAGGCTCACCTGACACTGAGTCCCATGTAAACCCAGGTGTATTCTGATGCTGCTGAGTGAAATATTCGGTAGATGTCTGTTAAATCTGGTTGAGCTATGCAGTTGTTCAGATCTGCAGTTTCTCTATTGAGTTTTTGCAGAGTTGATCTATCTAGTGGAGAGAGTGGTGTGTTAAAGTCCCCAACAATTAATGTCTTTGGATCTATGTGGGATTTGAGTTAAAGTAGTGTTTCTTGGATAAATTTGTGTGCTCTGTTGTTTGGCTATGGAGATTTAGAATTGTAATATCCTCCTGAAGGAGAGATCCCTTAATTAGTATGTAGCGACCTTATTTATCTATTCTCACTAATTTTAATTTGAAGTCTATTTTATCTGATATTAGTATTGCAACTCCCGTCTGTTTATGGGGGCCATTTGCTTGGTAGATTTTGTTCCAGCCTTTCACATTGAAAATGTGTTTGCTTTTATGGGCAAGATGTGACTGCTGAAGGCAGCAGATAGAAGGATCTTGCTTTTTAATCCAACTAGACAGTCTATGTCGCTTAATTGGACAATTAAGTCCGTTAATGTTGAGAGACAGGACTGAGAGGTATTTGGGAGTTCCTGCCATTTTATCCACCTTCTTGGGGGCTGCAGCAACTAGGTTCTTCCTATGGTTCTTGGATTCTCAGTTTGGGTGAGGTTTCTTGGCCTTTATTGTGGTCTTCTATGTATAGGACATGTTTAAAAAACTTTTGTAGGGCTGGTTTGGTGGAGATGTATTGTTTCAGTTTTTCTTTGCTATGGAAGGTTTTTTTTTTTTTTTTTTTGGGTCCGGTCGTGGGGCCTGAACTCTGGGCCTGGGTGCTGTCCCTCAGCTCTTCAGCTCAAAGCTAGCACTCTACCACTTGAGCCACAGCACCACTTACGGCTTTTTTTTTTTTTTTGGTTATGTGGTGCTGAGGAATCGAACCCAGGGCCTCATGCATGCAAGCCAAGCGCTCTACCACTGAGCCACCTTCCCAGCCCGCTATGGAAGGTTTTATTTGACCTGAGGTTATGAAGGAGAGTTTAGCTGGATACAGTATTCTTGGTTGATAGTTGTTTGTCTTTAGGGCATGACATACATCATTCCAGGATCTTCTTGCTTTGATTGTCTCGGCTGAGAAATCTGAGGTGATTCTAATTAGTTTCCCTTTATAGGTGATTGATCTTTTCTCCTTGACAGCTTTAAGGATCTTTTCCTTGGTCTGAATTGATCCTGTGCAGATTATAACGTGATGGTGGGATGTCCTGTTTTGGTCTGGTCTATTTGGAGTTCTAAAAGCTTCTTGTGTCTGAATAGGCCTATCTTTTTGCATGTTTGGGAAGTTCTCTGCTAAGATTCTATTAAACAAATTTCCTAGACCATTAACTTCTGTCTCTAGGTGCTACTCTACAACCATTATCCTCAGATTAGGCCTTCTGATGGTGTCTTCAAAATGTTGAATAGATCTACCATATTTCTTGGATTTGTCTTGGATGGTTGAATGTTCTTTCTCTATAATATCTAGGCTGTCTTCAATCCACGAGATTCGATCTTCTGCATGGTCTTTCTACTTTGTTTTTCATTTCTTTTCCTTATAAGTGTTTGGCTTTGATGGCTTCAATTTCTTTGTTGGGGCTTTGTTTTAGATCTTGTATGAACTTCTTTACTTCCTTAATTTGTGTTCAGTGTTTATTCTCAAATCACTTAGTTGAGTGGTTACGGTTTCCCTGGACTCCCATTCCTGGAAGGTGATTTCTGAGGATTGCAGTTCAAAGCCAGGCCAGGCAGGAGCATCTGTGAGACTCTGATCTCCAATTAACCACCAGAAAACCTGAAAGTTGTGCTGTGGCTCAAGTGATAAAGTGCACACCTTGAGCTAAAGAACTCAGGGATCGTGCCCATGCCTAGAGCTCAGGGATCATGCCCAGGCCCAGAGATCAAGCCCCACGACCAACAAAAAGAAAAAAAAAGGAATGGGTTAAATGTTAAATAAATCTGAACTTATTTTAGGTTCTAGGAATTCAGGAAATGTTACAATAGTGGAAATACATTCTATTTCATAATATCAGGATTTGAGATCAAAAGGGTATTATGATTCCTGTTATGGAACAAGATAGATTCAGAGTTAAGATTGAGAAATCTGTAGGGTTTAGGAAAACCTGCAATTTATTTCAAGAACTACAAGTCAATTTCAGTTAGGATGACACAAAATGAGGGATTTTCATAAATTTTATAATTGGGATACCATTATGGTTAGGATTACAGCCATGATTAGGGTTAGAGTGAAGGAGAAAAAGAATGAGGCTCAAATTGAAGGTAAATTTTAGAATAAGCCTGGTAAGAGTTAGAATGAATGTGAACTAGAGCATTGCTATATTAGAATCTACTTACAATTAGGCTTATAGTTATTCTCAATGTTCCAGTTAAGGTTAAGTTTAGGGTTAGAAAATGACTAAGATATTGGGAAAAAATTGTAACCTATGTTTGGAAGGCTTATTTGAATCAAGTCAGGATGAGTGAAAATTAGTTTACTTGTGTTAGTGTTAGTATTGACATATAATTTATATTAAGATTAGGGTCAGTATTTTGTTCTGATTATGATTAGTGTTATGAATAGGAATATTTTTAGTATGAAATTGAGTTTTCACTAACAAGTGGAAGCAAAAAATGTGAGATTGAATAGTAACTAGAGCATTATCATTATATTTATTTCACAGTGATCATTCTTGTAATGATTAATGAGAGTTTTCCAGCTAGCTTTCAGTTGAGAGTTAGTGTTAAGTAATGGACTAGATGATGAGTAAATCTGAAACTGTTTTAGGGTACAGGGGTTCATGAACAGGTAAGATCAAGGGAAACTACCATATTTTTCCTGATGTGAGAATTTGAGGACACATAATATAATGATTCATGTTAGGGAACAAGATAACTTCAGATGTAGAGTCAGGAAATTTGTGGGAATTAGGGCAAATTGAAATTCATTTCCATAGTGCAAACTGGAGCATTCACTAGAATGAATAAAAACTAGAATATTTTTCTTAAACATTAGAATTGGACTATCATTAGGTTGAAAGTTAGGTTTCTGTTCTCGATGGGCTTAATGTTAGCATTAGGGAAATGGAAAATTTAGGGTCAAATTGAAAGCAAATTTTTGAAAAACAAGTAAAGTTACAATTAGGATGAATGTGAAATAGGAAACTGTTCATAATAGAAGGATTAGGGTATGATTAGTGTGAGGGTTAGCCTGAATGTTCCAGTTAGGGTTCGGGTTAGAAAAATGGCAGGATATTTAAGTAAAACTAAAAACTATTTTGAGAAAGATGAGTTGAATCAAAGATAGGATAAATAAAAACTAATATATTTGTGTGGCTTTTAGAATCCAAAGGCAATTGGTTCTAGGGTTATGGTTACTTTTCTAATTTATGAACTAATGAATTAAAGGCACAATTCTTTCATTTTTACAAACCAAGACAGTCACAATTTGGGGAACAAACTCAATTTTCTACATAAAAATGTGTCTTAAAATATTTTCAAACCAGGAGTAAATAATAGTGAACAAGATGTCATTTATTAAAATTAGGTAAGTTGATGATACAGCTTTCAAAAATATACAAACACATGGGACAGAAACTCAGACATCTTATCAGAAAAACAGATATTCTACTTGCTCTAGTTGGGAAAGTGTGTGTGTGTGTGTGTGTGTGTGTGTGTGTGTGTGTGTGTGTGTGTGTGTGCGTGCACCCACCACAGGTCTTCAACTCAGGCCTGGGTCCTGTCATCATCTTATTCAGTGCAAGGATGGCACTAAACCACTTAGCCACAGGTCTTCTTCTGGCTTTTTAGCAGTTAATTAGAGATACATATCACATGGATTTTCCTGTCTGGACTTAATCTTCTGATCCCCAGCAATCCTTGGATTAGTGTTACTGTGGGTGCTACCACAAAGTGACAGTTCATTAATCTGGGAACAATATAGAAGTACTTGTGCAAGATACAAAGTAACCATTTCATTAATTTGGGAGTAACATAGGATCACATTAGATTGCCTTCAAACACATTGTTTCTGATGAGTTTATCTGAACCCCAAGGCATAATCAAAACCTATTAGCCACAATGCATTAAGTAGCACATATTTATGGCACAGAATATGTACAATAAAGTAAATCCTGAATCAAAAGTCTTTGTTGGTTTGCTATTTAAAAACAAATCAGAAATAGATGGTCATTGAGATGAAGTCTAGACTGGAGGCCTGTAGTGAGCAGCAGAGCATCTGCATAGTGAGCACAAGGCACTGAGTCCAACCCCCAGGATCATAAAGAAGAAGTAGAAGAAAGTGAAAGTGTAGGAGAAAGAGGAAAGGAAAGGAGGAGAAAGGTGTAAGAGAGGAGGAAGGGCATAGCAGGAGGAAGAAGAGGATGGGACAGGGAGAAAGTTGAAAGGAAAAGGGATGTAAGAGGGAAACAGGACCCTGTGGAAAAGGAGCAGGAGAGGAGACAGAAGGAGAAAGATAAAGGTAATATAACTACAAGAATTGTTGGAAAAAACTTTGCATAAGTGATCTGCATGTGCATGACAGGATTATTTTTAATCAGAGAGAGAGCTAGCACGGTGACAATATGGGTGATACCTGTTGTTCGGTCATCTTATTCTCTTTCTTCAGTGAGGCGTTCAGAAGAAATCATGAGTTTGGTGTTTGACAGATATACTTCAGGATTTCTTTTTCGTGAATTAAACATGGGAAGGAACTAAATGCAACCTCCCTTAATTAAAAAAAGAATAAAAGCTATATTTATTAGTATTACTGTGCATGAGGAAATCCTGGAGATTTTTGGTTAATTCAGAGGGCTCCATGCAAAAATATACAAGAGGGAATTAAAACTGTTTTTAAAGTATAATACATTATCATTGATGAGAAGTTTTAGTGGATGTTTTTCTTTTTCTTTTTCTTTTTGCCAGTTGTTCAGTGCAGCAGCAAGGCTGTACCCTGGAGCCCTTTCCAAGTCACCACATGAACCTCAATTTCTGTAGTCCCTGTAGGTGTGGGTGCCTCCTCAGGTCACCCGTTGAGAAGTGGGGCCCCCTTCCTTGTGGTGGATGTGCAGTGAGAGGATGCGTGTGCATGCTCCCCAGCATTGCCAGATGAGCCCCGCCCATTCTTCCCACCTCCCTTCCCAGTCTCAGTTGCTCCATTTCACCCAGGAGCTGGCAGTTGTGAGGCTGGAGTTGAATCCACTGCTGCCTTCTCCTCCTCCAGCTGTGCTGGTACTGGTCTGCAGTGGTCTTAGGTGAGAGTGCCATCCCAGGGAGACTCCGTTCCGAGGTCACTTCCTGCCCTCATGGGTGTGGGGTGGGGGGACATCATGTTTGTACACTGTACAGTCCATGGGAGAAGGAAGGCTGGGCGGGCAGTCCAACCCTTTGAGGCCAAGCAGCCCAGCTGTGGTTCACCTTATCAGTCATTTATTTATTTATTTATTGTGAAAACACCATACAGAGGGGTTACAATTACATGGGCAATAAGTACATTTCTTATCAAGCCCTTTCCCATCCTCCTCCCCCCACCACCAAAGTTGTAAAGTTCATTTTTTGACATAACGACTTGTACTTCTCATTGTTGCAATTAGTCCACCTGTATCCTTATTTAAACGATTTGTTTTTGCCCTTCCCCTCCACAATTCTACCAACAGCAAATACAGAGAGAGCAGGGGCATTCAAATGTTTTTCTTTCACTCGATTATTTCTAACATATTTATAAGATGATTTCTTTGTTGCTTTGTATGTCCCTCCTGCACGGTATAACCCCTGCTTTCATCAGTCTTTAAGGTGGTCTGGAGAATGGAGTTGTGTGCTGACCTCTCTGCCAGCAGGCTTGTGACAGCTGCGCAGCTCAACACCCTGGAGCCCCTTCAGCATCCCCACAGACTTCCATTTTCTGGTCCCTGTGGACTCGGGTATGGGCCCATCCCTGCATATGCCCATCAGTGTCAGAGGAGTCTGGACTTTCAATGCACCAGCTGCAGCACCAGGGGCCTGAAGCCCTTTGGGTTTGCTGTGTAGCCTCCTCCTTCGTCCTTTTGGTCCGCATGTGCCCAGATCTGGGTGCCATTCTGGGGATGCTCCTTTTGGAGGCTCACTCCCTACCCTTGTTGTGCTCCAAAGCAGAGAAATGGGTCTGGCCTTGGCAGTGTAGTCCACACAGATGGAAGGCAGGACTTGGGGTCTGCCTTGCCTTCCCTCCTGGCTTTGGCCCCTGAGGCTGGTTTGCTTGATCTGGTCACTGATGGAGCCTTGTTGGCCGCAGCCCACTACAACAAGTGCTGCACCTGCTGCAGCAGCAATGTGATGTCCTGGGCCCCCTCAGGGTCACCACAGGGACCTCTGATGTGTCTACATGGGCTGGGTGTGGGTATCTCCCAGGACTCCCATTATTAAGTGCCACTCCCCTTTGTGGTACTGGAAGCAAGAGGTGCCACATATAATTTCTACTTTCTAACATTTTCCTTCACTGAGATAAACAGAACTGGGAAATTTAAATAACTTTTATAAAAACCAAATATTTAACCTATATCACTTCAACCTGTTAAACCATTGTAATATTTTTTTATCTAGTAGTAATTCTTTCTGTAATTACTTATTTTACTTTTGAATGTAACTAATAAATATTTTGTGTGTGTTTTACTATTCTAGTATAACTTCATTTGCACTACTTACATACAATTTTTTTCAAATTCTGAGATTTAATCATGTGTTATGGATAAGAGTTTTGTTGTGTTTTTATTTCAGTTTGCCAAAATGGCCTTATAAATACAAACAATAAAATCCATTTTTGTTAGTATCAAGTTCAATGATTTTGGACTAGAGACTCAAGGATATAGCATTATATATCATACAGTAATATGTATCACTTTGTTTAAAACTGCTCCATAAAATAAGTAGTAATTCAGGTGGCAGCCACTTCATCTGGCATGCTGATCCCTCTGGTGAAGTAGGATCCTAGCGGCAGTCTGTCCAAATCGGACCCTTGTGGGCACCTCGCCTGGGACTGTGGGAGAAGATCAGGGTACACCTGCTGTTGGGCTAGGGCAGCAACCCAGTAGCTTCTGTGTGAATGACTCACATCTAGCACCTGCCTGCCCCGTGGGCATGGGCTATGAGGATCAGCCCCTGGGAGCACACACACACCATGGGGCAGGGACCGCCCACCTAGGAAGGAGTGCAGACTAAATAGAAGCCACTCTGTGGATCAGCTTGTACAGTATTTATCCTTCATGGAGCAAGGGACGATTCTGCTCCGCTGTGGGGAGAAGACAAGAAAGACAGGCCCAGGAGGGGTGATGCCAACTGTTGTATTCAGACTGGCAAGGAAACTTTTCTCCACGCACTCTCCAGCAGGCTTAGGAAGCCCTTCCATGCTCCTGGTTGATGGAGTAGTAGCCAGGAACACTAACGTCTGATACTCCTGGCTGCTCTTTTGGGTTTGTTTGTTAATTTATTCAGAGAGCCTCTCCTTCAGACAGCAAAGTTATATTCTGGGTTTTGTAAAACGTTCTGCATCTGAGCATTCTCAGTGTTTGGTTTTTGTGTTGTTTCTTGTAAATGGGTTGTGAAATTTGTGTTTTAGGTTTTGAGGTGCAGGAGGAGGAGCCAGATTATGAACATAGTTTCCTACAAGCCTTTCATCTAAAAATGAAAACAGATTCTCTCTAAAACTGCCTTTCAGGAAATAAATTTGAGAGGGGAAAAGGCTCTTTTATCATGAGATCAAAATGTGCTATTTTTATATGCATGTTTTATACGTTCAAAATACAATTAAGTAATTCACTGTCTAGGAACAATTTTTCAGACCTAAGATATAAGTGTTTTGGGAGCTAGAGGCAGGGTTATTGTGAGCTTTATCCAAAGGGAGGGAAGGAAGTTAAAATCCATAGATGACTTTGTAGAATCAAAGTGGTAATACAAAATGAGAATCACAAAAAACTCTCTGTGCTATTCGGGGTCTTTTATTCTTCCATAATAATTTTTGGATTGCTTCTTCTATTTCATTCAAGAGTGAGATTGGGATATTGATAGGTATCACATTGAATTTGGATATAGCTTTTGGCAGTATTGCCATTTTCATGATGTTAATCCTCCCAATTCATGAGCATGGGAGGTTTCCCACTTCCCTAGTTCTGCTTTCATTTTCTTTTTCAGGTTTTTAAAGTTTCCATCACAGAGGTCCTTCACCTCTTAAGTTAACTCCTAGGTATTTTATTTTTTTGTGCGCCTATTAAAAAGGGGTTGCTTTCCTAATTTCAGTCACACTCTTATTGTTATTGGAATACAGGAAAGTCATTGATTTCCGAGGGTTAATTTTATACTCTGCTAGTTTGCCAAAATTTCTGATCAGCTCAAGTAACTTGGGAGTGGAGTCATGGAGTTCTTTAAATACAAGATCATGTCATCTGCAAAGAGGGAGAGTTTTACTTCATCTTTCTCTATTTGGATCCCCTTTAAGTTTGCATCCTGTCTTATTGCCCCAGCTAGCATTCTAATACTAAGTTGAAGAGGAGTGGAGAGAGTAGATATTTTTAATCTCACTCCTGTATTTATAAGAAATGGCTGTAACTTTTCACCAGTAAGTATAATACTGACTGTAGGTTTGTCAATCCTTAACAGAAAGAACAGTACTGTAACAATATCAGTTCCAAATTTCAAACTATACTAAAAAGCCATAGTAAAAGAACAGCTTGGTACTGACACAAGAGGACCAATGGAATAGGACTGAAGACTCAGAAATGAGTCCACTGACCTATAGCCACTTACTCTTTCACAAGGGAGCTAAAAAAACAGAATGGAAGAGAGACAGCCTTTTGAGTAAATGGTGTGGGAAAAATTGGTTAAACACCTGTAGAAAACTAAAGCTAGATTCTGTATATATCACCCTGCACGAGAATCAACTCCGAATTGATCAAAGACCTCAAAATAAAAGAAGACACCATGAAAACATTACATGAAGGATAGGAATAACTCTAGGGCTTTTTTTAAGCACAGACTGAAATTTTCTTAATAGAGAACCAGAAACAAAAGAAATCAAAGAAAGTTTGGACAAATGGGATTGCATGAAACATCAGATCTTCTGCAAGGCAAAGGTCATAGGTAGCAAGATCAATAGAAAGCTCACATACTGGGAGAAGATCTTCATGACACAAGGTCTTATATCTAAAATATACTTAGGACTCAAAAAAAATAAATCCCCCAACAATAAATCTTCAAAGAAACAACTGCTTGATAACTAAGTGGGCTAAAGACTTAAAGAGAGACTTCTCTGAAGAGAAAATAAAAATGGCCATTAGACACATAAAGAAATGCTCAAGTTCTCTGGCCATAAAAGAAATGCAAATCAAGACAACATTGAGATTGCACCTCACTCTAGTTAGAATGGCAATAATCAAGAAATGTAATAACAACAGATGTTGGAGGGGATGTGGTTAAAAGGGAACCCTACTGCATTGTTGCTGGGATTGTAAACTTGTTTAACCACTTTGGAAAGCAATATGGAAGTTGTTCAAAAGACTCCACATAGAGCTCTCCTATGATCCAGCAATCTCACTTTAGGGCATTTACCCAAATGATCACAAACAAGGTCATACCAAAGCTGCCAGTGCAACCATGTTTATTGCAGAATTAGTCACCATACCTATGATATGGAATCAACTCTGATGCTCCTCAGTAGATGAATGGATCAAGAAAATGTGATATATATCTATATATATGCATATATATATAGATATATATACAGACCTACACACACTATGGAATTCTATGCCTCCATTAGAAAGAATGACATTGCCCCATTTGTTAGGAAATAGAAAGACTTGGTAAAAATTAAATTAAGTGAAGTAAGCCAAGCCCAAAGAAACATAGGTCCATGGTTTCCCTTGTTTTCAAGGACTAGTACATGTCTAGGACAAGCAGAGAAGATCAAAGGCTGTGTACATATGACCATATAAAATGATGTTAAGCGAAATGTACCCCAAGTCAGAGACACAGTGGTTTTTTTCTTTCTTGCTTTTGTTTTTAATATACTTATAATGTATTATGTGATTCTTTTGTAGGTTCATCCCCCCCCCCCCCCATGGTATAATCCCTGTTTTCACTGTATTTGATTCAAATGTTCTGCATTTTGCATATACATTTTTGTAATTTGGGGAGTGGAAGGGATATAGCAGAATGCTTAAATGGGGATGCAGGTGGACCCATTGTGATGATGAGATGTAGAGGACACTGTGTCAAAAATGAATTTACAGTGTCGGGCAGGGGTCAAGGAGGGAGGAGTTGGAGAGGTGGGGAGGGAAAGGCTAGGGGAAAAACAAAGGAGGAGGTAACAATGCTCGATAGGAAATGTACTCATTACCCTACTCATGTAACTGTAAACCCTCTATGCAGTATTTTTACAATAAAAAATATAAAAAAATCTCTGCCTGGTGTAGATTTCCAATGCTGCCCTCGGCATTGCATTTTTTGCCTTTTTTGGCTGTGGTTAGGTCTGCCTGTCCAGTGGATCAGTAGTCTTCAAGGCATCTTGGTCCTGAAGTGGACTTGGATTATCCATTGGTTGTTGGAACCAGGCCAAGGACAGGACAAAACCACTTCCAGGGCCTGGCTTCTTCAGTCCCCATGCAACTAGGATTGCAAACAGTATTTCTCTGAATTTGTCCCCAGAAAAATCACTGAACCAAAAGGCAAAGTCACCAAACACGTCCCCTCTTCCCCCATCCCCTCATTTCTCCCTCCTTGGGAAAATACAAAATAATTTTGCAGGTTTTAGAAAACACACAAATTGCCCACCACCTCCCCTGGTAAACTAGGTTTTAAGTCACTAAGTCATGTAAACGGATAATGCCCCATTCATTATTCTGGACATCTTCAGGTTGTTGGATGCTTTAAATTTTTGTTGTTGTTGGTGGTGGTAGGGGGGCCTGAACTCTGAGTCTGGGTGCTGTTCCTGAGCTGTTCAGCTCAAGGCTAGTGCTCTATCACTTGAGCCATAGTGCAATTTCCACTTTTTTCTGCTTGTTTGGTGCTGAGGAATTGAACCTAGGACCTCATGCATGCAAGACAAACACTCTACCACTGAGTCTCCTTTCCAGGCCTAATGCTTTAATTCTTTAAAATTTCTTCTCGTCAGTCATGGGGTTTGAACTCAGGACCTGGGTGTCAACATATCCCTAAGTTCTTCAGATCAAGGAGAGCCCTTACCACTTGAGTCACAGTGTCACTTCCTGTTTCTAGACAAGCATCTCTCAGATTTTCCTGCCAGGGTTTGCTTTGAACAGTGAATTTTTAAATAATATTTCTTCTACGTGTTTATTGGAACATTACAGTTTTTCTGAAATTTAAAGTTTTCTATAAACCTTTGTCTTCAAGTAATCCAACAGTATTAAATATTACATTTAGAAGCTATCCTATAATACATCATTTTTGACATTATTATGGTAAGATCAAAATCTTATTCTTTGTAGAAAAATCCCATTAAAGTCCAAATAGGAAATATGCTAATTCCAGCAGTCTTGAATCTCCTTCCTCTTTTTTTTTCCCTCCAGTATCTTTTCTTGTTTTGGAACAAGTGTCATGGACTGTCCAACTATTCAAAAGGAAGCTTAGTCCATTAATTTAATAGAAAAGGAATGCAGCCTGCCTGCATCTGAAGGCAACTTTGAGTATAATGTTAATCTGATAATTCACATCATTGAATTTTCAAAGTTGTTTTGATAATTTTTTGTTAAACCATTCATTAAAGAGGTTCCAAATAGCAACAATAAAAACCAATGTTTTGCTTTCTAAGAAGGTTTTAAAAGCTAGTAATTCAACAAACACATTCTATCCTTCCAAGATTCCATGGTGAAGAATTTCTCTTTTATAATAGCCCTTACCACCGATTCCCTTCCTTCAAACTTGCAGCTTTATTCAGTTTTATTGTTACAGCTTTCATTTTGGTACTAGCATCCATAATCTCCTTGTAGTATTTGACAATGAGATTTCATTTGTTGTTAGAGATCTCAATTTATATTGCCAAAGGCAGCCTCATGAGCATATCATAGAGCATAAAATCTTGAATATCATTAACGTGATCCTATACAACTATTCCAAAAATTAATATAAGTACCACATAAATGTGCATTTTCGTATAATTTTTAAAATGCAAAGTAGTTACATATCTATGTCAAAAAATAATTCAGACCACTAGTAGAAGAGACTAAGCTAAACCTTTTGCATCATCATCAATATTCTTTGTAAAATTTTCTTTTCTCATAAACTTTCACCTTAGGGCCTTCTTTTCCTAGCAAGAAGTTATAAGTGATGTCCTTGTATTTCAGTCACCTCTGAGTAACCTCTTTACTTTCCACCACCAGTTAGTCCCTCGTGTTAAATACTTGAGGAATAACTTGGCCCAATGTGCCTGCAAGAGGAGTACCCAAGTCTACTGTCTGTGCCCAATCTACCCTTTCTTTGGGAATGGAGTATCAGAGAGAGAGTTGTCAGGGATCAGGTAGCTGGAGCCATGGTGTTATGAATTATGGGTAACAGAAAAGAGTAGTAGAGACTAGGATACCAGGGAAAGGGTAACTGTGACTGTAATTGCTGAGTTGCAGTGTCAGGAAATTGGGTAGCAGCAACAGCTTTGCAGGGGTTGGGGTAGCTAATACAGGCATCCAGAAGTGTTTAGCAGGGACAAGGAAGCATAGACAAAGTGAAAGAGCAAAAGTTGTGAGGGATTGTGGGGCACAAACAGGGTAAAAAGGTCATGAGTGTGCAAACTGGGTAGCCAGTACTATGGTAGAAGCAATTTTCATGGTGGACTGATGTGGTGCAGAGCTCTGGGTTTGCCTCTCCAGTTTTGTCTGTTAGATCTTTAGGGAAACTACCTCTAGCAGCTAATTATCAGCTTGTTGTGTTCAGGCACGTGCCATCTATAAATGTCTACTCCAAGTAGACTGCATTCTTTGACACCAGTTATAGGATCTTTGCCCTAAACATCCTGAGAGACCACACTCCACAATGCTGCAGAACAGGCTCCATATAGTGAGCTGCAATCACCTCATACAACTCTTGCTGCTCCTCTTCAATGTCAATTATGATAGCAAGGGATCTGAGATGTGCTCAGCAACAGTGCTCTGGGAAGCTACCAATTCTTACTCTGGCATTCTGGGAGCTCCCTAGCAATGGGAAAGAGCACTTGCTATGGCTCTTCCAACTTCTCTCTGTGGCTCTGGACAGCCAGACTCTTGTACCTCAGATGGGTTACTTTGATGTCCAGGTGGCCTCAAACTTGCTCTATCTTCTCTCTCTAGGTGGTCTTCAGCTTCAGCTTCAGCTGCCTCTCCTTTTCCCTCCAGGTAGCTCACTTCATCCCCACATCCTTTGAATTCTGCTTCATATCACACCAAGGCCTTCCACTTTCTCATTTACCTCTGTAGCTGTGAATCTGGCACAGCAAGCTATATGTAACTTCTATATCTGTTTATCAAGATTTGAGCTGGAATCCAAGGTGGTACTAGCTCACTGAGAACATGGGAAGCATCTTAACTACTCCCATGCCATTCACTTCTCATTGAGAAAGATGCAAATGTGTTGTGGTCAGTCACTCCTCCATTTCTGGCTCAGCAGAATAAAGTGAAGTCACAGTGGAGCTACCAGACAGCTGCTATGTAAGAAAGTGACCCAACCAAAGATAATTTTGTGAGGGGATACTTATCAAATGTAGTAGGATGAATGCACATATTTGTAGGACACTACTAAGGGCTTGCATCTGACTAGTTATGTTATGTCCAAAATGGCAGATCAATCTTAGGCTCTAGCCTAGATCTTCCTGTTCTGAAGGCCCTGAGGACTCCTACATACAACTCAGACTTAATGACGTGGGTAAATAAAACAGTAGGTGAGTATGGATTAGTATTCTGAAGGCATGCTAAGGTGTTGTCTTATCATGACTATCATGAAATCAATGTCCTTTCTCTGACCTTCACCATAGTTCTTTATTTGGCATAATTGGCAAGTTTCTTAGTGTGTCATTTTCTCTTGTTAGTTCAGTGCACAGGTTAAAACATTAAGCATGCCAAACCATGGGTTTCCATTGTCCCAGTAGAAGTTTTGCATTCTAGGATCTTCCTTCTAAGTAAGTCTATTCTTGGGCCCTTATATGCATATGCTCACAGAAGTGAATGTCTCACAAACATGGAACATAGTTGGCCAATGATGATTAGCTCACACAGAGACTCAAGCGGTTTGGGTCTGTAGCCTTTCTGAGAGGCCTTGGACTAGGTACTGTGGGCAACATTGACAGTAATTCCTCAGAGCAATACCACTAGCAGCAAGTGAGCCCTGACTACTACTTAGCCCTTACTAGTTCTACCTCGGGTATGAACACATGAACAAACCCAGTTTAGCTTATTGCACAGTGTCCTCATCAATGAAATCATTTTGAGCCTAGGAGAAACTCTCCATTTGAAAAGCAGTACACATAAGAAGCAGATGATGCCCCACACTCAAATGCTCCAGGAGAACAGAGTGTAAGGGTGTCTACACAGTTGGAAAATAGGATTCTGAGGGGTGGGAAGGGATGATTTTAGATAGCAAACTTAGAAGTAATTATACAAATTCCTAACCTAACTTTCTTCTGCCCCTCAGATTCAATTCAGGAAGTGGTGCAATGTTTATAATCACAAAATGGAGTTTTTAATCCCAGGCCCTAACTTTAGGTGTTCTTGTTATGCCTTCCCACCTGCCACTGATGTAAACAGTCAGAAGGGCAAAGGGGAAGGGAGCCCCTGCACAGGAATATAAATGGAGCATACAAGCCACTGCAATCTCTGACTTTCTATGTTGAAGGTAAGATAAAAGGCAGTTTGAGTTTCTAAGAACTCAGTTTCTAAGCTATATGGCTCCTTCAGAACTTCTTTCCCTCCTGTGTTTTGAAAGCAACAGTTAGTACAGTACTTCTGTCTCTTAGGGGCAATCTTTCTCTTCACACAATGAATGCTTAAAGTAGACAATAGGTGGAAGCTAACATTAAATCAAAAAAGTATGAAATCAGGCTGGGAAGGTGGCTCAGTGGTAGAGCGCTTGCCTTGCATGCATGAGGCCCTGGGCTCGATTCCTCAGTACCACATAAGCAAAAAGAAAAAAAAAGCCGGAAGTGGTGCTGTTGCTCAAGTGGTAGAGTGCGAGCCTTGAGCTGAAGACAGTGCCCAGGCCCAGAGTTCAGGCCCCACGACTGGATCACCCCTCCCCCCGACAAAAAAGTATGAAATAGCACACAGTGAGTGCTTCCCCTGAATTCCTGGACCTAACAAGTTCCCATTTCTGAAGAAAAAATTATTATGGGTGAGTAATAACAACCTCCACTGCATGGTGAGCTTAGAACACTTTTCCCAAGGCAGGTTCTGTGCAGGTATTAGGATGGCTGAGATCTACTGGATCAATGAACTTACAGACAATGCAAGACAGAAAAGTCTAAGACTGAGTCCCAAAAGAAGAAACTGGACCAAGAAGAGAAAACTTATTGCTGGAAATGGAGAAATTCAGAGAATGTTTCTCTGAATACAGACATGGTAAAATTATAACAAAGTTCTAAGTTGTGGCTCATCAGTAGAAACTATCAAGTCAAACCTCATTAAAGCTAAAAATAAAACTTATAAAAATAAAAAAAAACCTATTTGGATTTTAGTACTAACATCTATTTTAAGATGTGTGTGTGGGGGGGGGGGTCTGAGATTATGTATGGGACAGCATTGGTTCTTAAAAATCACAATATTGATGCTGTGATTTCCAATTCAAGTCTGGTGGTGTTCTAGCTCTACCAGTTGAAACACACAATTCTCAATTTCTTCTGATTAACTAGAGATAAACATGTAATGGATATGTCAACCTGGATTGGATTCAGACTATGATCTTCAGATCTTACTCTCTGGAGTAGGTAAGGTTTAAGAGTGAGCCACTAGCCGGGCACTGGTGGCTCACGCCTTAATCCTAGCTACTCAGGAGGATGAGATCTGAGGATCACAGTTCAAAGCCAGCCCGGGCAGGAAAGACCGTGAGACTCCTATCTCCAATAAACCACCAGAAAACCGGAAGTGGCGCTGTAGCTCAAGTGGTAGAGCGTTCGCCTTGAGCTGAAGAGCTGAGGGACAGCACTCAGGCCCAGAGTTCAAGCCCCACAACCGACAAAAAAAAAAAAAAAGAGTGAGCCACTATGCTCAGCCCAGTATTTCCAGTAAGTTACTTAATCTTTCTGAATCTCAGCTTCTTCATTTGTGGAAAGTGAAGAGAATTACTTTGTGGACCTTAGGATCTGGTGGAAGTTATGACTGAGTGCAGGAAGTATAAGTGTTCAGGATGTATGTACAGAGCCTGACACTCTCATAAAACTACTGATGTTTATATTGAAATGAATTCCAGGAATTGGAAACAAGAGGGATTTTTCTGTTCTAGTTTACCCATTTATGGGCATTGAGGGAGCTAGAGATATTCAAGGAGAACAGGGAAACAAATGCAGCAGTTGTACTCTGTAGATATTATGTTCACAATGAGCTATACCACTGTGGACAGGGACAGGAGGGAAAATCAGAGACAGAGAGCAAAGGAAGAGATGAGATTGTCAAACCAGAAATGAACTCATTACCTGACTTACAAAATTAAAAATCTGGGTTGATGATTCTCTCCTCCAGTTTTTGTAGGTGCCCTTAAGACTCAGGCCCATTGATGGAGTTTTTGAAGGTTAACTTATATGATAATTTATATAGAGCCAGAATCTCTTAAGAAATTTTATGAAAAGCATTTCATTCTTAGTACCGGTTTCTCTTTGAGTGGTGATTCTATATGTTGTTGGCAGAGCTAATTTTTTTCCTTCTTGTCTTTAGTACTTGTCAGGTGTTGAGATCCTTCTTAAAGCTTTGCAACAGAGGTCTGCTATATCTTGGCACCTTGCCTCTAACCAAAATGGTAATCAACCTTTGAAATTAATGTACTTGATATGAGTTTTATTTATTTATTTAATTTGTTTTTGGTGGTGAACTCTGGGCCTGGTCGCTGTCCTTTAGCCCTCCAGCTCAAGACTACTGCTCTACCACTTGAGCCACAGTACCACTTCTAGCTTTCCTGCTTAGGTGGTGCTGCGGAATCAAACGCAAGGTCTCGTGCATTCAAGATAAGCTGTCTACCACCGATCCACCTTCTCAGCCTTTAGGAGTGGTATTTTTGTGCACAGATCTATCAAGCAAATCTATTTACCAAATGTATTCATTTGCCACTAGACATATTCAAAATTATGAATTATCTGATATTTTAATGAATAAAACTGTTATCATTGTTACCAGGAATTGTTTGTCTCCTGATGCTGTAAACATGGAGGGGGCATTTTAAACTAAAACTACAAAAGAAATTTTAAGATCTTGGTGTTAACAAATGTGTCCAGGTGTTGTTACATTAAACAGAATTCAAAATGGTTTTTCTTCATGAATACAGAGATCAAAGTTCTTATAATACTTATTTCAAAATGCAAATTAAAGGGAAAATCAGTCAGGAGGTAAAATTTATATTGAATGTAAATTTTTAAAGAGGAAAAGAAGATCCTAGATGGCAGACTAAAGACAAAGCAAAATCAAAGCCCTATATGCTCAATACTAAATAAGAAACTTTAATTGAAAAATTCAGCTGGACTGTGCACATCAGGCAAAGGCAAGCAATCAGAGCCTACCACCAACAAAGGAACACCATAATGTATATCTCAGAAAAAGAAAACAAGTTCAGACCAGGGCTCAACATCCTTATCCTTGATTTCAATGATACACATGCACCCCCCCACACACACACAGAAACACACACACACACACACACACACACACACACACACACACACACACAAGAATGTATGCAACAGCTCAACATACTCACATCCATTCAACATGAATCAAAGATCTTCTTGTAATATTTGAAACTTTAAAAGTTTCAAGTCTTGTAAATAATTGATAACAGATGCATAAGCAATTATTTTCTGAATAGCACTCTGCTATGAAAATGAGAGTTCATGATGCTTATAACTACTTAAACATCTCTGAATCCCAAAAGAATTAAACTAGAGACAATCTGAATTTGGGGACTATATTTCTACCAGCTATTCTGCAAAGGCTTAATAAGAAGTTATGAAATCTAAACTTAAATACAAAATCAATACAATTAATAATTGTGTAAGTGAAGTGAAAGACACTGATCAGAGACCTATGTTGCCTCCAGTTCTCAGCCAGCTGCACACTGTGGCATCTTTGATTCTGCTGGGCCTGGCCCACAGTTGTATCCCCAGATCAGTGATCCTGCTGGCGTTGGGGCTGGGAGATTTTTGGAGCGGAGGGGAGGCCATGGGGGAGGCCAAGTTGGGATTGGGGGTGGGGGTGGTAGGGAGAGGATGGGAGGCCCTGGCAGAGGCTGGTGAAGGGAGGAAGGAGGGAGTAGCCCAGTGGCTCAAGAAGCAGCTGCTGCAAAGGCAGCGGGATTCTGGGGAGTGTCTGTGAGGCACAGAGTTTGGCTCCTGGGATCTGGTGTCAGGGTGAAGAGAGGAAGGAGTCTCAAATCCCACCTAAACAGACAATGAGAAATGAGACAACCAGTGGCTGAAGAATTTCAAGAAGAAAGGCAGGGACTTGTAGGTAAACTCTGGGGGCGGGGAGGGCAGCAGTGTTGGACAGGTGGTAGTCATGCCTCTCTGGAGACCCTTGGAAGTGAGTGAGGGCCAGCTCTGCTGTGGGCTTGGCCTCACTCTCGCCTTGAAGCAGGCACCGTATAATTCTGCCTGGAATCTTTAATAGCAGCTTAGTTTAACCTTAAAGTCTACTTTGTTTGCTTTGCTTTGTTTTGTTTTGTTTTTTGCTTAAAGTAATAGAAGAATTGGTGGGACAATCTGAAAGGATCTCTGGCTTCTTATTTTCTCATCACCTTGAGCTACAACTTTTGTGCTACCAGCTTAGATGATGGGACTTTGAAATTCTGGAAAGCAGATGCACATCATAAGGCCCCATGGCTTTGGGATTTCTCACATTCTTTTTTAAATGTAATTGTTACTAAGGTGTGTACAATGAGTTTACCATTTCACAATTCATGTAATGTGTGCATTTGTCTTGTAGACAATGCCATTCTTTCCTGAGCTTTTTCCCAGTTGGTTTTTTTTTGTTGTTGTTGATTGTTTTTGTTTTTGTTCCTGACCTTCAGCTTGAACTCTGGATTGGGTGCTGCCCCTGAGTTTTTTGTAATCAAGGCTACTCTACCTCTGGAGCCCCAGCTCCCTTTATGGTTTTTTGGTTGTTAATTGGAGAGAAGAGTCTGACAGATTTTCTCACTCCATCCGGCTTTGAACTAAGATCATCAGCCTCCTGAGTAGCTAGGATTCTAGGCCTGAGTCCCCAGTGTCCAGCTACTAAAGTGTTGGTTTCATGCTTCCCTGGTTGTGTTACAACTTTCCTTAACTCTTGGCACTAATACTACATATTGCTTGGCTCAAATCTGAATCGGTGGAACATGCTGTATTTTGAGGAAGGCAGGAATAGGAAACTATAGGCCATAGGGACATATAAGCTAAACAAATCATTGGGAACATGGCATAAATACAAATAAGTTTATTGCCAGTTGACTGTGTCATGTCTTTACTGTTAATTCTGCATGGCATGTGGATGATGTTATACATATCCAAATGGTCATTGGCAGAAATAAGGTTTCTCATCCTGTTCTATAAACAAAACAAAAACCAACCAAAAAATACTATGTATGAGTCCAACAATTTCCTCTAATTAGAGATCAGTATGCCCTAATTAATGAAAAAATATCCATTATTCAAGTGCTGCTACTTTTTCTAACCACAAATACAATGAAATATGTAGTTGTCTGTAGAATTGTGTACGAACGCCATCATTTTAATTCACAAAAAATTTAGACATTTAAATGTTTATTTTTTTTGTCAGTTGTGGGGCTTGAACTCAGGACCTGGGCACTGTCTGTGAGACTCTGTGCTCAATATAGTTAGCACTCTACCAATTGAGCCACAGAGACACTTCTTACTTCTGAGTTGTTAATTGGAGGTAAGAGTCTTATGGGGTTTTTTTTTTCCTGAGCTGGCTTTGAACTGTGATCCTCAGATCTCAGCATCCTGAGTAGCTGGGATTACAGGAATGAGCCACTGGCACCTGGCTTCAAATAGTCATTTTTAAAACGATGAACTGCTTGATGCCTCTGGCTCACATATATAATCCTAGCTATAGTTAGGATTACAGGTATGAGAAACAAACACTAGGTGTGTGTTGTTCATGATGGTTTGCATTGGCATGTTTTGATATTGTTTGTTTCTTATACTACATTGCTCTTATTTTTATATTCACCTAGGTGGGGGTGATAGGTGCTAGCCAGTGTTGAACCTTCTTTGGTTGAGATGGAGCCATGTGGAAGTTCTTGCCTATGGCATGAAATTGAAATCCTCCAGCTCTCAGCTCCCAATGAACCTGGGATGATAGATGTATTCCATCACGCAGAGCCAGTGGTTGGGGAGCATTGCAGGTAAAACTACACTGGTCTTGAACTGATGTCCCAAATAGGTAGCTTTACAGGCATTTGCCTTCAAAACCTTGTTGTATTCAATTTCACTTTGAAGTAGTGTTTGTACATACTTCGAGAGTACAATGATAACACACTACATGTTTAACATATAGAAGTCAATACAATTAGCAGGTTTATCTCCTAAAACATTGAAGCTAATGTATTTTGGTAACCTCCTGACTGTGCTAGTTATTTTAGAATATACAATAAACATGAATACATTGATAATGTGTACTAGAAGATTGAAAGTTTATAGAGATTGAGACAAGCTAGACTATGTGTAGTAAATATATATTTATCCATTGCTGCTCTGAAGAACATTATCATATATTCACTGTGACAATACCACCATATATTCACCATGACAATAATTTTCTTGCGGTGTAGAATTTTCCATTTCATAATCTGCCATATTTTATCTTTTTATATTCTCCTTATAAGTATGAATGCTTTCTTGTTTCTTATAATGTTTTGAAATTATTTTAAGATGGAATTAAAATTCGTAGAGTCTACTGTAATTATCTCATTTTGTTTGGTTTTGTGATGCTAAATCATTAAGACCAAGGTTTCCTGAAAGTGATGCCAGCAGACTATATCACTAAATTTTATTCTAATTACTTCTTATTATTGTATTTTGATATATGGTTTTATTGTTGCTGTTTATAATATAGAGTGTGGTGAAGGTGGACTGAAACTTGCAACCCCACTGCCTCCAATAACAATGCTTTCTTACTAGGATCTGGAAGCTCATAATTATCACTCTAGCTAACAGGAGGTAGAGACCTGAGATTTAGTTCAGACAGCCTGAACAGGGAATTTTATGAGTCTCTCTTCTCCAGTTCAGTACAGAAAACTTGCAGTGAAATGGTAGCACAATTTGGTAGAGCACTACACTCAAGGGAAAGACACTTGGGATTGTCATATAGCCCCTGCGTTCAAGCCCTAAAACACACATATGCACAGACACACATTCACCCACATACACACACACACTTACACACACGTACACGAACAAAATTGCAGGCAATGTTGTACCTTAAATTCTTACCCAGGGGTTGGACAACAGTCCACTTATTTGTGAAGGGTTTTCCTTGATTATTTTGAAGGAGGAGGATAGTTCATAGGACACAAATGACAAGACTTTAGTGAGGAATGCTTTATAAACGACTAGCTTATAAAAAGAACAGGAGCACAGCATTTATTTTTAAATAGTACATTCCTTCAACTATACTATTTTTAAATAATAATCATTGAATTATGAGAAAACAATGCAGCACCTCTTCCCTTCTCCCCTTCCCCTCTGTCATAAAATATGACAAAATTATCAAAAATAGTCTTTTATCTTACAAGAATGAACACTTGTAAAAATGTCTGACTATATGTGTAATGTTTGTTTTTCAATACTTGTTTGATTTTCCCACCTCTAAGTACTTGCCTTTTTTCCAGATGACAGCACACAGGGGCATCAAGAGCAAACAGAAGATTAGGAAACAAAAACCTTACAATGTCCTAGGAAGTAGATATCAAAAATAGATGCAAGAAGCCCATGGCAGGCTGAGAGGGCCCTGAGAGGCAAAATGATTTGTGCATTATGAGAGAAATAGTGCCAAATAAGGCCTGGATCTGACCTAGGAAGGGCTCCTTGAGGCTGAGACCATGCCAGTACCTAGGCCTAGCTGAGGATGTTGGGAATTCACAATGTCCACATGTGGATATAGTGATAGAGAGGGGAGATTTCAATCTCCAGTTTGTCTTTTGGATGGCCTTATGTGACCAAACAGCTTAGATCATTGGGCTCTGAGAAATGACACTACATCCCTCACAATGGAATAGAATATGGAACTCTGAGAGACAAGCAACTGTAACTGACATTCAGCTCAAGCCATCACACTTGGCCTGTGGTGCAGAATCAAGAAAGATGTTCCTGTGTTGTTTTCAAAGTTCAAGAGACTCAGCTCTCAAGCATGAGAAGTATGAGTGCCTCACTCGATGCTGCAGACTTTGGATCAGTGCCAAACCATGAATCCAATGTCTCAGGCCTTTTTATAAGAAGAAACCAAGGGAATCACAAGGCAACTCAGGCAAGGTATAACTATGACAGGAAATCTATCTAATCTCATCCAGCCTACATTAGAACCTTCTTCTTGTGTGCTTTTATATGTGTATACTGAGAAAATATTTACTGTGTACTTTTCAATCCACTCTATTACAATTACTCAATTTGAAGGGTACTCCCACTTCCATGTTTCAAAGATCCATTCTTTTTACCACCACAGTGTGACAATGAATCAGCCCAAACCCTGAATGTGCCTTATAACATATGGATCCTGGACTCAGGCTTGCTGGAAATGCTGATAATGGACCTGGTCCCTGACTACCAGAAAGGTGATCCCTTCTATGTTGGAAACTTCCTCTACCACTATAGAGAGTGAGGGATAATGGAGCAGTTGCTGGATATTTTGTTTAAAAAGTGAATGTTCCTAAGCCAGGTGCCAGTGGCTCACACCTATAATTCTAGCTACTCAGGAGGCTGAGATCTGAGGATCATAGTTCAAAGCCAGCCTGGACAGGAAAGTCCATGAGACTCATGTCCAATAAACCACTAGAAAACCGGAAGTGGCTCGGTGGCTCAAGTGGGTGAGTGATAGCCTTTAACTGAAGAGCTAAGGGATATCACCCAAGCCCAGAGTTCAAGCCCCACGACCGACAAAAAAAAGTGAGTGTTCCTCTTTCAAACTCAGGGTTGATGAGACCCCCTGGCAGAGTATTGGAATACTTGGCACCTCTCTGAGACTGTTTCACTGAAGTCTGATCAAGGAGCTTGGCTTGAGACAAAGAAGTACACTTTCTGGCTAATTCCTTAGGACTGGGTTGCCAGAACATTTCATTTGCCTCAGAAGCTCGTGGAGCCTTAGCAATTTGTTTGCTGAGAGACCAGGATTAAAGGAATGAGCCAGTGGCATCCAACGTCCACCCTCACCTAGAAAATCACTATCTTGGAGGCCTTTGAAGGAATATAGACAGAAGAAAGGATGCAACTTAAACTTGAATTGGGGGCTTGAGTGCTGTCCCATTTGTAACACTCTACCATTTGAGCCCCAGGTCCAGTTCTGGCCTTTGGCTGGTTAATTGAAGATTAGTGTCTTTGGAATTTTACAAACTAGACTACATTCAAACTGTGATTAGTAGGATTAGAGGCATGAGTCATTGTGCATTTATTTGGACAGATGCATATAAGCATCCTCACAGAATTTGCATGAAATTGTATAAACATATCTCCACTTTTTTTCTGTCATGTTTACATTACCATGTGGGTCTTAGCCAGTCCCATGTGTGTCCTGTTAGTTCAGAAAAGGAGAAGCATAGAGTTAACTTCCTTCTCTCCTCCCATTGGTACAGATCCTACTACGATAACTGGAAGATGAACAAGCGAAGAAGTAAGTGGATGTTGGCACAAAGAGAAGTTCTGTCCTTGAAAACTGGGTATCTTTGAGGTTTCTGAATCAAAGCCAACTTTCTTCTTTGCACAGAAGTTGTGATTTTCACCAGGGAGCTGAGTCCTGGCACTTCAGTGCATAGCAGATTACACAGTTGTGGATGTGGTTGTGGTTTTGGACTCTCATGGAAGACAGGGAGGGCTGTGTATAGCAAATCAGGTTCAGCGGGGAAACAACTTTCTTTTCCTATCACAGGAAGAATTTTAGAGGATTATATTTAAGAAATTTCTAGAAGTGTGTTTTGAGGAGCATCCTGCTTGCAGAAGTCTCTTCCCATTTCCCAACCTGCAAGTCCTGCAGAAAGAAGCTCTAGTCCAAGGCTCAGGATGGGGAGGGTGGACTGTCATTTTCCTTGTCACCAATCTGCCCACAGCATCATTTATTCCATCCTCCTTATGTGGATGGACTTCTACCCTGATGACTTCTATGAACCCAAGAACCATGACACCCTAAAAGAACTTACACAGTATGTCAAGCTCAACATGCCCTCTTCAGACCTGTTCTTCCGCTTACATATTCTTCTGGACCATCTGGAGGAGCACATGACCCATGAGACCCAGAAAAAGAGGAAGAAGTCCTTGTTTCAATGCTTCAGAGCTTGTGAGTAGGGATGGAACCTGGGTCTCTAGAGATGGGCCTGATTGGCCAACAGCCCTTAGTACTCTCCAGCTTGGCAAAATGTCCTTTTATGGATATTCTTTGTGGGTAATATGTTCTCTTTTTGAAAGAACTTGGAAGTATCCACTCAGAAACACCCTACCTTCCCATCAGTGCTCAGTCCAAACTCAAGTTCTACAACTTCCCCCATTAGATCCTCATGGAAGTTTAGTCACACCTTAACTTCTAGAGTCTATTCTAAGAATCCTGTACCTATTTCCATTCTCAGGTTTGCATCAGCGTAAAGCAGCTCCTGCAGAACTACAGATAAATAACCCTTCAGTGATGTAGTCTATGGGGACTGATGGAGATCAGAAGCCATCACTGATCTCCAGAAAGCATGTGAACATAGAGTTTTTTTTTTTCAATTTGTAGAAAGGCCCAAGCAGGTTTTGAGTCCTGTGAACATCCCACTGGTTCTGAATTCCACATGTGATGCAGGTGTACCTGCACATACCACCAAGGAAGAAGACGATCCAGAATGTCTTCCATTGATGTTCACAATCCAGCTAGATCAGCTCCAAACCAGCCAAAAAAACACGTCTTGGTGTGCAGGGTAAATGTGTGATAATGGAAAATGACCCCAGTCTATGTTCAGTAAAACCAATAAGTGAGGTCCAAAATCTAGATTTAGTTGAGGAAAAGTAATCTTTCCTCAAAGAATACCCAGACCAATCTGTCCTCCTGCAAGGGATCCAATTTCCAATTGAGAAATTAGAATCTGTCCCTCCCTGGACTCAGGAAGAAAATTCTGTCTTTAATGAGGAAGTAGATCACTTTGAGGACTCTGAGGCAGAATTTCTGCCTGAAGGCAACTTAGAGGCCAATCTAGATTTAGAGATTCCTTTCCCCCTTCCTGGGAAAATCTTTGTTTTTCTCTTTGTCCTGATTGTTGTTAAAGGTTCATTCTATTTATTTTCTAACTTTATTAAAATGTCAAATTTTTTTTGTTTTTTTGTTTTTGTCGGTCATGGGGCTTGAACTCTGGACCTGGGCCCTGTCCCTCAGCTCTTCAGCTCAAGGCGAGTGCTCTACCACTTGAGCTACAGTGCCACTTCTGGTTTTCTGGTGGTTTATTGGAGATAGGAGTCTCACGGTCTTTCCTGCCCGGGCTGGCTTTGAACCACAATCCTCAGATCTCAGCCTCCTGAGTAGCTAGGATTACAGGTGTGAGCCACCAGCGCCCAGCTTAAAATGTCAATATTTTTGATATATTCTAAAATTCATGAATCCTAAATATGTTTCTTTTTAAACCTACAATCTGAAACATCATGCATATATGTTCTGTGGGGGGGGAAACACAGAGTGACAGGGGGCTGTACAAGAGAGCCTACTGTATATAATGGGAACTGTTAAATGCACGGGGAGTGGAAAAGAAGCAGGTCATGACTGCATGGGGTGATAAGGTGGCTACAAAAGGTCTAGGACAGCAGATCAGATGTCCGAGAAATCTGTCAATTGGGACAAATGCCACAATACTTATAGTGGTATGTGGGACGCTCTTCCAACAGTGAGTTCAAATCTGTATACATCTTCATTGTGCTTTGGGTAAATATGGAAGAAAAATTTGACTCCAGTAATATAAAAAACCTACTTAGGGCTGAAAATATTTGAAAAATATATAGAAAATATGTATACTGGAAAGTAAAAGCCATCATCAGTAGAAGAAAAAAAGTTGGGTTTTTTTTGGGTCCTGTTGTGGAGCCTGAACTCTGGGCCTGGGCACTGTCCCTCAGCTCTTCAGCTCAAGGCTAGTGCTTCACCACTTGAGCCACAGCACCACTTCTGGCTTTATTCTTTTTGCTTATGTGGTGCTGAGGAATCGGACCCAGGGCCTCAGGCATGCAAGGCAAGCTCTCTACCACTGAGCCACCTTCCCAGCCCCAGAAAGAAAGTTTACATAGATGAAAAAACAGAAAATCAGGAAGAAAAAAAACACAATTAAATTAGTTATATGTTAATATGTGTTATATTCTTTATGTTATATATAGTATATTATATAATATATAAGAGTGAATATGATTTTTCAAACTACAAAGGCATTTAAATTTTTAGTCTAGTATTTCTTTCACAAAACATTAATGTAAAATATTATTGGGGAAAGTAGGAATATAATTTGATTATAATTATATGAATATATATTTGTGCGTTTCTAGATATAACACTGATTATAAATAGATGAATAATTATATACATATATTTGTATATATCTGTCTGTGAGGTGAATATAATGAAACTGACTACAGTATGTATAAAAAAGCAGCTATGAGTTGAGTCCATGAGACTCAATCCTGTAATCCCAGTGATGTGGGAAGCTGGGTTCTGACTTTTAATCTGTCTTCCCCCCTTGGCCTTAGATTTTCTGAGGAGGCCTGGGCCCTTCAGTGTAGCAAAGAGACACATATGCAGTGGGATCACACCCCCTGACCCCAGAGGAAAGTCAGTAGAAATCAGGACAAGCCTCTTATCTTATGACAGTCTACTCAGTTCCTGTACCAAGATGGCCATCTGTAGAACATCAGATGGAAAGTTGGCATTCCCTCCAAAAGCGTCTAAAAAGAGCCTTCTGAACTATAGTCTCTGACTATACTGAATTAAACCATATTTCCCTTCCCAAGCTGCAAACACATAGAAATATAGCAAGGGCTCAAGAGAGATGGGCAAATATTTACAAATACATAAAATTATATACTCTGTTTTAGTAATTCAATGAAAATCATCAAAGGCATGTCTTTAATTTTTCTTTTTCTTTTTTTTTTTTTTAAAGGAAATGGAAACATACTCTGAGTGTATCAGGAACTGGCTGACAGTTTGGTTGCTGAATTTTTGAAGGCACTCCTGAGCAAAGGAGACACATATATTGGGGAAATTGTGTGGGGTTGGGTGTCCTCACACAGCTTTACAAAACAATAGCCATAACTTCTATGATGTCACAGTCACCTTTGCCATAGCAGCAAATAAGTGTCAAACACTGATTTTTCCCTGAAGTAGACTCAACACCACCAAAAGGCACAAAGAATAAGAGGGAATGATTACTAGCCATCAGACTTCAGCTTGAGAAAGTGTCCTGACCAGAAGCTAGGATAAATTGAGCTGGAGAAGGATAATCTCCATGTAAAGCTCCTGAGCACTAAGGACTAGGCACTATTACAGGTATTGGAGAAACAGAAGTGAATGTGGCTCTCTCCTCACCAATTTCATGCTGAAAAGAAAACCAGAAATCATAATGATACTTTCTATAAATCAGAGACATGAAATTGGTGGTTTTGTGGCAACAACTTCACATTGGGGATGGGGAGAGACATCCCTAAAGAGGAGATAGTTGATATGAGAGCCATCATCCAGGCAATAATCTAGGAGCAGGTTTTCTTTCTTTCTTTTTTTGGGTCCGGTCATGGGGCCTGAACTCTGGGCCTGGGCTCTGTCCCTCAGCTCTTCAGCTCAAGGCTTTACCATTTGAGCCACAGTGCCACTTCCAGCTTTTTTCTTTTTGCTCATGTGGTGCTGAGGAATCGAACCCAGGGCCTCATGCATGCAAGGCAAGCGCTCTACCACTGAGCCATCTTCCCAGCCCTAGGAGCAGGTTTTCCAGGCAGTAAGAACAGTAAGTACATCCCCCATTGATGGGAATGGACCTGACTTGCTTCAGAAAAGGAAAACAGCACTGACATGCTTGCTTATGAAATAAGAATGGAAGGGTACAATGAAGAAAAGAGAGATCAGAAATGAAGATAGGAATAAATTAGATATATATTGGATGCTGCGGGTTACAAGAAGAAAAGTTATGATTTTAGTTTAAATCTGACGTGACCCACTGGAACCAAAGTGTTAAAACAGTAGTCAAACATATGGGTCTCTGGTGTCTCATAACTGGAATCCTAGTTACTCAGGAGGCTGATATCTGAGATATTTGGGCTGTACTGAAGCAAGCCCAAAGGAAATTTGGTAAGACTGATCTCCAATTAACCACCAAAAATATGGACATGAAGCTGTGATTCAACTGGTAGAGCACTGGCCTTGAGGAAAAAACTCAGGGACAGCACCCAGGCCCCAGGTCCAAATCCAAGGACTTCACAAAACAAAGAAGCCAACAAATAAATTTTGGTGCTGTCATTCATCATTTAGCATTCTAGTTCAATATATTTGGTATGAACCTTGGAATTATATCCTTAGCAAATGCTCTCCTGGATATTTTGCTTCATTACCAGCTTTCAAAGTCCTGGCATCACCACTGTCTCCTCCCAGTTAACATAGCAGTCTACCACTGGAAATTTGAAGATTTATTTTATTAATCACAAGAATTCTTATCATCTATCCACATACATGAAATGAATAGTAGCCACATTCTACTACTCTGAATATTTTTAATCCCCCTTTGAGTTAATTACCATTAAGGCTTAAAAACTCTAGAGTGGTTATCAAATTAATTCAACAGTCATCATTCTTCCACCCAATCTTGTAACATAAGTTTATAAAACTAGAGAGTATATGAAAGTGTACACATGATACCTTCTAACTATAATACTCTCAAGAAGTAGGGTTTTACAGAAACATCCTGATTGCATTGCCAAAGCAAAGGATAAGAGATTTAATTAAGCTACCTAACATCTCAGAAGGACAATGCTATTGACTTTAGAACAAATTCATTAGCCTGTAACTGAGGAAATGAGTTTCAGAAATGTCAGAGGCAAAGGGTATTATTCAAATCACCTTATCATGAGGCACAAGCAGCCTGTCTAGATCAAACTTCCAGGAAAAAAAGGGATGAATGAAAAGCAATGCTTCTAAAACAAGCCAGTTGGTGGTCGTTCATGCTTTTTATCCTAGATACTTAGAAATCTAAAATGAACGGATCTCAATTCAAAGACTGGCCAGGAAGAAAACCTTCCTCTCTGCAACCAGCAGACAGGAAGCATCAGCTCTGGGCCTGAAGCCCAGCTGGATGGCCTCTGCCCACAGACATCCAGACACACAAGACCACCTGCATCTAAAATATTATCAAATACATTCAAATAATATCTTCTGTTTGGGAGATAACATTTAAAAGATGCATCAAAAACATTTCACTGAGTTCCAGTTAAAAAAGGCAGAGTGAAAGTGGAAATACGTACTCACTCACTGAAAGCTAAGTCACTGACTAGAATGATGTTAATAGGGCTAGAGGGCTATTTGGTAACTTATTCATTCAACCATCTTTCCTCACAACTTGTCAGTCAGCCTGAACAGTGAGATTTTTGGTTTTTTGTTTTTATTTTTAGTGAACATACTGTACAGAGGGGTTACAATTACATGGGCAAGATAATGAGTACATTTCTTATCAAGCATTGTAGCCTCCTCCTTTGTTTACCCTTCACATCCCTTCCCAGTCTTCCCCCGCCCCCCCCCCAATCCCCCCCCCGCCCCACACCAAAGTTGTAAAGTTCATTTTCGACATGACAATTTGTACTTCTCATTGTAGCAACAGGCCCACCTGTATTCTTAAACGACTTGTTTATCCCCATCTCCTCCAAAAATTATACCGACATCAAATATAGTGAAAGCAGGGGTTAAACAGTGAGATTTTTGAATGAAATGTGTGTGAGCATGTAGCTTGTGAAAGTAGTAATGAAAAGGTAGGCACTGGAAGCTCAGGCCTGTAAAACTAGCTACTCAGAACGCTGAGATATGAAGAACTCAGTTCAAAGACAACTGAGCAAAAAAGACTCTTACCTCCTGTAAGATTAAATTAAAAGAAAACTGAGCTGTGGTTCAAATGGTAGAGTGCTAGTATCACATACAAAAGCTAAGGGACAGTATGTAGGTCCTGAATTCAAGCCCCAGTACTGGCTCTCATACACAAAATAATCATGTCAACACCACAGTATATGCACATGTTAGCAAGGGATGTAGATGAATGGGATGATGACATCATTTACCTCACCTTTACTCTCAAGCATTCTGTGCAGCATAGCTCAGTGTGTGAAAAGCCCTAGGTGAAATCTTTTCTCAAAACCAGCAGCTACACCCTCATTTCCCTCTGCACATTTATATTGAGTGTATATTTATATTATGTGTGTGTATACACACACACACACACACATAAAGGGCTACATTTTTCTAATTAATTTTGAAATACATAACCATACACACATGCTTCAGAATGATGTGCCCTTGTTTAGTTTTCATAGGGAGCACAATATATCCAGGCTTATTCTTGTAATCTTAGCTGCTCACGAGGGTGGGATCTGAGGATCACAGTTTGATGCCAACCCAAGATTCTAATCTTCAATTAAGTAGCAAAAAGCCAGAAGTGTCACAGTGGCCGCATTGAATAAAATAACATAAGCAAGAGCTCCAGTCCCTCAGTTCAAGCCTGAGTAATGGCCCACTAACACTCCAAAAGCCCAAAACATCAAACCAAAAATATGTCAAAATATTTTGTAACTTTTGAGGCAAAATCCAATGAGGCAACATAGTTTCTAGTCTCTTGAAGAGTTGGTGCGGAGCCCCAAATTCAACATGTGTTAAAACGAACAAGCAACCAAATAAAATTTCCCAGTAAAGAATCTTCTTTAGTATTCACTGGGACCCCTGACAAAGGTTTTTTTCTATGCTTTTTGAAATTCAGTTTTTTTTTCAGTAAGGGAAATAGTATAAGCCTTTAGTGTAAGTTATAGGAGTCATTGGAAGCTCCAAGTGAACTGAATGTACAATAAAAAGCACACAATATTACAAGTTTCTCTGCCTCTGTTGAGACACTAGAAACCTGTAATAGTGTGGCCTCTCGGAAAGAGAAGGGGGATGCTCAGCATCACTGGTAATAAAAGAAATGCAAATCAAAAGCAAAATCACATTTAGATTCCACTCACCCCAGTTAGAATGGCTATTATCAAGAGAACAAGTAATAATAGATGCTAGGGTAGATGTGGCTAAATAGGAACAATACTACATTGATGGTAGGAATGTAAGCTGGTTCAACCACTCTGGAAGGCAGTATGGAGGTTCTTCAAAAGACTAAACATAGAACTCCCCTAAGATCCAACAATCCCTCTCCTCAGCATTTACCCAAATGATCTCAAACTAGGGCACAATAAGTTACCAGCATAGCTATGTTCATTGCATCATGGTTTATCATAGCCAAGATATAGATCCAACCCAGTTATCCCTCAATAGATGAATGGATCAAGAAAATGTGGTATATTTACACAATGGAATTTTATGCTTCTATCGGAAAAAATATCATCCCTTTTGTAAGCAAGAAAGACTTGGAAAAAAATCATATTAAGTGAAGCAAGCCAGACCCAAAGAAACATGAGCTCTATGATTTCCCTCATTTGCAATGATTAGTACTAGACTGTTACTCCTGAAAGTGGATCATAATAGCTGAGGAGTTATGGACATATATATGACCATACAACATGGTATTAATTGAAATTACGCCAAGACATAGAAACAGCAGGTCTTCTTTTGTTTAGTTGTCAATCTTGATGTAGCCAACGTACTGCAGCTAGTTCTTTCTTCTTTATGTCATTTTTCTTTTCCTATTGGTTTTATCCATGGAAATTCCTGTCTTTGATTCTGGTACCCTGCATCCTGTATATGCCTTTATCTGATTGGGAGAAGGGAAGGGAAATAAAAAAATGCTGAAAGAAGTACAAAAGGTGACCCATTGCAACAATGATACTCACAAGACACTATGGCAGAAATTAACTTTACAATGTAAGGGGGGGGGGGAGTGGAGGGAAGGGACAGAGGGTGAAAATCACTGGAGTAGGTAACAATGTTCAATGAGAAATGTAACTTAATCATGTAAATGTAAACCCCTCTGTACAGCATCTTTATAATTAGATTTTTAGAAATATAAAAATTAAAAAAGTTTTCTTCATAAAATCTCAAGCTGATAGCAACAGAACTTGAGTTCATGTCAAGTGTTTTTTTTAGGACTTAACCACAATTAAGTGATAATGAGAAAAGTAGCCCTTTTTATTGTATTATATGAATAAAGAAAAATTTCTTTTCATTTCTGTTTATGTAGAATTCATATTTGTGATCTGCGTTGTTCCCAAGTCAGACAAATCTCTTGTCCTTAGCTTTCTTTGGTATGTATAGCCTGGACATGTAATCTGAGGTAGAAGAATTATTCTTTGTTCAATTTGGAGGCCTAGCATAAAGGCCCTCCTTCCTGGGCAAGAAGTTAGACTGGAGGACCCCTGACACTCGCTGTGGTTTCTCTCTCACAGCTCACTGAGGAACTTAGGAGTTTGAGAAAGTGACTGCTAATTAAGAATCTCTTACTAATTATGGTAGAATTTGAAAACATATTTTGGTAATAAATAGACCAGAAAAAAATGTTAAGTTTGCTATTTTTTATCACTACATTTCTTTTTGTCTAAGTATAAAAGCCAGACTTATCCTAACGGCCTAGAATAAACAAAATGGCTTATAGAGCTCAGATGATTTCTTTCCACAGAAGATGACAAAAGCAGAAGAAACTGTAACAGGTCCACAAATGGCACAAGGAAGAGAGAGTGTGATGTCTCCTTAAATTTAAGATTGAATACTCAATGAGGAACCCTCGGGACTGATGACAGCTTAAGAACCTAACATTTCCTGTGTCGTTTCATCATAGGAAGCAGTCACCAGTCTCTCATCACACCGTAGGTGCCATGCCTGACATGACCTTGGCTGTGTCCTGAGAGGGCCCAGTAGGGCTCTGTCATGGTCATCGGAGAGTCATACAAGAAGGTGGTAACAAAGCCCGAATCAGGATTTTGTCAGATCTAGATGATTTGTAACAGGCACTACTGACTTCTGGCTAAGAATGTGGATATATTATTGGGGTCCTGCACACAAATTTATCACGTGTTAGTTTGCACCATTTCCTTATGAAAGCCAACAAAAGGTCATTAATGCCCTCTGGACATATTCTTATCAATATTTAGTATGTAAAAAGCTATATAAAATGAAGTTCATCATGAGGAAAAATCCCAGATGAAAACCAAATTTCAGGAGCATTTACAAACATGTTTTTCTGCACATATCTAATGTGAAAAAATATTAAAAATTAATGAAGCTTGGGAAGTTAGATTGATTTCTTTTTTTTACTACGGTTGCAACTTTCTTTTACATTTCAATTACTTAACAAAAAGAAGGTAAGCCAAGCACCACCAGTGGCTCACATCTGTATCTCTAGCTATTTAGAAATCTGAGATCTGAGGAAAGTGAACTGAAGCTAGACCAGGTAGGAAAAACCTGTGAAACTTTGATCTTCACTTAACCATTCAAAATGAAGAAGTGGAAGTTTGGTTCAAGTCGTAGACTGTTACCCTTGAGTAAAAAAGCTAAAGGTCAGCTCCCTGAGTTCAAGCCCCAGTATTCAAACACACACATACACACACACACACACACACACACACACACACACACACACACACAAACCCATTCTATCTCAAAACAACCAGTGAACAGGAAAAAGAAACAAGATGATATTTTTTTTTATTTTCTTTCATTTTTATTTTTAGAATTTATTTCTCGTTGAGAAGCTAAAGGGATTCTAGAAAAGGAGGGACAAAGGTTGAACATGTGCAACAGTGGTATTCAATTGGTACTATATTTAAAATGACCTGTGCAACTTGTTTGTGGGGAAGGACTGGAAAACTGGAAGAGGTGAAGGGAAAGGGTGACATTGTCCAAAAAGAAATGCACTCAGGGAAGTAGAGCTGTGGCTCAATATGAGTGCAATTCTTCAGCAAAATCGCTCAGAGACAGTGTCCAGGCACTGGGTTCAAGCCTCATTACTGAGTAAAATAAAAACAAAGACAAAAGAAATGTAGTCATTACCACACAAATGTAACTAACTCCTCTACAGCACAACAACAATTAATAGTAATAATAATAATAACAATAAAAAAGAAGGAGGAGGAGAAGGAAGAGGAGGAGGAGGAGGACGAGGAGGACGAGGAGGACGAGGAGGACGAGGAGGACGAGGAGGACAAGGAAGTTAATAAAACCAAACCAGAGAGAAAAATTAAGAGAGAAAGGGAAGGAGTGACATTTCAAAAAAGAAATGTATCCTGACCTGACTTATATGACTGTAACCTCTGTGTAACTCACCTTGATAATAATAATACAAAAGAAAAAACAGAAATACAGTGCTGGAGGCATAACCCAAATGGAAGATCAGACTAATATGTATGTGATACCAAGTTCAAACCCCATCATCAATTTCCCCTTCAAAAAATGGCTCTTCTCATCACTTGTGCTTTCCCTAGCTTATGAAAGGGGGTGCAAACAGTTAAAGAGAGAGAAAGGTAATATGTCAGGAACAGAACTGTACTTGCAATGAGCAGTACTTGTAGAACACATGTTGGCTAGAACACATGTTGTCTAGAACACATGATAACTCTATGTTTTCTGAAATAAACAGACCTAGTTGGGCTTGAATACAGGCTCCACTGTATACTAGCTGGGGACTCAAAATTAACTAAACTCTCTGGATCTCAAATTCTTCACAGGTAAAGTGAGCATAACAATACTTATCTCACGGGACTATGAGATCTGAGTGTCATCAAACATGGAGAGGGTTTTATTTTACGTGTGTGTTCAACACTCAAACACTGCTGGAAGGAGTATAAACTGGCATGATGTTTACTATATTACTTAACAGTAATACAACAACTACTACAGACTCACTCCTGTAATCTTACTTACAAAAGGTTCTAAGTCTGGACAGGAAATTGGAGCAGACTCATCTCCAATGAGCTCTAAAAAAGCTTGAGGTGGAGTTTGGTTCAAGTGGTAGAGTGATAGACTTGAGCATAAACCTCAGGAACAGTGCCCAGACCCTTAGTTCAAGCCCTAGGACCAACACAAGCACACACACACACACACACACACACACACACACACACACACACACACACACACACAATTTTGTATGTTCCTATCATCCCACTTAATAATACTTTCCCTCTTTCAAGTTCACCAGTTGTTGTTGTTTTTTTGTTTTAAAAGGGATTTGCTGTGTAGCTCAGGCTGCTATTAAACATACAATCCTCCTGGGTGCTGAGATTACAGGCATGCCTACCATAATTGGCTTCACTCAGTATCTTTATTTATTATATTTTCTGCAAGAAATTCTTTCATACTTATGAAGATATATGGCTTAAAGCTGTTCACAGTAATATTCTACTGGACAAAATATAAATAATATAGCTGGGCATGGTACTATGCAACCACATAGTAATGCCAGCCAATACTCAGGAGAATAAGGAGTTGAGGAAAGCTTCGTCTACACTGCAGAACCTGGTCTCCAAATGAAAGAAATTCTATAAATATTAATCTACTATGAAGCACACAATATGTTAAATTTATGTAATGGAACAAATAGATCATTGTTAATGGAAATAAAATCTTGGCAGAAATTATAAATACATACATATGTATATATATTTAAATTTGGAGAAATAAAATTTCAAGTGGTATTATCTGCATCTTTCAGTCTACTTGTCACCTACCTATTTACCAAAACATTGATTTCTGTTTAGTCTTCACAAAACACTGTTATCTCACATTAGTACAAAAAATTGCAAAACAAAAAGTACAAAAAATACATTATCATAAATACAAAAGTAGTTTAATCCCTACCATAAGAATTTGGAGAAAACTTGCATTCAGTTAATGGCATTGAATACTGCTCAAGAAGGGGAGTCTAGGAGAATGTTGACTGTGTGTGTGTGTGTGTGTGTGTGTGTGTGTGTGTTCCATGAGTAAATAATAGAGTTAGAAGTCGACCTATTATTCTTGCTTAGTCTTTTTGCTCAAAGCTGATACTCTACCACTTGAGCCACATCTCCACTTCTCGATTTTGGTTTCTTTTTTTTTTGGGGGGTCCGGTTGTGGGGCCTGAACTAAGGGCCTGGGCGCTGTCCCTCAGCTCTTCAGCTCAAGGCTAGCGCTCTACCACTTGAGCCACAGTGCCACTTCTGGCTTTTTTCTTTTTGCTTATGTGGTGCTGAGGAATCGAACCCAGTGCCTCAGGCATGCAAGGCAAGCGCTCTACCACTGAGCCACCTTCCCAGCCCCTCAATTTTGGTTTCTTAATTGGAGAAATATCTCAGATTTTTCTGCATGGGATGATTTAAACCTGAATCCTCACTTTTTGACCTCTAAAGTAGCTAGGTTTTAAAACATGAGCCACTGGTGGATAGCAACTACATTAACATTTTTGCATGCTTGAATGAACTTTAAAGTAAAACATATATGTTACTTTTGAGAATGGCAGGAAATAGTAATAAATGTTTAACAGAATTTAAAACATACAAAGCTGAGAATGGCAAGTAGCTGAGAATAGAATGGAATAAATCAAAATTTCCTATAACAGTTTTCAGTCTGTGTACAGAAATGATTGCATTGTTGGAGGCCAAGGCCATCAGATAGCTGAGTTCCAGCTGGCTGCTATGCTCATGAGGCCAGCTAGTGCTATTCACAAGAATGTGATGTTGTTGGATGGCAAAGATCAGCTTCAAGTTCGGAACCTGGAATGTTTCTATTAATCTAGAAGGGGAAATATACCAGGACCCAATGACCGGGAATGTGGTTAGTGGTAGAATGCTGGCCTAGCATGCATGATGCACTTGATTTGATTCCTCAGTATGATGTAAGCAGAAAAACTGAAAGTGGTGCTGTGGCTCAATTGGTAGTGTGCTAGCCTAGAGCAAGAGAAGTTTAGGGAGAGTGCCCAGGCCCTGATTTCAAGCCCCCAGTGCTGGCAAAATTAAAAACAAAAACAAACCAACCAAGCGCAAAATGCTGTTTGTTGAAATAAATATGTTGAAGAATTCTTTATACTCACTAGAAAATTGTGCTGTTGGGCATTCATAATGAACTTTGTTATGAAAAATTTAAGTAAATTAATGAAATATTATCTGGCATTGGACAGGACATTGTGAGATCTAAAAATGATTGCTGCCTATGGTTACTTGACATAACAACATTAGAGATACACTTGCCAGATTGTGATTTTTTTAAAGTATACAATTGTGGGATTTTTTCTTTTTCAAAATAACTTTACTGCCGGGTGCCAGTGGCTCACACCTGTAATCCTAACTACTAAGGAGGCTGAGAATTGAGGTTGTCTGTTCAAAGCCAGCCCAGGCAGGAAAGTCTGTGAGACCCTTATCTCCAACTAAAGGTTCAGAAAATGTGAAGTGGCACTGTTGCTCAAGTAGTAGAGTGGTAGCCTTGAGCTGCAGAGCTGAGGGACAGTGCCCAGACCCAGAGTTCAAGCCCTACAGCCGTCAAAAAATAATAATAGTAATAATATTAATTTTATTGTTACTATTAAGGTTTTATATATAAAGGCTACCACTTCATAAGTTTGTTTCTTTGATAAAAGAAACGCATATCCATCTTCATTGCCAACATTTGCTATATATTTATTCAAATACACACATACACACATACAAACACATGTAGTATAAAGACCCAGTCAGTCTGCAAGGAAATATTTTAATAGGAATTCCATAAAATATTGTCTGCTGAGATCTGACTTGAATTTATAGTAATGTCTAGTTGCTTCCACCCATGGACAAGACATCATCATTGGTGAAGATGTTGCCATTTGAATTTAGAATGCCCCAGAAAGACCTGTGTTAAAGAAAAATGATTTACTATTTCCTGAGAATACCTGAATATTTCCTCTGGAGATTAAGTTCTTCTGAGTGAAACCCATGAGAACATAGACTCTCATCTTCTTTCTTCTTTTATCTTTAATCATTCTAAATAAAAAACTTTTCTCTTTGACATACTCTCCACCTTCACATTGTCTTGTCAAAGGCCACCAAAGCAATAAAACCAACTGAACATACCCTGAAACCCTCGAACTTGTAAATCTGAGTAAGCTGCTTAATAAATGGACAATATCACTTATTATGGTAGGTTATAAAGCTAACACAGAAGTCTAGTCTTTCTAACAATGTAGAATATATTAAAATGTGCTTCATTATAAAATATCTAACTCCGTATTGTATTTTGTGTTTTTGTTTTTGTTAGTCCTAGGGCTTAAACTCAGGACCTGGATGGTGCTTTTGTGTTCTAGGCCAGAGCTCGACATACAATCTGAACTGAACTCCATTTCCCCTGGTGGTTAGTTGGAGATGAGAATCTAATGAAGTTTCCTACTCAGGGTCCCTTTGAACTGTGATCTTCAGATCTCAATCTCTTAACTAGCTAAGATTACATCCTTGAACTACCAGTGCCTAACCATGTTGCATATTTTGTGTAATTCCAATTTCCAGCATTGTGTAGATGCTCTTACTACAATATATAAAAAAGTAACCCTGTTTCCATTGTATTTGATGATGGTATAATTTGTGTGTGGGGGGGGGGGGGAAAGGGAACAAACAAATTGTTTAAATAGGGATACAGATGGACCTATTGCAACAATGAGATGTACAAGATGTTATGTAGAAAAACGAACTTTACAACTTTGGCACGGGAGTGGGGAGCGGGGTAGGGGAGATAGGTAGGGATGGTAAGGGGAAACAAAGGAGGAGGCAACAATGTTTGATAAGAAATATACTCATTACCTTGCCCATGTAATTGTAACCCCTCTTTATGGTATTTTCACAGAAAAAAAAACTTAAAACATAATAAGGATATTTGTAAAGTTTATAATAAAGAAAGAATGTTTAGCCTTTACAAAATGTATGCAAAATCTATGCTAAACTATTGATATTTACTGTACCTTTCCTGCAATCAGTTTGATATAGTTTAATATTTGTCATGCCAAGTTTCTCTATATTCTACTGGAGATTTACTTTTTCATGTATGTATGTATATGTATATGTATATATCTATCTATCTACTTATCTATCTATATCTATACATTCTGTATAGATTCTATATTCTCTCTCTCTAGATATATTCCAATGTGGATAATTAGACTTGAAACTTTGCTTTGTTATTCTGTTCGGAAGCTGAAACTGGTCAGCTCATTCTGTGACAATATCTGTGCTCATTCTCATCATTCCTTTATTTACCACACAATCTGCCTTCTAAAATCAGCTTCATTTCCTAGGTAAGGTTACCAATCAGTCCAACCAATATTCACCCAGAGGCTTTTAATAAAGCAAGCTTTAAGGAAGGAAAATAGCATGAAGTGACAACTACAGAATTTCTACAGAGACATGACATTGTTCACATTTCTGCCTTCCTTCTCTTCTCATACTTCAGAAAGCATTGACCAACCCTGTAAATATACTGCATTTATAACTTAAGGATCAGTGTTTTATTTTCCAACCCGAAACCTTCCTTTCCATGATTTTTAACATAAACTTTTAGGACTTTTTTTCATTGTGATAGGATTCCATTGAAAACGAAGCCAAGTATATCAAGAAAGCCAATGTTTTCAACTCAGAGTACTAAACAAAAGAGGGAGAAAATGGTTAGCTATATATGTTAAGCACAAATAGAGGCAATATCAAGATATTTTGAAATTGTATATTTTTACTGGATAAAGTGGCTCAAACCTGTAATATTATCTGCTTGGAAAACATAGATTAGAGAATTCCAGTTCCAGGCAAGCCCAGACAAAAAAAGAAGTTTCAGAAACTCTAACCATTTGCTGGGTGCAATGTGTTTTGCTTGTTCAAGCAGGCCCAGGCATAGTGATACTACCTCAAAATAAGCAATCAAATTACATTCTGCAGTTATGGCAGTAGTAGAGGTGCTGTTTCCCAAGTATAGAGTTTTGGGTTCAATCTTCCAGTACTGCTAGGCATTTAAGTGTGTGACAGGGCAAGAATTTGGCATGTCTAAGGTCAAGATTTCACACTCTTTTTACAAGCTCTAATAAAACCTTTACCTCTTTTGGTATTTTTTAAAAAATATACCATAACTTCCATGCCCAAACCAAATAATTTCCTATCAGAGCTTTTCTCCTATCCATTAACTAATATGTTATGTGTTGGATACTGTCCCACTGAAATCACACTAAAGATAAAAAATCCATTGCCTTAGAAAGTGACTGCATTTGGAAACAGAATCTCAAAGGTAGCATTTAAGTTGAAGTCTCCTCCAAGAGAAGCAGAAGGCCTTGAATATTCCAAGGAAAGAGGACTCCGAAGAAGCCAACTCTGATCTTGGAGTTTTAGTTCCACCAACTCAGATGCAATGTATTTACAGTGTTAATGCTACCCAATCTGTGGTAGTGTATTATTACAATTAATAACAAATGTGGAATCATCTCTACAATGCTAGTTATTAAGAAGGATGAGACATGGGGGATAATGCTTTTCAGGCTAGTAGGAAAATTCATGAGTTACTATCCAGTTAACCATAAAAATTTCTGGGCTGGAGACATGGTTCAAATGGTAGACTGATTATTGTTAACAAACAAACTGAGAACATGAGGTATGTTCAAGCCCAAATTGGGAGAAAGAAAAAGTCCTTAGAATACTATGAGAAACAGAGCTATGAATAGGAAAGCAGAAACAAAAGAAATAAACATTGATACAGACAGACCTTCCCAATGTCAAATATGGCACAAACTCTAATATTTAGGGTTTTCCTTCCTATACAGTAGAAATAAATGGTAGTTTGATTTGACCAAACTAAAGTGTAAAACTGTATGCAATAAACAATCACATTACTTTTATGTTTCCATAATTTAAATTTCCTACAAATTTATAGAATAGTGTAGCTTTGGAAAATCAATAAATGTTGCATTTTCATATAGGATTACATATCCTTTCAAGTGTTGTCTAAAACTGATCTACACTGAAACAATTGCCATTGTACCTTTCTCAAGATTCCAAATGTTTATATTTTCTGCTGACCTTCTACAAAAATCATACCCCAAACATAACTTTTTAGTTTGTTCATGCAATTATAGAAACACAAACATATGGCACAAAATGTTAATTACCTTTATCTGCTGTCATTAATGTAGTATAATTAATACAATTAAGTATATGCCTTGAGAGAAATAAGATTCTTCCTTCTAAATACAGATTTGCAGGCATACATGCGCACGCGTGCGCGTACACACACACACACACACACACACACACACATACATACACACATATTTACCACTCTGACTCAGGTTAGGTTCCTGACATTGAGTATCAGACAATGATCTAATAATCAAACTTTCCTGCCCAGATATAAAATACATTCATAATTCCACACATACAAAAATACCAGATCATTCAAAATAATGAGAATATTTAAAAGAACCATCCAGCTCCTGAGCCATTTACTCCCTGATTTCATTCATTCATGATGATTCATTTTTCATACAATAATTAAAAATCTTTTTGAGACTATGATTAGCAGACAAAAATATGTTGTCATATAATACAAAATGTAGGTAAAATTACTTGTCCCTAGGTAATCTTTAATATATCTTATCAAAGAATTCTGTTTCCTTCTTGCAGAGTCTGTTTCCAGCATTTTGCCATCATGTCTAATATTAAATTAAAAAAGGCATGCCATATTCCTCAGTTCATTTTTCCTAAAGGTTACACTATGGAGTTGAATCTGATTTGTTTGCGTATTCTAAATTAAATATTCTCAACAACTTGAATTATTGTTGATGTTACTCCTAAGCCATTTGAAACATCAAAAAGAACTGGAAATTCACTTGGCAATGATTTGTGACTGGCATTAATGGTTGTGGGGGGATGAAGGACTTGAATTATCTAGAGTGCCTTAAAAATGGTACTGTTCTTTAAAGGGCTGATCTTTTAGTAAGCTTTTTTTTTTTTTTTTTAATTGTAAAGATACTATACAGAGGGTTACAGTTACATGAGTGAGGTAATGCATACACTTCCTCTTGAACATTGTTACCCCCTCCATTGTTTTCCCCCTACCATCCACTCCCTCCCTCCCTTCCCCGAGGTTCTTTTTTTTTTTTTTTTGATTGTGATTAAGTGATTACATAATTTCCGGAAATTCACAGTATTGTGGAATAATGATGCTCATTTAAAGTCACAAGTTCATTCTAACTTTCCTGGAGCAAATTGTCTATCACAGTCTGTAATATATAACAGTGTTCATATGTTATATACCATATATGTGATGAGCAACATGGGGATATTTAGTAGTGGTTCAACCAGATGAGTGGGAGTTCTTTGTTTCTTAAGTCCTGTTAGTTTTGTCATATCACCTAACATTTTGGATTTAGCATCCACTTATCAGGGAGACCATGTACCGTTTGTCTCTTCGTTCTTGGCTAACCTCGCTCAACATGATTCCTTCTAGCTCCATCCATTTCCCTGCAAATGCCATTATTTTGTCAGTTCAAAATGGCTGCATAATATTCCATTGTGTATAGATACCACAATTTTTGGATCCATTCATCTGTGGTGGGGCATCTAGGTTGTTTCCATATCCTAGCTATTGTGAACAGTGCTGCAATAAACATGGAGGTGCACGTGTCCTTGTATATTGGTTCCTGTTGTTCAGGGTAGATGCCTAGAAGTGATATGACTGGGTCGTAAGGGAGGTCAATCTTTAGCTTTCTAAGGACCCTCCAGACTGCTTTCCAAAGTGGTTGTATAAGTATACATTCCCACCAGCAGTGTAATAGGGTTCCTCTTTCTCCTCATCCCCTCCAGCATTTGTCGTTGGCTGATTTGTGGATGTGGGACATTCTGTCTGGGGTAAGGTGGTATCTCAGGGTTGTCTTTATTTGCATTTCCTTCACCACCAGGGATGATGAACATTTCCTCATGTATTTCTTTACCATTTTTATTTCTTCATTTGAGAAGTCCCTCTTTAGTTCCCTTGCCCATTCAGTAATTGATTTCTTAGGTTTGGGAGGGATTAGTTTCTTGAGTTCCCTGTATATACAGGATGTTAACCCCTAGTCTGATATATTGCTGGTTAATATTTTTTCCCAATTCATTGGTTGTCTTTCTAGCTTAGTTGCGATAGATTTAGCTGTGCAGAAGCTTTTTATTTTAAGGTAGTCCCATTTGTTGAGTCTTTCTCCAACTTGTTGTGACCCTGGGACTCTGTTCAGGAAGTTCCTTCCTGTGCCTATTAGTTCAAGTGTCTCTCCTACTCTGTCCTGAAGTAGTTTCAGAGATTCAGGTTTAATGTTAAGGTCTTTAATCCATTTTGAGTTGATGTTGGTGCATGGTGATAGGCTGGGGTCCACTTTTAGTTTTCTGCATGTGGCTGCCCAGTTTTCCCAGCACCAGCGGTTGAAGAGGCTGTGTTTCTTCCATTGTATGTCTTTGGCTCCTTTGTTGAATATCAGCTGGCTGTAGGCCTGTGGATTTATTTCTGGATCTTCTATTTTGTTCCATTGGTCTTCGGGTCTGTTTTTGTGCCAGTACCATGCTGTCTTTGTTATTATAGCTCTGTAGTAGAGTTTGAAGTTCGGCATGGATAGCCCTCCCATATTGTCTTTATCCCCTAGAATTGTTTTGGCTATTCTAGGTCTTTTGTTGTTCCATATGAATTTTTGGACTGTTTTCTGTATTTCAGTGATGTACGTCATTGGGATTTTAATAGGAATTGCATTGAATTTGTATATTAGTTTTGGAAGTATTACCATCTTTACTATATTAATTCGGCCTATCCAGGAGCATGGGAGGTCTTTCCATTTCCTAGTGTCTTCTGCAATTTCCTTCTTTAACTTTTTATAGTTCTCATTAAATAGTTCTTTTACATCTTTGGTTAGGTTAATTCCTAAATATTTTATTTTTTGGGAGGTTATTGTGAATGGGGTTGCTCCCTTTATTTCCCTCTCTTCCTGTACATTATCAGTGTATAGGAAGGCAACTGATTTTTGTGGGTTTATTTTGTATCCTGCTATTTTGCCGAAGTGATTTATGATTTCTAACAGTTTAGGGATGGAGTTTTTGGGATCGTGGAGGTATAGTATCATGTCATTTATAAAACGGGATAGTTTAACTTCTTCTTTCCCTATGCGGATCCCTTTAATGTCTTTTTCTTGCCTTATTGCCCTGGCTAAGGGTTCTAGGACTATATTGAAGAGAAGTGGAGACAGTGGGCATCCTTGCCTAGTTCCTGATTTTAGGAGAATTGGTTGTAGCTTTTCCCCATTAAGTAAAATATTGGCTATTGGTCTGTCATAAATGGCTTTTATTTTCTCCAGAGCTTTTAGCATGAATGAATGTTGAATTTTGTCAAAGGCCTTTTCTGCATCTGTGGCGATAATCATGTGATTCTTGACCTTGGCTCTGTTGATATGTTGGATTACATTTATTGACTTACATATGTTAAACCATCCCTGTGTCTCTGGGATGAAGCCTACCTGGTCATAGTGTATTATTTTTTTATGTGTTTCTGGATTCTGTTAGCTAGAATATTGTTAAGGATCTTTGCATCTGTGTTCATCAAGGAAATTGGCCTGTAATTCTCCTTTTTGGTTGGGTTTGAGGATGAGTGTGATATTGGCTTCGTAGAATGAGTTTGGGATAGCTCCCTCCTTCTGTTTCTCTGAAGAGCTTGAGGAGTATGGGTATTAGTTCTTGTTTAAAGGTCTTATAGAATTCTGCTGTGAATCCATATGGACCTGGGCTTTTTTTGTTGGAAGACTTTTGATAGCTTCCTGTATCTCATTATAGGATATTGGCTTGTTTAATTGGTTAACTTCTTCTTTGCTCAGTTTGGATAACTTGTATTTCTCTAAAAATGCATCCATTTCTGCCAGATTTTCTTCCTTTAGAGAGTACAGCTTTTGAAAGTAGTCTGTTAGAATTGTTTAGATATCTTGGGGATGTGTTGTGATGTTTCCTGTGGCATCCCTAAGCCTATTAATATGGGTTTCCTCTCTTCTTTTTTTAATTAATCTTGCCAATGGGCCATCAATTTTGTTTATTTTTTCAAAGAACCACCTTTTTGTTTGGTTTATTTTGATTATGGTTTTCTGATTTTCTAATTGGTTAATCTCTGCTCTTAATTTGGTTATCTGGCTTCGTCTAGTAGCTTTAGGTCCCATTTTTTCTTGTTTTTCTAGCTGTTTTAATTGCAACATGAGATTATTTACTTGGTCTGTCTCCATTCTCTTGATGTGGGCACTGAGGGCAATAAATTTGCCCCTCAGGACTGCTTTTGCTGTGTCCCACAAGTTTCTTTGTGAGGTGTTTTCATTTTCATTGAGTTGTAGGAAATGCTTTATTTCTTCTCTGATCTCTTCTGTTACCCAGGCATTGTTAAGGAGTGTGCTGTTCAATTTCCATGTATTAGAGAAATTTCTGCGGTATGCTTTGTTATTGAGAGCTAGCTTGATTCCACTGTGGTCAGATAGGATACAGGGGATTATGTCGATCCCTTTGTATTTGCTTAAGTTCCTTGCATGAACTATGATATGGTCTATTTTGGAGAAAGTTCCATGAGCTGCTGAGAAGAATGTGTACTTTGTTGTTTAGGGTGAAATACTCTGTAGATGTCAGTTAATTCTGCTTGAAGTATGGCCTCACTTAATTCGGTAACTTCTTTGCCAATCCTCTGGTTGGTAGACCTGTCCTTTGGTGAGAGTGGCTTGTTAAAGTCTCCTAGTATTATCGTATTGGTATCTATTTTATTCCGTAAGTTTGAGAGCATTTGTTTGACATATCTGGGTGCACCAATATTTGGGGCATATAAGTTGATGATGGTTATATCCTCCTCTTGGATTATTCCCTTTATTAATATGTTGTGTCCGTCCTTGTCTTTCTGTACTGATTTTAATGAAAAGTTTATTTTGTCAGATATCAGGATAGCTACACCTGCTTTCTTACTGGGAGCATTTGATTGGTAGATACTTTTCCACCCCTTCACTCTGAGTTTGTTTGTATGTTTGGCTGAGAGGTGGGTCTCCTGAAGGCAACAGATGGATGGGTCTTGTTTTCTGATTCAGTCCTCAGTTCATTTTCTTTTAATTGGCGAATTCAGCCCATTTATTTTAAGAGAAAGTATAGAGAGATGCATTGTTGTCCCTGCCATTCCATTTTCCTAAGTTTTTCTTCTTTCCTTTCCTCCTGTGCTTGCTCAGTTAGACTTTGAGTAACGCCTGTTTGGGGCAGGTCCCAGTTCCTGGTTGCTTTCTTCAGGTTGTATCCCCCCTCTTAGAATTCTTTGTAATGCTGGCTTAATGTTTATGTATTCATTTAGTTTTTTTTTTTTTTTTGCTATTAAAAGTTTTCAGTTCTCCATCGAATGTAAATGCTAGCTTTGCCGGGTATATTAGTCTGGGTTGGGAGTTATTGGCTCTCAGGACTCGTATGGTGCTTTCCCAGGCTTTTCTTGCATTCATTGTTTGTGTGGAGAGATCTGCAGTGATTCTATTTTTTTCCCATTGTAGTATAGCTCCTTCTTCATTTTTGCTGCATGCAGGATTGTTTCCTTATTATTCAGATCTATCATTTTTACTATAATGTGTCTAGAAGTGTTTCTCCTGGGATCTTGCTTGTTGGGTGTTCTATAAGCTTTTGTAATGTAGTTAATATGCTCGTTTTTGAGGTGGGGAAAATTTTCATTGATTATCTTGTTGAATAGGTGTGCATTCCCTTGCTCTGGAATTCCTCACCTTCGTCCACTCCGATTATACGAAGGTTAAGTTTCTTGGCATTATCTGCTTTGCTCTTGAATTTCCCTTTGGTTTAATTTGAGTGATTTTTCCATATCTGTCACTTTTTGGTCCAGTTGGTGTATTCTGTCTTCTGTATCTGACACTCTACCTACCATTTCACTCACTCTGTTGACCGTGGCTTCTATTGTGGTTTGCATGGAGGAAATGGATCCCTTTATGGATTCAATGTTGGTTCTCATAGTACTGATCTCACCTCTCAATGAGGTATGCATTACCTCTAATTTGGCGTTTATCTCACTTCTTACTGAGGTTTGTGCAGCTTCTATTTTTGCATCCAACTCTTGTTTCATATCCTGTATCTCTTTTGATAGTTCATCCTTGTGCTCTTTCAATTTCTGATCCATTTCTCGCTTTATTTCTTGAATTTGACAAACAGAAATTATTAGGTTTAGGGAACGATGTAGGTGAAAATAGGCATAGAGGGATGCGGAAAGGCAGAGGGAGAGTTAACTAAATCCTAATCTCAAAGCGAAATAGGTTGGATAGAACGATAGTAGAGAGAGAGAAAAAGAGAAGAAAGAGAAAGAAAAAAGAAGAAAAAATGGAAAAACAAAAATTAAAAATTAAAAAGTGCAACACTTAAAATTCATGCAAAAATGAAAACGTAATGCAGAGAAGAACGTTGATAAAATAAGAGAAGGGGAGGGATAGAAAGGAGATGTGAAAAACTTAAAAATAAAAATGCTTAAAATATTATATAGGCATAAAGAGGTAGTACTGCTATTAAGGAATTTAAGTCTAAGAGGTTTTAAATTGAGTAATAAATTTCTGGATTAAGTGTGTACACAATGGGGCTAAGGTCTAATAATCGACTACAGGTATATCTGAGGATGAGCAGAACAGCAATTAAGTCATGCAAAGAAGAATGAGAGAAAAGAAAAAGTGAAAAGAATGAGAAGGAAAGAAAAAAAGGATCAAATGGTCAGTAGAACTAAAGAAAAAAATTTGAAAAAGAGAAAAAAGGAAAAGGGAAAAAAGTATATACACATATCCCCCTAAAATAAAAATTATAAGAGGAAGACAAAAAAGTTAATAGAAAACAAAAAATTTTTTAAGTTAAAAATTAAAAATTAAAAAAAAAGTTTTAGAAAATTTTTTTAATAAAAGGTACAAAAAAAGAGTTCTTTGATTTTTTTTTCGGTGGGGGGGGAGATGAGAAGATCCTGTATCTCCCTTTTGTCCATAACCAGTCTCTTGGAGTCTCTGGTCTGCTTGTGGTGTTTGATTTTCCTGTGGCTTGGTTGGTTTCGTAAGTCAGTTTGTTTGAGCAGGCAGAAAAATGCTCTGCTTTACCCAGGATTTTGTGATCCTCCTCCCAAGATAGGTCAATGGGAGGGAGATCTGCTTTGAGCATCACAAAAGAGGAAGATGGCTGTTTCCTCTAGTTTGGAGATGCTGTGATGAAGCTAGGTTCTGGGTAGAGTTAAGGCCTTTCAGCAAACAGCTGCTTTTCCCTGAGGAGCTAGCTTCTGAGAAACTCACAGAGCCCAACCTGGAGCCATTCTCAGGGTTTATGTTTACTGAATTTCAATTGATTGTCAAGGGTGCTGTAGGGAGGGGCAGCCTCTGGCTCTGATTACCCAGTGAAGAAAGCCACTTCTGGGGCTGGTGGCTCGAGCTGGGTGACTTTTCCCTGGGTGGAGCTGAGCCTGGCAGGTAAGGTTAGGTTCCTGTGACCTGCTAAATGACTTTTGTTTTCTTTCAAGGCCTGCTTTGGGGCTAGCTGCTCAGCTGGGCCTTTGTCAGTATCAAAGATGGAGATCTCTGGTATTGGGGGGGGAGGGGTAGCCTTCCCTCCTCTGCTCCCTGAGAAAGAGTGAGGATGTCAGGCTTCTACTCACACCGGAGTCTTAGTTCCTGGATCATCTCTGGTCTGCGAAGTGCAGGATGAAGATGTCTGCTCCTTGCTGTTTCTTGCTGGTGGTAAGTAGAATCCACTCACCTGCCACTTCTGACGCCTTTGTCCTGGACTCTCTGTGTTGCAGGTATGGCGGCTATGGCCACTGTCACCACAGCTGCGGCAGCTGGCAAATGCTCAGATCTGTCTCCTTGCCTGGATTTTCCCTCTCTGGCCTAACTCTCTGCACTGTGATGGCACACTTGGTGTGATTCTCTGGCTTTAGGACTGTTCACTGGAACACTAAAACTGCTTTCTATGCAAGAGCTTGTTTAGCCTCCAGCTTCTCCTCCACCATCTTCCTGGAACTCCATCAAAATAGTCATTTTTGAAAATCACAAAATGACATCTCTTGAAGCTTCTTCATCTATTAAATAAAGTGTATTTGCATTCTAAATATGTCATTCATCTCTCCAACAATTGTATAACCAAACCAACTCCAAGGCAAATAGTTCCTCTGATTAATTCAAGTAAATATTTAGGAACAGAAGTTACCACAATTGTATGGAAATATTTACCCACCACTCTAGAAATTAAATCTGAAATCATAAAGGATTGGGATTAATAATTAGCTTTCACTATGTTGCCATGAAGAGGTGGTGAACATTTTCAAGTGGGCACAGTTGTAGAGATTTGGTCACTGAGAAATTGTGATCAAAGAGGACATTAAGATCAAAGTCCTTTCCTCCTCTTCCTTCTTTTTCTTCTGTCTCCTATTTTTTCTTCTCCCTCTCACTCTTCCTCTCCCTCTCCCCCTCCTCCTCTTTCTTCCTCTCCCACTCCTATTCCTCATCTTCTTTACTTGCTGGCTTCTATGAACACATGCTCCATCTAATGTTCCTGACATGGGGTACAGTGCCACCACCAATCCAAAGCAATGAGGATAAGAAACATAAACTGAAATGTATAAAATCAGAAGCCAAGATTAATCTTTTCTTCTTTTAAGTTGATTTTATAAAGTACTTTGTCATATTAATAGGAGGCTGACACAGCATGCTGTCATTTATTATAAGGGATAAGATTTGCTGGAAAAAATGTGACCTTCTGAATTTCTCCAATGATATCCACTAGACTGACTGCTCAGACTGTTTATGTACTAGATTCAAAGATGTTCTAACATTTGACACAGGATATGAACATTTTCAGATGCACCTGCAGGGTCTCTGATTCATTCTTCATTGGATCCGATCCCTTTAATAATGATTACTTTGAAAGAACAATATAGAAGGAGAGACATATATCATACAGAGATTAAGAATTAGCCTAAGAGTAAGACAGGCCCAAAGAAACATAGGTCCCATGGTTTCCCTTATTTGCAATATCTAGTATAGGTATGAGTCAAGCGGAAAAAGTCAGATAATGTGATGTTAGGAAAACGAAACCTCAAATATGTATTTTAATGTTTTTGTTTCTTTCATGCATGTGTTTCTAACGCATTTATAAGATTATTTCTTTGTTGCTTTGTATGTCCCTCCCCCACAGTGTAACCCCCGCTTTCACTATATTTGATGTCAGTATAACATGTGGAGGAGATGGGGACAAACAAGTCGTTTAAGGATTCAGGTGGACCTGTTGCAACAATGAGAAGTACAAAATGTCATGTCAAAACCAGCTTTACAATGTCGGTGGGGGGGGTATGATTGGGTGGGAGGGAGGGGGGAGGCTGGGAAGGGAGGTGAAGGGTAAACAAAGGAGGAGGCTACAATGCTTGGTAAGAAATGTATGCATTATCCTGCCCATGTAATTGTAACCCCTCTGTACAGTATGTTCTCAAGTAAAATAAAATAAAATTAAAAAAAAAAAAAAGAATTAGCCTAAGAGATTTAGAATGTTAAAGGCAATGAGGAATAAGCCTAGTTGATAATTAGTTCTTCAATAACCAAAAATGGTTCCTTAGGACAGTTTCTGGTATACCTTAGTTACTAACATTTATTCCTTCCATCTAGAGTTATTCGTTCTCTTCTGTCACAACTGTTAATTAGCCTTTGCCTATTTGGTGCCACGACTGACCAAAAAGATTTCCAAATCTCACTTAGACTACCCTTTTGATTGTGATTAGCAGTGATCACTCAAAGCCTGGAATCTTTGAATTTCCAGAATTAATCTTCACCTGACATCTAACCACATTCCTGGCATTAATTGCTGTGACCTAATGAACAAATCTTTTTTTTCAACAAAGTATCCTAATATAGGTAAAGTACATGAATTAGAGACTTTTGTCAGGTATCAATATGAAAGGAGCAATTATATATTCCAATTATGGCTTATTTATTTTGCATTTACTAACTAAATGTTGTCTTTGTTTTATTTATTTATTTATTTATTTTTGCCAGTCCTGGGGCTTAAACTAATCCCTGGGGCTAGGGAATTATCCTGAGCATTTTTTTTTTTGCTCAAGGCTAGCACTCTACCACTTGAGGCACAGCATCACTTCCAGGGTTTCTTTTTCTGTTTATGTGGTATTGAAGAATTTAACCTAGAGTTTCATGCATGCTAGGCAATCACTGTACCATGAAGTCACATTCCCAGAGCCCTAAATGACTTTCTTAAGATGGCATTACATTTTCATTCCATAACTATGTATCATAATTTTGGCCAGGTGCTAGGAAAGGACATAGAAATCAATGCTAAGTCCAGTAAGGCTGAAATTCCTATCCCATCACTAAGGAAGTACAGTGTTAAGACTTGCAGACTATTAGGACTCAGGGCTCCCAGAGTGTTAACTTTGAGCTCAATAGCTGAGGGACATTGACAGGCCCAGAATTCAGGCCCCACAACTGACCAAAAAAAAAAAAATCGCCATATTATCATACCATTCTATGGATAAATGTCTAATAGAAGATCGTTTTAGAACCTATCCCTTTGATTTGAATATTGCTTTTGCTTCTACCTACAGTTAAAAAATAGATTATTTTTCTGCTCTATCTTCCTTATGGACTTTCTTACATATCTGAAAACAAAATAAACCATTCTGCCTACTAATAAGCTACATGTATCTACTTATATAGGTTGTTCTATATATGATTCTGTTACTAAGCATGTGACTTTAGCTCTCAAGTTTATTCAGCTTTAACATGACAGGACAGAGTCTGTGACATGCCAAGAACTCTAGTAGTTATTATTAAAGGGATAACTAAAGCTAGAATGTGCAGATGCAAGCACAAACCATCTATAATTGTGGTAGTAACACCTAGAACTAAGTGCATAGAGGTTCTTGGAAAATTTTTTCACCAAGCAAAGATGTCATCTTTTCAATTTCCAGCTAGAGAAGGCCAATGTTGTGTGCTCTGTTACTAGTTCTCTCCTATGTCAGATTGGGCAGATTGGTCTTTAATGGCACATAGTTAAGAGTTTCTGGTGATAAATAATAAAGCAAGCTAACAGATCATGCCTACAGACAATTATCCTGGGAGCATGATTCTTTATCTTCCATGGGGTCCTCGAAAGGGACGGTGTAGCTATAGACATGAGAACAAAATGAAGAACTTAAAAAAATTCCATCTGTCAAGCTGATGAAGGATGCTGTCCAAACGTGTGGAAAAAAACATGAAGTGCTAATTCTATGCACTGCTGATGCCTTTAATTATGCAAGTTTGCCAGTTGGAAAGATCATTATTCTGTTTTTAAGAAGATCATGACACTGTACAGTTTGTGCCAAGGGTAATCAGTCACAGAAAAGAATCTACCACATGTATAGCTCTACCTTATTTATAGCTTACTAGATCCTAATTATGTTTCATAAATGGACAGTTAAACAAGGAAAATAGAAAATATGCATGACTGTAAATTAGAATGTAGAAATTACATGTCAAAACAGGGAGCCTTTTTCTGTGCCTGTTCTAGGGCTTGAACTCAGGGCCTGGACTCTGCCCCTGAATATTTTTACTCAAGTTTAGCTTTTTAACACTTGAGTCACAGCTCCAGTTCTGGTGTTTTTGGTAGTTAATTGGAGATAAGAATCTCACAGTTTGCTTCTTCATGATGGTTATGAACTGAAATCCTTAGACCTCAGCCTCCAGAGTAGCTAGGAATAGAACTCTGAGCCACCAAAACCTGCTTAGGCAGCCATTTTGAAATTACACAGTAATGTTCCAGCAGGCAACTCACAGCAAGAGCACACTGAAGATAATTTCATTGTTACAGGATTGCTGATCCCTGATGCCCCAAGGAGGATGTCTCCAAAAGGGAGTCATCTGCCTGGCCCTTGCATACTGAGTTCCTGATTTGACTCAGAAAAGAATTTGAGGATACAAATTAAAGGCCAAGAAAGTTTATTAGTAAAGCAGAGTTAATGAAAGAAAGATAGTGCACAACCTAGCCATGGGTATGGGCATGTCTGACCATAAATTCTTCATGATCTTAAAACTTTCTGCATATCTGTGCTCAAATGGAGGTTGAGGGTTTGACTCATATTTATTAAGAGTGATTAAATGTACCAAGTGTGTGAACAAAGAAAAATACATAAGGTACACTTTCATTAATTAGGCTCAGAGACTTCTAGACTGACCTATTTGTTAAATTTTGGTCATAGATGTCTGCTAAGCCCTTAAAAGGATGAATTTTGCCACATGCTCCAAGACAGGTGTCCATTCGTGAGATAAAATAAAACTTTAATCACATTTTATCAAGAAAAGTTATTTTTCCCAAATGTCTGTTTTTTCCAGGATGTCTCTTTAAGATATCGTTGTTCAGTTTTCAGATTACATTTTATATATATTTTTTATTGTAAGAATACCGTACAAAGTTGTCATGTCGAAAATGAGCTTTACAACGTTGGTGCGGGGGGGGGGGGGGGGGAGGAGGATTGTTGGGGAGGGAGGAGGCTGGGAAGGGATGTGAAGGGTAAACAAAGGAGGAGGCTGCAATGCTTGGTAAGAAATGTATGCATTATCCTGCCCATGTAATTGTAACCCCTCTGTACAATATGTTCACAAATAAAATAAAATTTAAAAAAAAAGAATACCGTACAGAGGAGTTACAATTACATGGGCAAGATAACGGGTACATTTATTATCAAGCATTGTTGCCTCCTCTTTGTTTCCCCTTCCCATCTCTTCCCATACTCTCCCCACCTTCCCCCATCCGATCTTCCCCTCCCAAAAAGTTGTAAAGTTCGTTTTTCGACATAACGACTTGTACATCTCATTGTTGCAATGGGTCCACCTGTATCCCTGGTTAAACAATTTGTTTTTGCCCTTCACCTCCACAAATTATACCAACATCAAATACAGTGAAGGCAGGGGTTATACTGTGGGGGAGGGACGTACAAGGCAACATAGAAATCATCTTATAAATATGTTAGAAACAATTGCATAAAAGAAAAAAATTGAATACTTATCTTGGGGTTCATTTCCCTAACATCAACTTATCTGACCTTTACTGCTTGGCTCAGACATATACTAGTTATTGCAAATAAGGGAAACCATGGGACCTATGTTTCTTTGGGCCTGGTTTACTTCACTTAATATAATTTTTTCCAAGTCTTTCCATTTCCTAACAAATGGGGCAATGTCTTTCTTTCTGATGGAGGCATAGAATTCCATTGAGATCACACTTTATTTTGGACAAGCAGGCTAAGTCAGAGGAAGAGATCTACTCTTTTTCTTTATTCTTTTTCTTTTAACTAATACTGAAGCTTTTGATGGAATGTAGGTCTTAGAGATAATGCTTTTTTGCTTTTAATAGAATTATTAATACAGTTTCTCTGAATTCCGTGCTGCTGTTTCCTATGCCTCACTTTCCCTGTCTACTCCATCTCACCTTCAGAGGTAGTATTTCAAAGGTGTGAAACATTTTTTCTATAGCCTTAGTTTCATCAAGATCTTCAGAAAAACAGAATAATCCCTGTTTTCCTGAAGTTTGCCTATATTGGCTCATAGGGGCTTATCCGATTCTGATGGTTTGCTCCTGTGCCTCCTGGTAGTTCCTTGAGGTACTGCTATTGGGATCTCACTTGCCCTGATACATTAGATTATTTCCTTTGGTGTTCATACATTGGGGCATGTCTTCTGCTCATCTCCTCAACTTTCTATTGTCGTCTTTTTTTTCTAGAGGGGAGACCAGTGTCTGGAAGCTCTGCAGATATATAATCTCAGGACAGTTAGTGAGTAGTTGGAAGTATCCTTTCTTTTTGGCTCCATGACTGCCACTCAGTCCATGCCTTCACCACCATGAAGTTATTTACATGTCCTCAGACATAGTTTCCTCACTCTTCTATTCCTGTATCTCTTGATTCAACCTGTACATTCTTGTCAGGTGGATCTTAAAACACAGTTCTTCATATAGTCTTCCTATTTAAGATCTTTTGTGAGTCAACTTCATTTAAAAGTCTAGTCAACCTTTCTTTTCTTCTCCCTCTGCTAGCATTATATACCCTCCTCTAATCATCAAAAGTCTATCATTTCCTAGTTTTTCTTTTCTCATCTTTTTGTTGTTCATCTCCATTTACCTGCCTTGAGAACCTTCCAAGCCATCTAAACTCTTTAAAACCAACTTCTTTTGCAATTGATAAAATCTAGGATTCAAAGAAGTGTGACTACTCCAAACTATTTAACTTCCATTCAGTTTTGAAACATGGCCATGCGTAATGTTATAAAAAATAGCAACTTAGAATACTGCAAATACTAAGTGAATATATTTGCTGAAGTTGTAACAGTTTAGATTTTGAGATTCTGAGAGTTAAATAAGGTATCATGAAGAACACAAGGATAAGTCTTGGGCATATTTCAGCTCTGGGCCCAACTGTTTTATGCCATTGGATATATTACCTAACTCTCGAAACCTTACTTCATGTATAAATTTTAGATGAATATTGTAAAACTAGTATCATGAATTAAAAGTTTACAGAAATTAAATCTATTAACATATTTTATTTACCTTCCTTTTTTAATGTTAAACATAGTGACTGGTAAATAATAGGCATTTAATAAACTTTAATTCAATCAACTGACTATATACTCACTTACTCTAGCCAGATATTATTATCTAATATCTACATATATTATACAATAAATCATCTGAATTTAACTAGGTTAAAATTAAGACAGGATTGCAGAACTTATTACTACAAAATCATTTAAACTTATGTTTTTCTTTAATAAAGTTGTCTCCGTTATGAACATGTATATTTCAGTTGAGTTTACTTTTACACAGGTTGGATGGTTGAAATGCCTTTTGACAACCCAATGAAGACAGTTGCAGAAACGGTGGCCTGAATACAATAAAAACAGGTGTCACCTGAATTTCAGCAGAACTGCTTATTGACACCAAAGAAATTTTTAGAGATAAAACAATAAGTAGAGAAGGAGCTTTTGATTTTAGGGAAGTTCGTAGAGGAGACAGTATGACTAGGTCTTTACTTTGAACACTTATTTGTAATTCAGGGGATTGGAATAAGTTACAATTTTATATACAAAACAGAGCATCTTTTAAAAAAATAAAACTAGCTAGATGAGGTTTCCCAGTAAAAATTCAAGCCTGATTCTTCCCTTCCTTTAATAAAGGATAGGTTATCACTGTTATGATAAAGTAGTCTAAAACTACAATTCTCTCCCTCATGTTATATGATGTACCAAAAGAAATTTATGGGGAAATGATTCCTTCACTGGTTAGCTGTGATGCTTGCTCCTTCATTGCCAGATTCCTTTGGCCTCTTAAGAAGAGTGCTGACCCTTCTAGGTACTGTCCATCAAGTTCTTTGTATCCAAAGGTGCTTAACGAGATCAACAAAGCACAAGTATCATATTTGAAAAGGTGTTGGTAAGAAGAAATTTCTATGAACTTGGAACAGATCTGAGTCACTTTAGAAATAAGTGAGATTTAGTCATTTCCTCAGGATCACAATCCTAGAGAGTGATGACATTTGATCTATTTTATCAAATGAAAACATACAAACTAACAGGATTTCTGTAAAAAAAAAAAAATAGGACCCATTGTGTGCAAAGTAATTAATACCTAATAGAATTTCAGAATTGGTAGGTTCTCTACTCCTCTGCATAAAGTTCCACCAAGTCCTCAAGACATAACAGTGAAAGGCAAAGCAAATGTATTTGGCTATTATTGGGTACCTGGTAAACAGAGATGCCTTAATTCTGACAAAGTGCATACCATAGTCATTAATGTGACCTTTCTGAACAACTATATAGTCTATATGTTCCAGTGTGAGCCCATGGGCGGTACAATCATATCTGAGACTGAGAAACTTGTCATCAATGTAAAACACCTCCTCATCTTCCACCAACATCAAAGGTATGAGCATGGAACTATTTGTGGAGTTCTCTGATGTCTTCAATAGGAGGATTCTGGGCTTAAAGAGGGAAGCATAAAAGATAATCATTTGTGTCCCTTTTCTCATATTTCAATGTTTCTGATGAATGAATCCTGAGAAATGTAACTTCACCAATGTCTTCAGAAAATGCCTCTAGTTGCAACAAATACTTACACTTCTTGTTTATAGCTCATCCATGATAATTTTGACATCATAGAGTGACTCATCATCATAATCCATTACACCCAGACCATAAATGCCCTTTCAGAAATTGTCACTTGTAACCTGTGGATGTGCAACATATCCAATGCTATTATCTGTAAATCTGACCTGTCATCACATTTGGTAGCTTTTTTCAGATGTCATCAAGAAGAATGGTGAACCAAACATCCAGAGCTCCCCTAAAGGCTGTACTGAGAATCAGATTGTCTTTTTCTTTAACAATGATATCCACTCTCCAACCTGGATCTGAGAACCAATATCACCCTTAATAATCAACCATTTGTCAAGCTAATTTCTTGCTGCAAAAATTAATTTAACTGAAAAACCAGGATGGTAGTAGATATTTTGATTGACATGGCCTCAAAGGAGTAACCTTGTGACCCTACCCCCACTCGAATAACAGTGTTCAGATTTGGGGGATTTTACTTGGAAGGTGAACCCTTAAGCTGGCTCTTCTTCAGATGGTCTCTTCTTCTTGACAGTTTCCAGGTCAGGTCCTTGAAGAAGAGGAGGAACTTGGGGAACTTTACCTTATATAAGGTTAACAAACTTCACTCTATACAGAAACTGCTACTAAAACTTAGAAAAAAATCCTACTAAGAAGAAAGAAAATTGGGCTAGGAATCAACACTAAAGTTCAAGTTGGAGTTAACTATTTACTGGTTATTGCACTTCACATTTGTACCTCCTCTTAGCTTCTTAAATACTGTTCCCCATTACATTTTTGTGCCCAACTATAGGGGAAAGATAACCTTATTCTCAAACTTAACTCTTTTGGACATTTGTGGTAGTTTTTCTCAAAAATAGGTAATTCAGTTCTCTGGTACACATTGGTGAATTATCAGATTCATCCACTTAAGGGCTGAACCTTACAAGATTGCCCCCCACCTTCATATGTCAATCATCATCCCTTCTTTGTTAGATCATTTGTTAGAATGGTTCACAGTCCTCAGAAATAGTTTACTCCTACATTAAGGATTATAAAAGGACATCACTCCGGAATTAGAATAGTCCATGTTCTCTCCAGATGTGCCAGTTTTCAGCCAACCAAGTGTTTACAACTTAGAAACTCACTGAACTTTGTGATTTAATTTTAATTTTAATCTTTTAGTTGCACAAAGGAGTTGCCCTTTCAACAATGCAGTTTGTGAATATAATGCAAAATCCAGAAGGCAAATCCCAGAATAAAAAAATAAACTGAATTTAAGAGTGCTAAAATGAAATAGCCAGTATACTCAGTTACTGGGGAACTTGGAAAACTACAGAATAGTAAAAAATGGGCACAGGAAATGAACCATACTTAGGTAAGCTGTAGAGTAGGAAACTGACAATACTCAAAGTCTAAGTAAAATAGACTGTGGGCTGGTCTTGCGTTTGATCTCATGCTCTGGGCATTGTCCCAGAGCATTTTTTCTCAAGGCTACCACTTTAGCCACAACTCTGGTAGTGTCTTTTTGCAGGTTAATTGGAAATAAAAGTCTCATCTTTCCTGCCTGGGTTGGCTTCAAACATAGATCCTCAGAACTGAGCCAACTGAGCATCTAGGATAACACTCAGCTTCATCTCAGTTTTCAGGTAACTTGTTTGCCAGTATTCAATCTTTGTAAGTCTTTCTGTAGCATTGGCCTCCCATCACCACACAGATTCTCTTTCAAGTATATTTATTCTTTGTTTTAATATGTTTATTGTAAAAATACTGTTCAGAGGGGTTAGTTACATGAGCAAGGTAAAGAGCGTACATTTCCTATCAAGCATTGTTACCTCCTCCTTAGATTTTCCTATACCATCCCTAACCTCCCAGTTCCACAACTACACTATACACTCCCCCTACTCCGGCATAAATTGTAAAGTTTGTTTTTCAACAGTGTCTTGTGCATCTCATTGTTACAATGGGTCAACCTGTATCCTTATTTAAGCATTTTGGTTTTTTTTTCCCCTTTCCCTCCCCAAATTAGAGAAGTGTATATACAAGATGCAGGGCACCAACATCAAACACAGTGGAAACAGGTTATACCATGTGGGTGGATGGGAATACAAAGAAGCAAAAATCACATGGAATATTATAAATATGTTAGAAACAATAGCAAGAAAGAAAAAAACCACTTGAGTCCCTATCTTGGGGTTCATTTCGTTTATCATAATCTTATCTGGTCAAGTATTATATTTATACGTAATTTTTCCCATTCAGTCCTACCAGTGGCTCCTAGTTACTTTTCCATGGTGGCATTTCCAATTAACAAACCCTGCTGATAAATGAAAGTACATATTATGATCAATAGAATAAAACTAATTTGAGCTGCTGTTTCTCGTTTTTAGCTTTAAGCTCTTTGGGAAATTTTCAAGGGCCCTACATAGCATATTTGTAAACATGAAGTTGAATGACCCACTAACTATGAAGTCTCTCCTTACTTAATTTAAGGTGTTTGAGAAGGGTCAGTTGTGGGTTGGCCAATTGAACCAAAGCACAGATTCCACTTCAATTTGGCCAGTAACATTTCCAATACTGGTCTTCTGCAATACTACCAGACATTTCCCCTGGCTATGATTAGTACTTATTGCTCATCTCAAAGGGTTGGCCTTCACTACATACAGCTAAGTTTCTCAGAAATGTCAAATTTTCCCCAAGTATAGTTGACTTGGAAAGAATGGAACTGGTCAGTTTCAGGGGTTTTTGAGAGTCTTGCTTTTTAGAAGCAAGTTGTCTCGGATCACATTTTGCTGACCTATCATGAATTTCATGCCCATGGGGTCTGAGCTCCATGACAGCACAAATAGGACCTCTTGTGTGGCCTCCCTGCCACACAGTCATAGTAGTACTCAGTATGTGGACAGAATCACCACAGTATTTACCTCGCTTATCCAGTCTCAATTTCAATCTGGGTAGATTCAAAATTGAAAGTCATACAGAGTGTATGCTCCAAGACTGAAGTTGCTATCATTTTGTAGGATTAACTAGAAGGTCCATTGAGACCATGGAACTAAGCATGGTCACATTAAGGGCATTAAGACTGCTTGGAGTTCCCCAATCAGGATGTTTTCACAGGTCAATACCTGACAAACATTAGACACTCATCTGGGCATTATAAAACTGAATCATGTTTTTGACCAATTTGATCATTAACACCCTCCTTACTAGAAGGCAATCTCCTCTCCCACTAGAAGGGAAACTTGCATTCCTGCTATTTAGAAACCCCCCCCAAACTCCCTCCCTCTTGGCAGAAAACCCTCCCTCCTTCTTGGTAGAAAACCCTTTAGGTGTCGCTTGCCTTTTTTTTTTTTCTTTTTTTGGTCGGTGTTGGGACTGAACTCTGGGCTTGGGTGCTGTCTCTCACCCCTTCAGCTCAAGGCTAATGCTCTAGCAATTGAGTCACAGTACCACTTACAGTTTTCTGGCTTTCTGAATGGTTTATTGGTGATAAGAGTCTCACAGACTTTACCTGCCAGGCCTAGCTTTGAACCGCCATCCTCAGATCTTAGCCTCCAGAATAGCTAGGATTACAGGCGTGAGCCCCCGGTGCCTGCTTTTTTCTTTTCTTTTCTTCTCTTCTCTTTTCTTTTTTCTTTGTTTTGTTGGTTGTGAGGCCTGAAATATGGACCTGTACACTGTCCCTCAGCTCTTCAGCTCAAGGATAGGTCTCTACCACTTGAGCCACAGCACCATTTCTGGCTTTTTCTGCTTATGTGGTGCTGAGGAATTGAACCTACAGCTCATGCATTCAAGGCAAGCACTCTACCGCTGAGCCACCTTCTCAGCCCTTCATCTGAGTTTTTAGTTAGCTCACTGACAATGTTCAATCCTTCTAAGGCCTTTATGCAACTTCGGCCTCCAGTCACCACAGAAACTTTTCCCTTTTCAGATAATGTTTCTAGAACTAATTTGCCCATGCCATCCTACTAGAGCATTTCATTTATGGGTTTAAAAAAATCTTTTAGTATAATTAACAAACCTCTGTTCATCTTATTCTATTCTACATTTTATTTTTTGCCAGTCCTGGGGCTCCCTGAGCTTCTTTTGCTCAAGGCTAGCACTCTGCCAGTTGAACCACAGTGCCACTTCCAGCCTTTTCTATTTATGTTGTGCTGAGGAATAAAACCTAGGGCTTCATGCATGCTAGGCAAACCATTGACCACTAACCCATATTGCCAGCTCCCAAACTATATTTTATTTATACTAATCATCAGAATAAAACTGATTCATAAGCTTCTATCTAGTTTTGGGCTTTGAACTTTTTGGAAATTTTTGGGGGAGTCCTGAAAAGCATCTATGTTAATAGGAAATACAAATGACCCTCTAAGGAAGGGGTCTCTCCTAACTAGTATAAAATGTTTGAAAATGGACAGGTGGATGAAATGCTAGGGTAAAAGGGATGTCCAATTGAACCAAAGCACAGGTTCTACTCTAGTTGGCCAGGAAGGTCTCCAACACTGGTCCTCCACAATACCATTAGACATTCCCCCTTGCTATGTTTAATGCTTACTGCTCATCTCTTCACAGGTTCGGTCTTCCCTGCATCTTGATAAGTGTCCCAGAAATGCCAATTGTTCCCCCCTACCTCGGGGAGATAGGGGTTTTGTCTTAGATCCTTATTCTTGGGAACAGCAACAGCAGGGTCTTACAAGTTTCCCCAGGCTGTGTTTGGCATTCCATGCCTTGGGGGATCTGAGGTTCATCACAGTGGGAAGTGGACCACTTGTTTTTCTGGTGTCTGTGTCACACAATCTTAACAGTAATGGAGGACAGAATATTTAATCCATTTCACCCAAGCATTAATTTTTGTTGGTCATTGGACTTGAACTCTGGGCCTGGGTGCTGTCCCTAAGCTCTTCAGCTCAAGGTGAAAGCCCTACTACCTGAGCCACAGTGCCACTTTCAGTTTACTGGTGGTTAATTGGAGATAAGAGTCTCAAGGACTTTTCTCCCTGGGCTGGCTTTGAACTCCAATCCTCAGATCCTGAGTAGCTAGGATTGCAGGTGCAAGCCACTGGCACCCGGCTTTGGACTTGAATTTTAAGTTTATCCAGAGAGTCTGCTTCTGAAACTGAGGTTCCAATGCCATACATCCTTGGATCAGCTAGGAGATAAATCCAGGCTTCAGAGTCAAAGTGGGCAGCTGAAGGAGTTTAGTGAATAGGACTGTTTTGAGTTCCCCTTGCAACATATAAGATTTAAAACACACACATGCAAGCACATATGCATAACAAGTTTTTGTTTGGACTAGTGCACATTATGGAGCTCCATAATGAAAATTATCCATTATTTATGAGTGTTCTCAGACCTTTGTCAATATTCTCCCAGTGGATTATCAGAAGCAGGTCCTTGGATCATTTTTCTTGGGTTCCTTAGGCCTAGAATTCTTATTCCCCCTTTTAGCAGGCCTTTGGTGATTTGTTTTTGGTGCACTCAATCCTCCCTATTGTAAGTTTCTTGTGCACCTCTCTCATTTTCAACTCTCCCCTTACTGGAGATTTCTCGAATATGGCTTCCTTCAGCTCCCACATTTTTTTAAGAAGTCAACAATACATTTTATTCCACAGGAAGAAAAGTGGTGACTCTGATTTGAAAAGTAGGTTTACAGAGTCGGAACACACTATGATGATGTGATCATCATAGTGTAATACAGTAAAGAACTAGGTAGTTTATTTTCAGTTCATCAAGCAGCGACTATGGATTTTTGAGGCACAGATAGATGACATTTGAAAACAAGGTGGCCCAGGATCCAGATCCCACATTTTTATCCTTGGGCCAGAGAATGAAAACGCACCTCAAGACTCAAGTTCTCTTTGTGCCTAAGACACATTCAGCCCATGATAATCCCCAACCAACAAGGTAATATGCTCTAGTTCAATTTTTCCTCTCACGGCCAATGCATGAAGTTATTTTTTATTGGGGTGCTTCTTTGGGCCCTTTCCTGACATTGCTGATACACTTTCCATCATTAACCACAACGGATGATGTTTAACCCAACCTTGAGCTACCTCAACAAGGCAGGATATGTCTCCTCTGAGGGTCTCCCCACATCCCCTTTGTGTACCAAGGATCCTGGACTAGTCCCCAAAATGTTGGGAATACTCCCCTGTATAACCCAATATCCCAAGAAAGACCATCAAGTTGAAAGGTATTTAGCATGACAAATTTTAGTTCTGTTAAAGGGCTTGTTACTGACAGGAAGCCAATTAAACAACTACTCTGAGTAGGAAGATTGCCCAGGTTTTACCCATAATGAGTTACTACTTCGGGTATTGATCAGAAGCTGTGTTAACAATCTTACACAATTGGTTCTTTTGAAGCTCAGCTGGCTTCAAAAAGGGGGTTTAAGAGTTTCAGAGCAATCCACTAAACCAGGCCAGAAATTGTTAGAAAATTCTTACTCAGCTGGTACTCTATGAATTAAACTATGCCTCAAGTCCCTAGAACGATTTTAGTAACAGGATATACTTTAGTTAAAATAGTTTTTTGTAAGATGATGCTATGCTTAGTCAGTGCTTTCCCTCAAGCAATCACTTTCAGTGAAAAAGATTCTAACTCCTACATAGTCCATTCCCAGACAGAATTTATTATCAGCAGCTCCCCCTTTGGAATGGAGGCTTATGAGCTTCCAGGTGAAAACACCTTATTCACATATTGTCTTGGCTCCCTTAGGCAAACACCTCAACAAGTGGTTATGAAACCAACAGCTGTGTGTGGCTGATCCTTTATAAAAACAAACAAACAAACAAACAAACAAACAAACTTGTCTTGTACTTCTGCTCCTGGCACAAGTCGAAAGAAGAAAGCCTCTCTGAGCACAGAGCACAGATTGGGCTGCAGCATTTTCAGCACCATAGATGAATCAGTCAGATCCCAGCTGCTTGGCTGACCACAGGGCACACTTCTGATGCCACATTTCTGAGGCAAAGCAGTTCTAAGCTGCCAAGATACTATGGTAGGAAGAGGCCTTATGGAGAATTCTTGGTGGGAAGGAGAAGGTGATAGTTTGGATTTAGGTTTTAGAAAATGCAAGCCATTTTCTAAATTGCTTGAGGCAGGGAGCAGAACATGTTGTCTAGCCGTCTAGATGCAGAGTATGAGAACACTTCCCACATCTTACACTCAATCGCTCCTGCCTGACAGTCTTCAATTCCCTCTTACAGGAGTTAAGCAGTTTTTAAGAAAGCAAAAGTTAGCGAACCTGATCTAGCTGGTGAAGAAATCATATCCTTTGGCTTTAGAATAGATCAATTTCTATCTCAGAACAAGAGGAAGGAAAGAAACCACATTCTACAGAATTTAACACCTTAAAGATGCTAGTTTGCTGCATTAAATTTTCATTGTTAGAGTCATACAAGAAAAAAAAAGACAAGCTGAGAATTTCTTGAGCCTTTGCTAGCCTAGTACTGGGTTCTTGTTGTGGTTGTTGTTGTTTTTTTCCTAATACTTTAGGGATTCTAATAAGAAGAACTGAGAAAATGCAGACATTAGCCTGAAACCTAATTAATCTGAAACCACAGCACCCAAGTTACCGAATTCTAAATCTAGTCTCAAAGCTGAAGGCCAAGGCTTCCCTGCCCCCAGCATCTTCAGAATAGCAGTATTGTCTCTGTCTCAGGTTTGTTTTCTTTAAAGAATTTGAGAGCAGAAAAGTTTTTAAAGCAGTTTTTCTTCAAAGCGAAAACAGAGCAGTGAAACAGACTCCTCAGCGAAAAGAGGAACCAAGAGCTGGTCAGAAGGGGCCCACATCCCTCAGGTATATGTAGAGCCCTTTGTCTCTGCCCCTTAGGGAATGTTCCTGGATTGATTGGTCAGTGGGTGGGCTTGTGCTACATGGTGTCTCGTAATTGGTTTCCCAATCTCAGAGTTTGAGATGGAATTTTCCTTACTGGATACTCCATCTCAGAGCACAAGCATGGAAAATACATTTGCTTGGATGGAGTGTAGAGGGACACTTCCCAGACAATAGTCAGAAAAAGCACATGTGTTAGCACCTAAAACTTGATGGGAACAAGGTGTGTATTTTTTTCTGCATCATTCATCCCCATGTTGGAACCAGTTCCAACCAGTTCCAACCATCACCTTTTATCCGTAACTACCCAGCTGAAGTGGTTTAACTCCCTCTGCATGGCAAATCTCCACTTGTTCTTCACAGGGCACTGTACATTGTGGTGTCCCTTGAAACACTATGTTGACAGAGAGATTGGATATCTAAATTGCTGTTTTAAAGCAGCAAAGCCCTCTGACTTAAACTTGCACACTTACCTTGAATGCAAATTGATTTCTACTTATAGAGGCAAATTCAGTTCTGCTTTGAGCCAACAGTTCTGCTTTGAGCCAAGATACCTTTAGCATATCTAGGGCAGAGAAATAACTGGACTGTATTTCTAAAGCACCATTCCCCGGGTGCTTGTATTATCTTCATAGTCTTGTATTTTGTTGTGGGAAGTAATTTCTCCTGAAGGTACATTCTGAGCTGCATTTAGCCTGAAGATCATATTTGTGCATCCGAAAGCATACTTAGGAATCTAACTGCAGATGAAGCAAGTTCTTAGTAGCAGAACTATATGTTCAATATATAACTGGTAATGACGATTTGATGAGCAAATGAAACAAAATTGATAGAAGCAGTGATATTGATCAAGCTGCATTGAATTTATTAACTGACTTGTTGAATGATGACCCTTTGTAAAACTACTTAAAGGATAATATATGTATATATTAAAAAGCAATACTATGTATTTTCTGTGAGTGCATATCAATCCACAGTGTAAGTATCTTAAGGACAGGAGAACTCAAATGATCATAACTATGTAAATAGTAATGGTTTAGTCTCTTATCTGTTGAAAGCCCAGAGGAAGACAGTACAGGCATGAAGATTCCAAGAAGATGGAGGCATACCCCAGCATTAGGATTTAGCCCTCACTGTCTTGGCCCAAGGTGACTTCAGTTAAATCGAAAGGTGTCTCTATTGATTCAGAAAGGAAGGGTGGATATTATGGTAGGCACTTGAGATATTTTGCTATGTATATCATGTACCTCATGTATAATGTTTTACTATTTTTTTATGGGGAACAGATGATGCATTTTATGTTCAACTAGAAACTACTTTGAAGCATAAGAAAAAGAGGAAACATATCTCATATGCTACATATGCTATTATGTGTATGATAACATCCAAATTACAGCAAACTGACAATGTATTTTGTACAAAAGGGATGATTTCCCTGAGCGTACTATCATTACATTAAAAACAGTCTCAGTGCACTCAACGGAGGGAAGCCAGAAGGAGGAACATAATGAGTGGGAAATGGAACAACATACAACAAAGGGGCCCATCAGCTGCACTGGTCGTAAGAGGAAAAGAACTAAGCAACCCAAAGACAGTGATAGGAAAGGAGGAATAAGAGGGAAAGAGGGAATAGCAAAAGGCAAGAAATGTAAACATCACCTGATATGGAAGAAATAATTTGTGTTGTCAAAGCTCACAGAATTCACAAACTTTATACACCATGATAATGATAATTTTTCTTGGGAAGGTTCAAATGTGTTTGTGACTTTAACTATCAGGATTCCACAATACTGTGAAATATGTGAAAATTACGTAATCACATCTCTCAATTTTTTAACAAAGTGAGAGAAGGGTTGGGTTAGGAGGGATGGGTGATAATGTTGTCAGACACCTTGCATTAATATATTGTTTTGTAGAATGGGAACTTGTTTGTACAACTACTTAAAGATAATAATATAAAAGCATGTTTAAAAAGCAGCCTCACACACTTAAGTGAGATATAGTTTTGAACCCAGGTTTATTGCACACTGGCAATTTAAGTTGTTTTCCCAGCCTGTGATGGTTGTTTTTTTCTTTTTTTCAATAATTGCAGTCAAATGCATACAACTTAAAATTTGTTCTCTTTTTTAAACTCTGTATTAGCATTACCTAGTTAAATAAGTGGATTTTATTTTGATATATCCACATAGGCATGCAATGTACCTTGATTATACTTACCCCTTCATCATTCTCCTTTTCCTCTCCCAGGTTTTATTATCTGAATCATTTTAAGAATAGAGCATAGTAGTAGTATGTACACTTACAATATTCTACAAGCTCAATGTCCACACTCGTTTCGTCTTCCAAGATTCAAATTCTATATTCATTAAAACAATTTTCCACTCTCCTCTGCTTCAAGATATGCATCAAGTGCAATTTTGCTTCCTATCTCTATCAATTTGACTGTTCTATGTAACTGACATAAGTAGAATCATGTAATATTTGATCTTTTGTGACTGGATTATTTCACTTAGCAAAGTATCCCAAAGATTCATCCATAATATAGCATCTGTCACAACATAATTCTTTTTAAAGTTGAAATAATATACAACTATATGTAAAAACCACATTTGCTTTAGCTTATTCATTTGTTGATGGCCACTTGGATTGCCTCCATGTTTTGAGTATTGTACAAAATGAATATGAATGTACAAAGATCCCTTCCAGACCTTGCTTTTAGATCTTAGAGTATATGCCCAGAAATGTAGTCATTGGATCATATGATAATTCTCTTTTCCTTATTTTTTGTCATGGGGCTTGAACCTGGGGACAGGTTACAGTCCCTGAACTTTTCCTCAAGGCTAGTGTTCTATCGATTTAAACCACAGGTCCACTTGCAGTTTTCTGCCCGGGCTGGCTTTGAACCTCAACGTTTGCATTTCAGCCTCCTTTCCTGAGTGGTTAACATTACAAGCATGAATATTCCTGTTTTTAATTGTTTGAAAAGATGCCATACTGTTTCCCATAGAAAGGTTCCAATTTCACCACACTTTTGTCAACATTGTTACTTTATTTTTAGTAGTTATCCCACCTAATACATATGAAGTGGTAATTTCCTTCATTATTTTGACTTACACTTTCTGGGGATTAGTGATATTAAATACCTTTTTTGTGGGCTTGTTAACAGTTTGTCTTCTCTGGAGAAACATCTCAGTTCTTTGCACATTGTAAAATTGGTTTATGTATTGTTGTTGGGATGATGTTCTGTATATATTCTTGATATGAACCACTTATCAAATATATGCTTGCAATGACTTTATCCCATTTGTGCTGCTTTTTTGGACACTGTTGATTGCATCCTTTGGTGCATCCTGATTTGTGTTTTCCCAAAATGAATGACCATTCTCTGATGTCAGCTTCCAGTATGTCTACTGGTCCTGTAAGTATGAACCATCATATTGATTTGCACTCCTGTTATGGTAACAGTGAACTAAAGCTACATAATTATGCTCTGGTAGCCTATCTACTTCCACTTTTGGATCTCTCTCCCTCAACTTTTAGTAAAGGTCTTGGGTCATATTCACAACTTCTTAGGTCCTTAAAAACCTATAGAAAGTTACAATCCTTAAATTTAGTTGGTTCTAATGGAAGTACATGATTTCCAATTTCTTTTTCCCCCTTTTTGTACGTTTTTGATTGTAAGAATACTTTACAGAAGGCCTACAGTTACATGAGCAAGGAAATGAGTACATTTGGTATTGAGCATTGTTGCCTCCTCCGGGTAAATAAGATGAAAATTAAGAGCTTTGTAATATAGAAGCACACTAAAACTCTAGGAACACATTTTTCTTCATATGAGTATTTAGAAATGTGTGAAGCTTGAGATTTAACCTACTTGCAAGTTAATAATGAATTTGTCACATTTTCATGGATGCTAGGCGATTTATAATGCTCTTGGGTCAGAGACAAAAAGGACTTAATTTTTATAGCAATAGTGAAAGCCAGTGAGATATGTGTGTGTATGTGTGTGTGTATTTCTATATTTGAAGTGAATCTCTCAGCCCTCAGTGCCACTGAGTGAAGTAGTGATAGACATGTGAAACCTATACAAACAATGGGTTCTGACTTTGAGCAACTACGATCTATATAATGAGAAATAGGCATGCTTGAACTTTACTCTGGAGGGTGACAATAGCTTAGAAATAGCTTGCAAAAATATTCTTGCAAATATACTATAGAATATAGAGCAGCTAATGTTCACTTGAAGATAGGCAAATACTTGAGACTGCTGAAGAATTGTTCTTTTTCTTTTGTTTCTTGAAGGGTCCTAGCTACCAAGACCAATACATATTTCTCCTAATAAATACATAGCTCTCCTTAAAAGTGAGGCATGACAATTTGTTGAGAATACTTATTCTTTTTCCAGCCCTAAGCCTTAAGATGAAATAGAGACTTCAATCCTATCCAGAGTACAATTCAACAAATGACATAGATGGAGTTCAAATTTTACACATCTAGAAGCTTTTCTCTTAGAGCCATTTCTTAATGCAGGTGTGGAAGAAATTAAAGAAAAAATAGGTCCACAAATATTTTTATGAAGATAGCCTATGTATTTTAACAGTAATAAAGGATTATATTTCTGTTTTTTAGTGTGTGAATATTTACAGAGTATGGTACAAAGAACCAAAGTTTATTCCAGGGCCTATCATGGAATAGAATGTAGCAAATTTTCTATATATTGTTTGTATATTTAAAGAATTCACCTGTCTGACTTCTCCCCCATTTTGATAAACAGAGCACCTGTTTGACATATTGAAATACAAACATTACTTTTCTACCTACAGGATTCTACACACTTTGCTGTCCACTAAACACAGAAAAGATTCATGCACAACCCTCATCTTCAAGGAGCAATTCTCAGTATCCCAAGTAGCTTGTGTTTATCTCCCACTCCTTTCCTCCAAGCTGTCAATCTAGGTGAGTGATGACTGAATTCTATAAGACAGAAAAGCTCAGATAATTCAAAGGCATACAGGCATGGAACCTTCTTCATTTGGATTATATTTTATCACATCGTTGTGAGAACTTCAGCTTCCTTATTTGGTAACTGAGCTGTCCAGTTAACAGTGAATAGATGCATCTCATTATTTAAAATTTCATTTAACTGAAATTGGCAGAATTAATTCACATTTGAGGTTCAGTAGCCACATATAGCCAGTGGCTAGTCTATTAGACAATGCATATATAGAATATATCCATTATCACAGATGTTTCTGTTAGAACTGTTTTAGAGCGTGTTTCTGCTTAAGGGATGGTCCATGTTCATAAACATAGTTGGTACTCAGACTGAAGATCAGACCAGAAAGGCTAGACACCCATAAAGTTAAGATATAGATATAAATTGTTCTACATAGGCACATTTATTTGTGAGGAAGAAAAGGATCAAACAGTCAACGTCAGCAGAACCAACCCTCTCAACTCTAGGAATGAATATGTGAAAATTTTAGCAATTCTTTGCAGCTTTCCTTCTGTGATTGAAATTGGCTGTGCTGTTCTCAATGGTGATTTTGTTGGAAAATATAAATGTGTAATTATCACATTAGCTCACAGAAGAATTAAGGTTTGTGCTTTGTAAATGTCATTTGGTATTTACATGTGACATTTCAAATTCTCCTGGTATCAATACACCACAAATATCTTTCTGAGTTGTTTCTTTTGTTAATTTTGATTGTTCTTACAGCAGGCATTTAAAAAATTAGTGGAAAACTTAGGACTTTCTTGTGTTTTATAATCCCATTAGTACTCAGTAAGCTTAATAAAGAATGAGAATCCAAGAACTATGTGAAGAAATTGTATCTCCAATCACCTGTTCCCTTTCATTAATTACTGGAGCAAAGAAAACTGGCTCCTCAGAATCTCACCTTCAGAATTCAAGAATGAGGTGGGAAGAAAACAAGGAAAGAGACATAGTAATTTGCACTGAAGTTGCTGTCCTGTCACAATGAACACCTGTTCTCATGCAATCTTTTTGCATCCTACAGTTAGCTTTTTTTGTGGTTTTTATTAGTATGACAAAGATGACTAACTTTCCCAGATTTAGAGTTGGAAATGTGTGGGACACATTCCTTTATCTATGGAATCTTCCTTAAAATTTCATCACATTTACTTTGGCTCTCTGTGCCTTTTCCATCCTTGTCGCAAGTATGTATTTCTACAAATGGAGATGTTGGTTCATCATTTGCCTTTAAATGTTTAAATTATGTGGATTTGGGAGATTGTGTGATTTGCTGTAGAAGCAAAGTACTATGGGTAGGACCCTTTGGTCCATGTTGACATTCCTTTGTGGAATTCTTATTGGGGTCCTTACTCATGGACTCGTGTAATTCTCTCCAAATTCCAGTACACTCCAGTAGAGTGTGGCCATGCATTAGAAATTTAAATAATGCCTATAATTCTTTTTAAAATATACTTTTAAATATAACATAAATAAAAGCTTTTGTTTTGTTTTTTATTTTTTTATTTTAATATTATTGTCAAGGTGATGTACAGAGGGGTTACAGTTACATAAGTAAGATAGTGATAACATTTCCTAACTTGTTTCCCCTCCCTCATTTTTCTTCCTCTTTCCCTCGTTCTCTCAATCACCCCCCCCCCCAGTGTACAGATCATTTCCAATATATTGTCACTTTTGATTTCCTTTAAGTAAATGTTTGTGCTGTCCCCATTCTGGAGCTCCACAAGGTGAACACTGGAACACCACAGTTAGACCCTTCTGCCACGCATATATGCATATGCATAATTTCCTTCACTTTGGGGTCATACGTTTGTTTAATTATTCATTTGTTTATTGCCAAAACTGGAGCTTGAATTCGGGGCCTACACATTGTTCTCTGCTTTTCTTTTTCCTCAACGCTAGCCACATCTCCATTTCTGGCATTTCAGTGGTTAAATAGATTTTCCTCCAGGGGCTGACTTTGAACCATGATCTTCAAATCTCACCCTTGTGAGTAGTTAGGATTACAGGTGTGAGCCTACTTTAAAATCTGACTTTTCATCTCATTATATCATGCATATATTTCCTATCCAATAACATCCTTAGAAATTTCATACTGTTCTAAGAACATCACTTATAATGATTACATGGGAGTCCAGTGCTTATAAATTCCATAATTAATTGAACTGTCTCAATCACTGAAACTCTTTGTTGTCTCCATAATATTAAATGCATCATCAAATGATCCATCTTAACTTGGCTCATCTAAAATAGTAAGTTATTCCTGCCTGTGAAGTTAATCTTTTTCCCAGCATAAAGTTCCAGTTTTGTAACTTTTACACGCCTTACCCACTATAATGCCTTTGTCCAAAATCCCTCTTGCTATCATCATTTTTGTAAAACCCTTTTCTGTGGCATTCCATTAATAGGAAGGCATATTTAATACCAACTTAATGTCTTCATTTTCATGGGTATTTCATTTTAGCCTGGATCAGAATTTGATTCTAACAAGATTTTATTTTAATGGAAGAATCAGAACACCAATTGGAAGGCTGAGAGTACCCTTATGAACAATTTTTATCATTCATTGCTTGCTTTTGTTTTGGAATTTGAAGGCTAAAGATTGCCAGCTCATATATCCTCTGTTGTCACTGTATTTCATTCCGGTTCCCTGCATCTTGTATATACATTTTTTTTTTCTAATTTGGGGAGAGGAAGGGAAATAACAAAATGCTGAAGCAATGATACAGGTTGACCAATTGTAACAATGAGATGTACAATACACTATGTTGAAAACGAACTTCAAAATTTCACGATAGGGGGAAGGAGGAGTTGGGGAAGTAAGGAGGGAAGGGAATGTAGGGGGAAAACAAAGAAGGGGGTAACAATGCTTAAGAGGAAATGTACTCATTACCTTACTCATGTAACTGTAACCCCTCTATACAGTATCTTTACAATAAAATTTTTTTTAAAAAAAGATTACCAGCTCATACTCCAATGGTTAACTTGCTGTACACCTTAAAAGAGTTATATGGCTCAAAATGGGAAACCAAAAAGAAAGCAACTTTCAATATAAATTGTCTATTGTTGTAACACTGAGATGCCAAATGCAGTGCCAATGCACAGGAATCCAGAGTATAGTCATTAACCTCTAGAATTCTGAGTTGTTTTCTTTGGCTGGAAATCTCTTAATTGTAGAATACACAATATGCAGAAATGTCCTGAGAAAAATATTCTTGGAAAAAAACAGTTCTATAAAATCAGGAAAATTTGTACCAAGTCAAAAAAAGGAAAATAAGACAAGAAAAATTCTATTCTTGTTTATATAAAAGCTACAATAGAACATGGGTCTACGAATAGTCTGAAGAACAGAAACAATTAATTAAGTGCATTGTTATTCTAAATGTAATAATATAATGATATGCATGTAAAATAGAACCTGGTGATGAGCTATGAACTCTGCCTGGAGAGTTCAACCAAATCCTTCTTGCACAGTGTCATGATACATAGGAAGGAGAAAATAAATATTCTGTAAAATTATGAAAAGCTTATGAAGTTCAATAATCTCCAAATATTATGCTCAGGGAATGTAAAGTATCAGGAACAATGTAGCAGTGAATTGGAGAGTGAAATTGGAGCTATTGAAATGGTCATATAGCTTGGAGTTATGGCACTTTCTTAATATGCACAGGGTCCTGGGTTCAATCCCCAGCACTAAAAAGGAAGGAAGGAGAGAGACCAAGAAAGATTTGTGAGGTGGGCCTAACACCATCATAGAAAATTTATTCTCTAGCCCAGGATTTCATACTGTTAATTACACATTTTTACTGCACGGGAGGTTTTAAAAGTACAGTTGCCCAAGTCTCCGCCATTTTTATTTGAATGGGTACAAATGTATCAACTTCAGCTGATATGATTTGGAGGCACCAGTAAAGCACCCAGGATAGAGATATCATGGTAGAACATATGTCTAGAACTTGAAAAAAGGTCTGTGAGACTTTTATTTCTGTAGAAAAATAAATGCCCATGGTATGTTAGCCTAAGTATGGATATAGAGTAGTCTGAGTTTAAATGTACCAATATACCAGTTTTTGCAACCTGGAGTAAATTACCTACCTCTCTTTAAGCCTTTGTTTCTTATTTTGGACATGGGAGCCAATGAGACTACAGTGCGAGTGTTCATAAAGTGTTTTCAGGCTATGCATTTTTAAAATTTGTCATAACTACTGTTAGTTGACTTGTTTATATAGTGTAAATTTGCACCAGGTGCTGATGAGCAAAGCAGAAGATAATGAGGTGTCCTGTATTCAGTCTCTTAGGTACTTGATGTCATTCTTTACACTCCAAAATTTGTGAAGTCAGAGTTGAACAACAGGGCAGTTTTGAAATTTTTCTGTATGGAGTCTTAGCATTTTTCAATATCAAAGGGCCTCTGGAAAGATGGAAAAAGAAAATAGAGAAACCAGGGCTGGGAAGGTGGCTCAGTGGTAGAGTGCTTGCCTTGCATGCATGAGGCCCTTAGTTTGATTCCTCAGCACCACAAAGCAGAAAAAGCCAGACGTAGGGCTGAGGCTCAATTGGAAGAGCTCTAGCCTTGAGCTGAAGAGCTGAGGGACAGCTACCAGGCCCAGAGTTTAGGCCCCATGACCGACAAAAAAAAAAAAAAAGAAGAAAGAAACCACACCTGTTCTTTTCAGATGGCTTAATGTTAGTCCTTTTGACCTATGATGACAAATTACCAGACACTGAATTGGTTATAAACAACAGATTTATTTCTACATTCTGGAGCCTGGAGGCCCAAGATTGCAATGCCAGCATAGTCAGGATTTTTGTTTTTCAGATTGATGCACTGTATTAAAGATCAGGATTGAAATCTATTCGGTTTTGTTTATTTAAATACCATTACTGAAGGCTTGCCTCCACGACTTAATTACCATCCACATATCCACATACACACAAAAAGGACAACTTCTGTAACATTATATTTGAGATAGAATTTCAATATGTGAAGTTGGATGAAGATTGTAAATAAATGTATTGTAATTATACATTCTTTTTCTTTTCCCATAAGATTGTGGATCTAAGAACAGTAAGATCCAGAGACTGATATGATCTCAGAGCTGACCTCTGACCCATTCTATGATTCTGGAGTATTATATTTATCTGGCTTAATCAATTCTCTGCGTTCACTACAAGATTATTTGGAGAATATATAAGATAATTACACTGACCTACCTTCCCAGCCCAATAGATCTTTTTAGACATCATCAAAATATCCTCGACCATGAATATGAAAAAGAATGATAAAATTGGGGGCATTATTAAAGGGAAGAGGAAAAGAAAAGTTATGACATAAGTGTAAGCAATTTGAGCACCAGTGTGGACAAGATTGGAAGAAAGAGATAAATGAGGAAACAAGAAAGTAATAAAAACAGATTTACAGAAGTAAAGAAAGGAAAGAATTTGCAGGAAGAAAAGGTCAAAACTTACAGAGGTATTGAAGGAAATATGCTATTTGGACTTGAAAACTAAAAGGACATAGACAAGTTCAATAAGAACAGTGTTTTGGTGAACTGGTAGAGATGTAAGTCATATTGATGAAATTTTGTTATGAAATAAAACTCTAGATCCATGAATTCAACAGATCCTGTTGATTTTAAATGTTGGGAACAAATGCTCTTATCCTGACCTTAGAAGTATTATACAGATGTAACTGTCATGACCTTTACTTAGAGATATTCTGTGAATATTTTTGAAGACTGGTCAGGAGATTATGGATTGAACTACAGCAAAGACAAGCCTAATTTGCCCTACAGTTCCAATGAGTGACCCATGTATCTACATCAGTTTGGGATTTTATAGAAATATTATTAGATATGTTTGGACATCTTATCAGCCTATTCATTATAAATGTAGAACAAGTAACATCAAGTACTAGATTGAACTTACAGTTTTACTGATGTTATTGAAGACTCCTCAAATTTATTCTTCTTTAGAATAGAAAATGTTTCAATATCCATTGAGACGTCATAACTGCCATATGCTCTATTTAAATCTAATTCTTGTTAGGGATATCTCCATGCTGAAATAACCCTGCCAATCAACCTGCCACATATTCTTGTATGTAGGAAATGCTCTTATAAACTTCAAGCATTTATTGAATGGAAGAGTTCAGACATTACCCTCCCCACAAGGATTAAATGCCTAAAAAATAAGACATTTTGCTTTAATGCCTTTCTTTCATTTTCTGATACACATATGCAAGTGGGGAAGGATTCTGATGTAACAATAATACAATGGTGACTTGTAATAACACAATGTCTAGGATCTAGTGTTAATTCAGTTACTTACTAATTAGTTCCAAAGTGTGTGAATATTTATATTTCTCCTGGGTAAACTAATGAGCTCCAAGAAAATATCCCTAAGGAGCCTTCCAATTCAAATATCAATGTTTGTCTCAAAATGCTTTAAATTCTACACCCTTTAATGTGGACATAGAGTTATACTCTGGAACTTTTCTCCTCAGAGAGTGAGTACTACCCTATTGGTTAACATGGACAAAGTACCTTCATACATAGAATGGGAGTGTGCAAACAAGAAGTGGTAGATTGTCAACGTCTAGTGCGTTGGGGTCCCTGGGTAAGGGTCACGAAATCACCAGGACACAGGGGATGCAGCATGCAAACAGCAATTGCCACTGCATGCTGTGTTTTATTGTTAGTGGGTATTTAAAGACAAGCAAGCATAATCTTTGCCAAGATTTGGTTAGAAAACATTCACACAAAAAATTTCCACAGATACATTTTTACTTAACCTATGAGACAATGTCTAGGTATATTATTATCTAAACTATTTTAGAGCAAGCTCAAACCACTTCTTCAATCTCAGGAAAATGCTTGACCAGCTGTTCACCTATGCTTAAGCAAGCAGAAGAGCTACTTCCTCAGCAGTCAGGAGTCTGTGACATGTGTCTGGAGATAGGGAGAGAGAAGGTTTTCCCTCTCTAGCCTGGCATTCCAAGAGCTTTCCTAATCCCAAACACAGTCCTCAGACAATCCTAAGGCTGGAGCCTGCATCATTCTGCCCCCTCAACATAGACCCTGAGTCTTCACAAACTCCTTCTTTTTTCTTTTGTTTTAAAAGTAAAGCTTTCCACAGGGTTATCATAGAAGCTTGCATTGGCTTCATAAAAATCAAATATAACAGCACAAGCACAAACAGAATAATAACAATAATAATTTCCATACCACTAGCAGTATGTGAAATGCTTTGTAGTATTCCTTTCGGATCCAACTCTTCCAACTGTTTAATAAAGGTATCAGCAATATTAGAAGGATCATCATTTGTAAATTGTTTACCAAAAATATCATGTACATTAAATTGCAACTGAGCAATCAATTGAGCAGCAGTAGAATTTTTAGATAAATACTGTTGTATTATATTCCAATCATGTAAAGATTTATTATATTTTACATTAGTAATGTAAAAGGTAGTCGAATTTTAATCACATTTTAACAATAACTGTTTTTCCACAACCAATAACTTTTTTCCTAACCATCCCACTGTCTGTTTAACAACATTAATCTGTGTTTGTAATCAAGCATCAATTTCTACCTGTGAGACCCACAATTCATGTGAATCCCGGTGCCATTCTTCCACAAAGTGTTTAGTTTGTAAGGAAGTGTGCAGGGCAATTCCAGACACCGCAGCAAAAGTGGTAATAGCAATTAAGCTTAAAATCACAGCCACAATGGCTCCAATCATACGTTTTGTACGTTTTAGCAGTTTGGTAAAAAATTCAATAACAACACTATCCAAAGGATTTTGGGACCATTCTCTTCCTAATTTAACAGGTAGCCAAATATAAGTTCTTTGTTGTAAAATCATAATACTATCACTGTCATTAAAATTAGGAGAGGAATTAACACAAGAATACAGGCGACAATTGAAACAAGAAATAGTAGGAGAAAATGTAAAGTTTCCCACCAAAAATACATAAGGCAGGGATACACAAGCAGTTACATTATAAGATTTATACAAAGTAAAGTTATAAGTGGACGCAGAGTTCACCATCCCCGAAGAACGATCCATTTGATAGCATCACGGGTTTTAGCGCCGCTGAGACCTTCCAAAGATGAGTCTGAACAGCAGTGGGTGCAGCCATGAAAGCCCATCGGGCATCTGTAATGCCTCCATCTCCCCAGGCCATCAATCGAGCTCCAGTAAGCGATCCATTAATGGCATCCGGCGTCCTAGTAACATTTGATAAATCACATCTGGAAATATTCCATTCTAAACATGTGTTAATAAACTGTCCAAAAGGTCCCCAATCACTGAAATTATTGAACATTTTTCCAAATGTTCCTCTGCACTCTTGCCACACAAAAGGCTTATATTTTAAATCAATATAAGTAAAATCAGGGCAAATAGGTAAGGATAACTTAATCAAAGGTGACACTTTCCCAGTTACTATTAATGGACCAAGTAGTTAATCACTGTAGCTGTGTTCTACAATTGAAAGTGCGTTTCCCAGGTAAAACCCAATGTTGCCAATTCATAACTAAACAATGAGGAGGCCCCAAACAAACAGGCAAGGAATGAGTATAGTAAGTAAAATTATAAAAGCTACCATCATCCTTATTATAAAATGTCAAATTATTCCAAGGAGGAGATTAAATACCAGGAACAGTATAGATGATTACATCCATGTCTCTCCAAACAACAGGTTCCAATAAAGGAGGGTTAGGAACAAAGGCCCAATAACTTACGTAAGCATTAGCATGGACAGAGTTTACAGTAAGCAGGGCACACATGGCCAGGAACAAGTTCTCAGCCGTGACAGGTTTACCAGTGTGACAGATTTACCAGTGAGTTGTAACATCTTTTGTCCTTCTCCAGTCAACTTTTTAACCTGCCCCCAGGTGGGCAGCAGGGCTTTCTTCTTTCTCAACTGGTGGCTGATTCCTTGCAGGATACCGTGCTGTCCTCACTGGGCCGTGGCTGTATCCATCTTGCAGGAAGCCAGCATTGTTTGCCATCCTGTGTAGACACAAAACCCTATCCTCGCCCCTTAGGTAATAATGTTCCTAGTTGTCATTTTGTGTTCAATATAATCTTAATCCTTATGGGAGCATTTAAATAAGGTTTTTCTGATATTTGTTCAAAATGGCGCTCAGCTCTAGTTAAAATATCTCCTTGTGGTAAGTTAAAAAAATTAAGAACAAAAAGAGCTTGATGTAAAATTGTTTTAGGATTTTGCATGGAAAACCAAAAAATATCCATACCTTTATCCAACCTTTTCCTCCTTTTTAATTTTTTAATTTGTTATTTTAGTGTGCCATGAACTCGTTTAATAATGGCTTGTCCTTGGGGGTTATATTCTATTCCTGTAATATGTACCACATCATAAAGTTCACAAAATCTTTTAAATTTAATACTTTTATAGGCTGGTCCATTATCAGTCTTTATTTTGGCAGGCACTCCCATAATGGCAAAAGCTTCCAATAAGTGTTCTATTACATGGTTAACAGTTTCTCCCATAAGGGCAGAAGCCCAAACAAATTTAGAATAAGTATTTATTGTAACATGTACAAAGGAAAAATGGCCAAAGGCTTTCACATGGGTTATATCCATTTGACAGAGCTCACTAGGTTGTAATCTTCGAGGATTTACTCCAGCAGGTACAACTCTTAAATGCATTGATCTGCAAATAGGACATCTTTTTATAATTTGTTTAGCTTGAGAATAAGGTATTTTATAATGCATATGTAAATGGACAGCATTTGTATGTAAATGAGCATGATCCTGTTCAGCAGAAGCAAAACTAACTAATTTATCAACCTGGCTATTGCCATATACAAGGTAACCAGGTAACGAAGAGTGAGCCCTAATGTGAGTTACAAACACTTTGGCATTACGTTGTTGTAGTAATGCTTGTAATTGTTTAAATAATTGGTTTAGCTGGGGTTTAGATGAATAAGTAACAGCAGTGACTGTTTTAGTCACAACTCCTACAGCATAGGCAGAATCAGTAACAATATTAATATCTCCCACAAAATCTTGTAACACTTTAATAATAGCAAAAAGTTCATTGTGTTGAACTGATGTTAAAGTAGTTGTTTGTACCCACTATTTATTTTTTGTCCAATAAGCACTTTTTGTTTTAGAGCCATCTGTAAAAACGTTAAGAGCAGTGAGAATAGGGGCCTTGGTAATTGTATCATTAATGACAAATTGTTGTTTACGCAAGCAATCCCACAATCTACCTTTGGGAAAATGATAGGAAAATTGTCCAGCAAAATTTACTAATGCTATTTGTAGCATTTCAGACATGTTTAACAAATATTCTACTTGGTCTTTTGGCAAAGGAAAAATAATTTTAAATCATACCCCGATAGGGTAAATACCCGTTTGCCTGGCCTATTGAATAATAATTGCCAACTGTTGTTTATAAGGCATATTATTTTTTGTAAATCTATGCCGAGTATAAATCCATTCTAATGGTAGCTCATTTTGTCCTAAAATTCCTGTTGGGTATTTCCATGTATTTAAAATATATAAATTTATGGGTTGATTTAGCGTTACTAGATGTAAAAACATTTCTTTTATTCTCTGTTCTATAAATTGTAATTTTTTTTAGCTTCCTTAGTTAAAGTTTTTTTGCTTTGTAAATCAGGATCCCCTTGTAACAAAGAAAACAAATTATGTAACTGATAAGTAGAAATTTTTAAGGCCGGTCCCATCCAATTAATATCTCCTAATAGCTTTTGAAAATTATTTAACATGTGTAATTGATCACGTCATAAAGATATTTTTTTGAGGTGTCACTGTTTGTCTAGAAACAACATATCCTAAACATTTTACCACCGTATCTTTTTGTATTTTTTTAGGTGCTATTATTAATCCAAAATCTTTAAATATAAAGGGAAAGCATCTTTTATAGGAATTTTTTTATTGTTTATTTTTGATCTATACAACCTTGCCCAGTGCTCCCCTTTTTTACATTTAGGGCAAATTTTTGGTCTTCTCTTGTTAACTCCAGTAGCTTTTTTACAACTTTTTTTTATATGTCCCATTTGACTACATCCAAAAGACTTTAGATTAGAGGGTTTTGTTTGCAAAGCATGCCAGGTAGTGGCCATAGTTTCAGCAAACACCTGCATACGCCTGGATTCAGATGTAATGTCTCTGCAGGCCCTTAAATATGTATTCACATCTCCAGATTCTTTAATAAGCAATAGGGCCCGTCTACAGTCCTCATTAGCATTCTCATAAGCCAACATGCGCAGCAGTTGTTGACTTGCAGCCTCTCCCACAACAGTACGTTCCAAGGTCAATTTCAATCGCGATAAAAATTTAACATAGGGTTCATTAGGCTTTTGAATTACTTTAGTCCAAGAGCCATAATGCTCTCCTACCGGTCGAATCCTTTCCCATGCCTCAATACCTATGTCTCTTAACTGCTTATGGATCTCTTTAGGAGAGTTCACTTGCATATGAGCATCTGCATATAGTTCTACTCCACTCAACATGGGAAAGGTCATGACCTGTAGGCGTGGGTTACTGCTCTGTGCATTTTGTCTAGCCCTTTCTGTACATAACTCAGTAAACCACATTTGCCATTGTAGGTATTCAGGTTCCTTAAGCAAGGCTCTACAAAGCATCTTCCAATCCTCAGGAGCAAAATTATTGTAATGTTGAGCAAGCCCATTAAGCAATTCCTTAACATAATGAGACGATGACGATACAACGTCACTGCCTTCTTGAGTTTACCAATATCATCAACAGCAACACCTTCATATCTGGCTGGTTGAGCTATACCATTCATAGGGGGTGGTCGAATTACAGGATAAGAAAAAATAGGCATTTCATCATCAAACTCACTGTCTGAGCCCTCTGTTTTGTGAGGGAGTGACGCTGTAAAAATTGCATCGGCCAGGGGAAGAGCCGAAGGCTGCTTTACTTTCACTTTCTCAGGTTCTCCTTTCACTCTGCTAATTTCCAACTCCATATGTTGTAATTTTGATAAAATCAATTCCATTTGCTCAGACATTTTATTTACCCTTTCAGTTTGTTCCTTTTCAGCCTTTTTTACCTCTTGTTTTTTCTGTTAATTGCAATGCATCCTTATCTATTGCGTCCTTAACCTCAGAGTCCAATTGTAAATCTACAATAGAAGGTGTGGCCTCTTTCTTTAAGTCTGCTATTAATCTTTCCTCATTCAAGACTTTAAAAAGGGTATGTAAAATAGCCCAAATGGACCAAAATCTAATAGGAATCTTTTCCCCTTCTCAAACAGCTCTTTCTACAATATTTTTTACTCGTTTCCAATTATCAACATATAATGTTCCTTCATCGGGGAACCAAGGATTCCATTCCCTAACTACATTAATACACATTTCTATGTCAGAAGAAGAAATATTTACACCATAAGCAGCAAGTAAATGTGTAAGCATATGTAAGTACGGAGTAGACCTAACTGGTCCCATCACCCTGTAATTAAAAGTACTTAGCTGAATATCCCTTCCTGAATTCAACAATGCAGGGTCTCTGTTCGGGTGCCAATTGTCAACGTCTAGTGCATTGGGGTCCCTGGGTAAGGGTCACGAAATCACCAGGACACAGGGGATGCAGCATGCAATCAGCAATTGCCACTGCATGATGTGTTTTATTGTTAGTGGGTATTTAAAGACAAGCAAGTGTAATCTTTGCCACGATTTGGTTGGAAAACATTCACACAATAACCTATGAGACAATGTCTAGGTATATTATTATCTAAACTATTTTAGAGCAAGCTCAAACCACTTCTTCAATCTCAGGAAAATGTTTGTCCAGCTATTCATCTATGCTTAAGCAAGCAGAAGAGCCACTTCCTCAGCTCTCAGGAGTCTGTGACATGTGTCTGGAGATAGGGAGAGAGAAGGTTTTCCCTCTCTAGCCTGGTGTTCCAAGAGTTTTCCTAATCCCAAACACAGTCCTCAGACAATCCTAAGGCTGGAGCCTACATCATTCTGCCCCCTCAACATAGACCCTGAGTTTTCACAGTAGATGAACAATGTTCTTAGCAGTTTGTACAGATGAAATGGAAATAGAGCAACTGTGAAATCAAAAGGAACATGCAAAAAAGACAAAGGCACAAAGTAGAATGTGCCAAAGAAATGCTGATGTACAATTTCAAATAATGTGCTTAGGTGTGAGGGTATGTTCAAAGTACAGCGTCAGACAATGTGCTTGGATACCTTGAGAAAAAACTGCATTAAAATATTCTGGGACTATGATACAAGCAGAAGCCCGTTATGCTGACTCTAATCAGCCACAACATCATCAATTTAGGGAGTATTTTCCAAGAGCATACTGAGAAAAAGAGGGCTCATCACAATTAGTGTTCAGGTTGAAGTAATGACAATCACATAGCTTTTCTTATAAGTCTTCATTTATTTTGGAGCATTAAAGTGGGAAAAGCCAAGTAAATATTTTGCATGTATCTAAATTAAGTGGGATGTATTATATTGGTCTTTCTTTAACGTGGAAGTTATAGGTTATGTCTTTTTATACTGTAAGTTGGGACAATTATCTGCTTTCTGTTATTTTCTTCTCCTCCCCTTCTTTTGCCCTTCCACTTAAAGAGACGTATTTGAACTTGCAATTCTAAATCCTTCAAAATTATCTGAATTTCTTCATACTTCTGGCAGCCTCCTATATCTTTCTCAAGGGAATATCTTCTCACTACCATTTTTATCCCATATGATATTGGATATCTTCCTGCCTAATTCAGTGCAAGATTAGACTCATCCAGATATCTCAACACTTGTACCACCATAAAATCCTATCTTACTTAGAAATCATGATTTTAGTATGTCTGGTGGCATCTGTCATTTTTGAATGACCCTAATTGATACTTACATGCAAGCATGTTTTAAACCAATATGCCTCTCAGTACATGAACGAATCGGCAAAATGTGGTATATATATATGGTGGAATTCTATGCTTCCAACTCATAAGAAAATGGAAAGACTTGGAAAAATCCTAAGTAAAATAAGCAAGACACAAAGAAACAGATTTCATGGTTTCCCTCATGTAATAAGTAAGAAATGTCTAAGATAGTCCTCGCAGATGAGCAGAATGGCTCAATAGCTATGTATATATGATCATTTAAGATCATGCTGAGCAAAATGAACTCCTAGATATGGAAACAGAGGTTTTTCTTTGTGGTTGTTGTTTTTAATGTACAATGTGATTTCTTTTTTTCATTTGTGTTTTTCCCCTATGTTTTATTCCCTGCTGTATTTGATTTCAGGACCCTATGTATTGTATATACATTTATCTTAATTTGGCAAGGGAAGAGGAACAACAAAATGATGAGACAAAGGGCAAACCAATGCAATAGCAATACTCACAAGACAATATGTTGGAAATTTACATTACAACTTGTGAGGGGTATTGGAGTGAAGGAAAAGCGTGAGAAAAATGAGGGGGAAGGTAAAAAAGTTCGACATGTTATGTATTCACTACCTTAGAGTTACTGCAACTCCTTCAATACATCACCTTGACAATAAAATTAAATTTAAAAAAAGCACATAAAATATAATAATTTCACTGTATTGGTATAGTAAAATTATTCTATGTGTATTAACTTTTTAAAAAATGAACACTGACATCTATTTGAATTCATTACCCCTTTTTTCAGAGGGTCATCAACTTGAATGTTATCCAATATTTTCACAATATACTTGCCATTATATTGAAAAAAACATAATTTTAGTATTGTCTCATAGTAAAACAGAAAAGTTTAATTCTATGGAAACTGCTAACTTTTAAAACTGAATAATTAATAGGACAGAATACATATTTTCTTCAAAATTCCTATGACTACTAGCTACTCATTTTCAAATTCTGAACATTCTGTACCAGAGACATTCAAAACAGTACCTGTTTGCATGTTACTTAATTCTGCAATAGATGCAAATTCCAATGGGGTGGTACATATTGAGAAGTCAACAGAAAAAATAGCCACATTCTGGTAGAGGATAAAACTATAAAATATCTGTAATAATTAATTCCTCAAGAGTAAACATTTGTTCATCAGAGTAAGCTATTATTTCTATGACCAACAATCCCACACTATTATGTCATAAAGTTATCCTAACCCAACAGTTTCCAACTTGTAATGTGCACCTTAATATTCCCTAAACTTACAATATGACTAGCTTATCATTATTGTGAAAAAATACTACACTTCTGCTAATGTGATGCCCTTCCTCTTGTGGAAAGAACACTACACTAAACTTTGCTGCAACATTTCCCCCCCAGTAGTATTCTTGAAATCAGAACACTTGCAAATATTATGTATATTTATTTTTTATCTATTATAGATATTCCAGAGACTAAGATCGGAAGATTATGGTTCAAAGCCCACCCAGGCAGGAAGTTTCCTTAGATTCTTTTCTCCAATAAACTGCTCAAGAAAAGCCAGACACAAGTGACACTGAGGTTGAAGTGGTAGGGCACGAGCCTTGAGCAAAAACAGGCTCAGAGAGAATGGCCAGGCCAAGAGATCAAGCCCTAGGACAAAACAAAAAACAAAAACAAAATAAAAACAAACCCCAACCCTAGCATTTTTCTCATTGTATACAGAGGCACATAATTAAGGAAATTGCTTCCTGTGTTACAAATAGAAGAACCAAGATGTCACACAATTGCTCTCTTCACACCGTGTTACACCAAAGCCTCAAAAAGTTGCTTTTTCTAAATTTATTAATTGATATCATCCATTTGTCAGCAACTCTGTCCAGATTATTCACGTTATCATTTTATACATCAACTGCTGGAATTATGTATTAACTAAGTTCTAATTACACCTTGCTTGAAAGAATATTTTAGGCAAATAGAATGCCAGAATCATTTGTGAATTTGTCAATTAAACCATCTACTTAAAAAGAATTTTGTAGTATCCTATAGAATATGAAATTATAAACAAAACCAAAATATTTATTTTAAATCTAAATTCTAATTTAGCAAGGTCTACAAAGTCCTACATTAGATGAACTTTGCTATTTCTCCAGGCTTAAACTTTTGTAAGCCTTCAAGATTTCTTTGGAATCCAACAGAATGATACTTACTTTTTCAAATTTTTGGTTGGGAAATCATGATCCATTTCACATCTAGGAATATTCTGTAAAGAAGAGAGTATTAAAAACACAACTGAAGATTATATATGACTTACATTTCAATAGGAAATGACTTCTCAAAACATAATGACAAAATTATCCCAAACTTCTAACTGTGAATCCCATTCTTGTTATTTGGTATGTTTCATTGAGACAAAATTATACTACCTGGTCCAGGGAAGGTATCACTATGTAATTATACTCTCTAATCTCCTGTCTTTGTCTGAGTGCTAGAATTCCAGGCTTGTATCACATTGGCCTGCCATAGTTTGTTGGTTTATTTAATCTAGATACAGACTAGCAATTCTGAACTTCTCCAATGATATTATTCACTAGACTGACTGCTCAGACTGTTTATGTACTATTTTCAAAGATGTTCTAATATTTGACACAGCATATGAACATTTTCAGATGCACCTGCAGGGGTCTCTGATTCATTCCTCATTGGATCTTATCCCTTGAATAATGATTACTTGACTTTCTTACTATCTCTGATCCCTACCTATGTAATATACTCAAACATTTTTGAAGAAAGTTCACTTGAGGACTTTCTCATATTAAAAATTATCATTTCATCTAGTCTTACTCAGGACATATTTTCTATTGTTTTCTAACTTTTCTGCACATTCTGAGAGTTGTTTCATTTGTGTATGTGTGTTTGCACATAGAAGTGTCTCTGTATGTATGTGTATGTTTGTATGTATGTATGCAAAATCCTCAAGCTCTTATTCAACAATCTTGCTCATGACTAGTATTCCATCACTTGAGGCAACCTTCCAATCCAGGTTTTTGGCTGGTTAATTATAGATAGTGTCTCAGAGACTGTTCTTCCCAGGCTGGATGCACACTCAACTTTCCAGACTCCTTTATATTCTTAGGTTTTATTTTTCCAGGAGTATCAACTTTTTTTTTTTTTTGGGTCCGGTCATGGGGCCTGAACTCTTGGCCTGGGCACTGTCCCTCAGCTCTTCAGCTCAAGGCTAGCGCTCTACCACTTGAGCCACAGCACCACTGCCAGCTTTTTTCTTTTTGCTTATGTGGTGCTGAGGAATCGAACCCAGGGCCTCAGGCATGCAAGGCAAGCGCTCTACCACTGAGCCACCTTCCCACCCAAGGAATATCAACTTTTAAACTAGAAATATTTTTTGAGTGTGAAGTCTAAGCTCTAGCCCAGATTTTTAACTCAAGGATTCATATAAAGATAGATGAAGATACACATTACAGATCCTGAGTGTACACTGTTAGAAATGTGATCTTAAGCCATGTGCCAGTGGCTCACACTTATAATGCTAGCTACTCAGGAGGCTGAGATCTAAGGGTTGCAGTTCAAATCCAGCATGAGTAGGAAACAATAGCAAGAAAGAAACAAGTTGGGGCTGGGAAGGCAGCTCAGTGGTAGAGCGCTTGCCTTGCATGTATGAGGCCCTGGGTTTGATTCCTCAGCACCACATAAGCAAAAAGAAAAAAGCTGGAAGTGGCACTGTGGCTCAAGTGGTAGAGTGCTAGCCTTGAGCTGAAGAGCTGAGGGACAACGCCCAGGCTCAGAGTTCAGGCCCCACGACCGGACCTCCCCCCCCCCAAAAAAAAAAGAAATAATAAATTGTGTCCCTATCTTGGGGTTCATTTCACTTAACACCATCTTATATGGCCATATGTACATGGATAATGTTTTTATAAGTCATTTAAATTCCATATTTTGTCTTTACTAAGTTGTCTCTGAAACACATGTTATTTCATGTCCAATGATGTCTTTGTGCTATTTCAATGGTTTCCCTTATTTGCAATAACTAGTATATGTCTTAGTCAAGCAGTAAAGGTCAGATAAGATGATGTTAGGAAAATGAACCCCAAGATAAGTATTCAAATGTTTTTTTGTTTTTTTTCCTTTCATGCAATTGTTTCTAACATATTATAAGATTATTTCTTTGTTGCTTTGTATGTCCCTCCCCCACCGTATAACCCATGCTTTCACTGTATTTTATGTTGGTATTTGTGGAGGGGAAGGGAAAAAACAAATTGTTTAACTAGGGATACAGGTGGACCCATTGCAACAATGAGATGTACAAGTAGTTATGTCGAAAAACAAACTTTACAACTTTGGTGTGGTGTAGGGGGTAGATCGGGTGGGGGGAAGGGGAGTATGGGAAGGGATTGAAGGGAAAACAAAGAGGAGGCAACAATGCTTGATAAGAAATGTACTCCTGTGATGGGAAGGTGGCTCAGTGGTAGAGCACTTGCCTTGCATGCATGAGGCCCTGGGTTTGATTCCTCAGTACCACATAAGCAGAAAATAAAAAAGCCGGAAGTGGTGCTATGGCTTAGGTGGTAGAGTGCTAGCCTTGAGCTGAAGACCTGAGGGACAGCACCCAGGCCCAGAGTTCAGGCCCCACGACCGGATCAAAAAAAAAAAAAAAAAAAAGGAAATGTACTCGTTATCTTGCCCATGTAATTGTAACTCCTCTGTATGGTATTCTCACAATTAAAAAAAAAGAAAGACTGAAAAGCTCAGAAGACATTTTGCTTTTACCGGTATGGTTCAACTAAAACCAGAAAATACTTCTTTACATTTACATAAACTATTATAACTAGTGAGGATTTTAAAAAGTTTTAGAATATATATTTTAAATTGTATGTCAAAATATTTGTTTATTTTTCATTTTTGTCAGTTGTGGGGTTTGAAATCTGGGCCTGGACGCTGTCCTTCAGCTCTTCACCTCAAGACTAGTGCTCTACCATTTGAACCACTGCCAGTTTTCTGGTGGCTCATTGGAGATAAGAGTCTCACAGACTTTCCTGCATAGGCTGGCTTTGAACCATGATTCTCAGCTGTCAGACTCCTTACTAGCTAGGATTACAAGTATGAACCACTGGCACCTACCTACATAATTATATTTTACACATTTATGAGGTATGGTGTGGTAATCCCATTCATTTATATCTTGTGTAATGATCAAGCTATATCATATCCATTAGTTTCTGTGTGTAACATTTCTTTTTAGTGAGACTGCTCAACCTTATCTTTTTGCTGTGATGAAATATATATTCTTAACTATAATCACTTTGCTTCTTGTGGTATACAATTAATATATTTACTTTTAGTCATGGAAGTCGGCTAATTAAGGTTATATAAAACATGAATTGTAAAGTGAAAAAAATGGTTCCATTACTTGTTTTATCAAAAGAATTATGCCTTTTTTCAATTATATTTCTGCGGGAATGTGTAATATTCATTGATTTAACAGTTAAAATTGATAACAGTTGATTCAAACTTGAATTTGAAAATTGCACACAACACAAATATACTTCCACTTTCTTCTACCACATAATTAAAATAACAGTATAGCAAAGCTTGGTGTTAGAGGCTCATGTGTAGAATCCTAGAAACTCAGGAGGCTAAGAACTGAAGATTTTGTTTCAATGTCAGTCTAAACAGACAAAAATATGAAAACTTGACTCAGACATATACTAGATATTGCAAATAAGGGAAACCATAGGATCTATGTTTCTTTGGGCCTGGCTTACTTCACTTAATATAATTTTTCCAAGTCTTTCTATTTCCTTAAAAATGGGGCAATGTCATTCTTTCTGATGGAGGCATAGAATTCCATTGTATATATATACCACATTTTCTTGATCCATTCATCTACTGAGGGGCATCTGGGTTGGTTCCATATCTTAGCTATGGTAAATAATGCTGCAATAAACATAGTCGTGCTGGTAGCTTTAGTGTGGTCTTGTTTGTGATCATTTGGGTAAATGCCCAAAAGTGGGATTGCTGGGAAATAGGGGAGCTCTATGTGGAGTCTTTTGAGGAACTTCCATACTGTTTTCCAAAGTGGTTGAACAAGTTTACACTCCCACCAACAATGCAGTAAAGTTCTCTTCTGTCCACATCCCCTCCAGCATCTGTTGTCATTAGAGTTCTTGATTATAAATGTACTCATTATCTTGCCCATGTAATTTTAACCCCTCTGTACAATATTTTCACAATAAAAATAAAAATAAAAAATACAAAAAAATGTGAAAACTTATCTCCAATTATCCAGCAAGAAGGAGAAGGTAAAGATGTGGCTCAAGGAATAGTGTCATCACCCATGAGCAAAAAATACAATGGAGACCATTAAACATAGAGTTCAAGCCCTAAAAATTGCATATACACAGAAGACAACAATAAAAAGTACTGTGAACACCAATAATGAAGACAAAATAGTAGAAAACATCATGAGAAATTATGTGTTAACATCTGGAGGACAGAAATCATTTGACAGAATTTTGATTCATGAGAGGGAAAAATCAAAGTCTCATTTGTACAATCTCATTGTATCTATTTGTGTTGAAACCTGGCTATTGGGTAAAATGTGGAAGTGTAGATTGGATTACCTGACAAAGCAGACATTGCCTGTGACTATGCACCATCCCACTCTGCAAAAATCTAAACTTGTGCTCGTTAATTTAAATAAAACCTCATGTTAGAGACTGTATGGTTCACATAGACAAGGGTCCTTATTTTGAGGCTTCAGACCAGTGCTTTTGTTTATAAGCACTCCTGCTTTACCCCCCCTTCCCTTGACTTACTTAGCTGGCACCAAGCTAAGACTTTGAACTAGACCCCACTGCCTTAATCCCTCCCTTTCTCCAGCTAAAACTATTTTCACATGCTATCTATGTCTTAGCATTAGTTGTTTTCTTTCTAATCCCCACCAGAAAACTCTTATATACATGTAAATCCACTATAAATAACCTAGTTAGAAAGGTAGTAAGTGTTTAGCATTGGCTGAGGCTCTCATCTGTAGATTTGCTCCCTAATAAATCTGTGCTACACTATCTCTTTTCTCCATAGCTTTTGAGTCTGACAACTGATTGGTTTGGTTTGATGTAATCCCATTTATCCAGCCTTACTTTGATTTGTTCTGCTTCATGATCTTTGGAAGTTTTGACCTATGCCAAGTGGCCCTCGTGTTTCCTGTAACATTTTCAAGGAATTTGGACTTACATTGAGGTCTTCGACCCATTTGGAATCGATTCCGGTGCAGGGGGATATATAAGGATCTAACTTCAGTTTTCTGTGTACAGCCAATTCTACCAGCACAATTTTTTGAAGAGGCTGTTGAGGAGCTTGAGGCCTGAGTGACTCCATCTTGAGCTAGATGTCATCTTCTGAAGTATGAGTTATGCAGCTGACCATGAGCCCGGCCTGGGAATGAACAGAAGAAGCAATTCCTGGGCAACTAGGAACATAAACAATCCTTGGGAAAACCCGCAGGCAGGCAGGTGCTGGAGGGCATGGTGACCCCCGCAGTCAGGCCACAGGTGGTGCTTGTTTAAGAAAGGAACCCTGCAGTTTAGCAAGTGTGTCCTTGAGACTCCCTGTGGTGCAAGCCAACCAGTTTAAAGTACTTCAACCCTCTGACCTAACCAACAACCTGTTTCTGCTTTGTAGTGTGCCAATCATACTATAGAATTGTATTAAGAGTTTCCTGTGATGTGTTATAATTTGTTGTAAGATGCTATGATGTATACAAAGTCCCTGCCTTCCCTAAAAAGTGTATAAAAAGTACTATAACCCTGGGCTTGGGGCCTCTCAGCATCATGGGCTGCTGCCATGTATGTGGGGGGACCAAGTTCTAGCTTGCAATAAAGACTCCTTTGCTTTTACATTGTTGATAGTCTCTGGTGGTCTTTTGGGTAAGGATTTCCAAATTCAGTTTTACATTTGGTACATTGGCCGGGAATCCCCCCAAAGCCCACCCAGACGCCTTAACCAAGGAGTCATGAGAAACCCGGCCGGTAAGTAGAGGTATTGCCATTCTGAAATCATCTGGTATTTGAGTTGCCTGCAGGTTCTGTATTGGGGTTGGCAAGAGGTCTTGTCAGACGTGCTATAAGACAGCCAACGGGGCCGGTGGGAGATGTCCCTCAGACCTCCTGGGGGGTAAACTATCCACTAGTGCAGAAGCTTGAGTCTGGCACTTTCTGACTGATAGTTTACAGGGTAGGCTATCCACTAGTGCGGGGTCCGGCACTTTCTGACTGACAGTCTACAATGCACATGCTGTGAACATGTCTTGTCTCAGGGTTCAGTGTTTTGTCTGTGTGTCTTTTGGAATTCTTGGAATGTTTCTCCTCCCAGATTCATCCTGATGCAAGGGCTCAGAGGAGACTGGCTAACACCCCCTTAATATCTGTTTCTCTCTAGCCCCTTCTTTTTTTATGAAATTGCCACTGACCACTTGCAAGTGGCACCAGCAAGATCTTAGCCTAGGGCCGTGGCCCAGGGGGTCTGAGTACGGGGGAGAACCTGTCAGTCTGAGGGGATGGCCATTAGGGACTTCTTTCCCTTGCCCCAAGATGACTGGGAATTCTCCTTTGCCTTGGAAGGCTCCTGGGTCAATGTTTGCAGGAATCTAGAAGAAAAATCCTCCCGAGGTGAGTAGAGGGGGATCGAGTCCCCTGGTAAGTGAGTGGTGTTGAGATGTCGCCCCATTCACTGAGACCTGATTTTGTCTTTGTGGCCACTTGTCTGTCTTGTTTACTTTGGTGTGTTTTCTGTTCTACGTTTTCTGAGGTAGGGAAGTTCTGGGTGAGAGTGGCAGGCTCACTCAGCAAACTCTGGATTCAGCTTGAGAACAGCACAGAGTTCTGGGGGCCCATTAGTCCCCAACTCAGCCTTTGGTTGTTGTTTTGTCTAGTTCCGTTTTAGAATTAGTACCAGTTTTATATGTGAATACTTGGTTTTTGTGTTTATCAGTGTTTTTGATATTTATTTGAACATCTCTGGGGGAATAAAAGTCTCAGCCTCCGGCTGGGCTTGGTCACAAACCTGCTAAGTCTCCTTCCCCCCTTCTTTAGTTACAGCAGCCAAGAGGAGGGGCATGGACAAGCCTCAGGTGCACCTTCTCCTGGTGGAGGCTGCTGGAGAGAGGTTAGGGTGTAGATAGCAGTGAGCCTGGTCTGGACTTTCAGCTGCTCCAGACAGCTTAACAATTTGTAAAGTGCTCTTGTCAAAATTGGGTAAAAATCAGACCAGTTCAGTTTCAGGTGACCCCCTCCCCCAGCCCTCCTCAAACAGAAGGGATTCAAAAGATTGATTGGTGAAATGCCTTGCTAAACAAGCAAGCCCTGGAAAAATGAAGCTCAACAAAGGTACTTCATTTAAAAGAAATATGTCTTAAATTTTTTTTAAAAACTTTAGAAAATGTACGTACAACTGATTTTGATTTTTGTGTGCTTTAAGATCTGTGTGAGTGTTTTGTATGTGTTTATGAACATGTTCAAGATAAGAATTGTCAGCATGCTGTAACAATGGGTGAGTTTAAGTTTAAAATTCAAAAGGTTATGAGGTTTGGACATTACCAAAAATTTTAAGGAATCTTCACATTGTTTTTAACGGCTTTTTAAGGATTCTTTAACTTAAAAATTAGAAAATCTAGCGTTGAGTTCTAATTTTATTCCCTTGTGGTCAGAGAGAATGCAAGGTTTCTGAATTTGGACAAGTTTGCTTTGTGGCTTAAAATGTGGTCTATTTTAGAAAATGTTCCATGTGCTGCTGAGAAAAACGTGTATTCTGATGCTGCTGGGTGAAATATTCAGTAGATGTCTGTTAAATCTAGTTGATCTATGCAGTTGTTTAGATCTGCGGTTTCTCTGTTGAGTTTTTGCCTAGTTGATCTATCTAGTTGGGAAAGTGGTGCGTTAAAATCCCCAACAATTAATGTCTTTGGAACTATGTGGGATTTGAGGGAAAGTAGTGTTTCTTGGATAAATTTGGGTGCTTCGTTGTTTGGTGAATAGATACTTAGAATTGTAATATCCTCCTGAAGGAGAGATCCCTCAATTAGTATGTAGTGACATTCTTTGTCTCTTCTCACGAATTTTAATTTGAAGTCTATTTTATCTGATATTAGGATTGCAACTCCCGCCTGTTTATGGGGGCTGTATCAGCTTGCACCAGAATCAACTCCAAATGGATCAAAGACCTCGGAGTCAAAGCAGACACTCTGAAAACATTACAGGATGCAATAGGAGAAACCCTAGGTCTCCTTGGCACAGGCTGAAAATTTCTTAATAAAGACCCAGAAACACAACAAAGCAAAGAAAGGTTGGACAAATGGGATTGCATGAAGTTAGAGAGCTTCTGCATGGCAAAGGAATAGCTAGCAAGATCCATAGAAAGCCTACGGATTGGGAGAAGATCTTCACTAGCCATATATATCTAATATATCTAATATATACTTAGAACTCAAAAAATTAAATCCCCCGACAACAAATCCTCAAAGAAACAACTGCCCAATAAAGACTTAAAGAGAAACTTCTCTGAAGAAGAAAGAAGTGTAGTAGGAAGACCCCCTACTCTGGCAAGCAAGCCCACGTAGTCGTCCGGAGTGACAGAGCCCACCGCAACAAAGTTGTTATTAAAGAAGCCACTTTATTGAGAAGGTTCCTGCACTGACTGGCCAGGGCCGCAGCACAGACTCAGGAGCTGATACTGTGACCCCGAGCAGCCCATGTGCTTAGTTTTTTATTGGCAAAAATCACAAGGTGAAGCCTGGTCACATAGGCGACCAATGAGATTTTCACACACCCAAAAGATTGCACAGTCATACCAGACCACACGCAGGTGGCCAGTGAGGTTACACTTTGTCACATAATGGCTGTTTAAACCATCCTATCACTTTTGGTTTAAATGACTTGCGAATTTAATGGTAAAGCGGGGCTTAAGGTAAACATACACAAAGGAGTTTAACATATACATGTGAAAAAGGCGGAGTTTATAGTAAACTCGGGATGTCGCCAGCATGCCAGCCAGCATGCCAGCATGAGCCAGATTACTGGCTACCTGTTTAATCGGTCAGTCTTTAACAAAACAATGAAGGTGGGTTAAGTTAAGGGGAGGGGGACCTAGAGGCATTCTTTTCATTTCAAGAACTGGGCTGGTTGGAGCCAAGGTTTTTGTTTTTTTTCTATAATCCCTAAAACAAAAACAAAATCTGTAAAGAAGCTGTCCCAGCTAGAGTCTCCTCTCAGGGCCTAGTTCAGAAGGATGGCCAATAGACATATGAAGAAATGCTCAACCTCTCTAGCCATAAAATAAATGCAAATCAAAACAACATTGAGATACCACCTCACTCCAGTTAGAATGGCTGAAATCAAAACTCTAAAAACAACAGATGCTGGAGGGGATGCGGACAGAAGGGAACCTTACTGCATTGTTAGTGGGAGTGTAAACTTGTTCAACCACTTTGGAAAGCAGTATGGAGGTTCCTCAAAAGACTCCACATAGAGCTCCTCTATGACCCAGCAATCCCACTTTGGGGCATTTACCCAAATGTTTACAAACAAGACCACACTAAAGCTTACCAGCATAACTATGTTTATTGCAGCATTATTTACTATATGGAACCAACCCAGATGCCCCTCAGTAAATGAATGGATCAAGAAAATGTGGTATATATACACAATGGAATTCTATGCCTCCATCAGAAAGAATGACATTTTCCCATTTGTTAGGAAATGGAAAGGCTTGGAAAAAATTATATTAAGTGAAGTAAGCCAAACCCAAAGAAACATAGGTCCCATGGTTTCCCTTATTTGCAATATCTAGTATAGGTATGAGTCAAGCGGAAAAAGTCAGAGAATGTGATGTTAGGAAAACGAACCCTCAAATATGTATTTTAATGTTTTTGTTTCTTTCATGCATGTGTTTCTAACGCATTTATAAGATTATTTCTTGGTTGCTTTGTATGTCCCTCCCCCACAGTGTAACCCCTGCTTTCACTATATTTGATGTCAGTATAACATGTGGAGGAGATGGGGACAAACAAGTCGTTTAAGGATTCAGGTGGACCTGTTGCAACAATGAGAAGTACAAAATGTCATGTCAAAACCAGCTTTACAATGTCGGAGGGGGGAGAGGGGGGTATGATTGGGTGGGGGGGAGGGGGGAGGCTGGGAAGGGAGGTGAAGGGTAAACAAAGGAGGAGGCTGCAATGCTTGGTAAGAAATATATGCATTATCCTGCCCTTGTAATTGTAACCCCTCTGTACAGTATGTTCTCAAATAAAATAAAATTAAATTAAAAAAAAAGAAAAAAGAAAGTAAAAAAAAAGACTCATTGATCTGCAAACTGGTTTGAAGCCAGCCTGGGGAAGAAAAAGGTCCCTGTGAGACTGTCACCTCTAATCATCCAGCAGAGTGCTGAAAGAGCAAGCAAAGTTGCTTTGGGACTCAAAGTGGCAGAGTATTAACCTTGAGCTGTAGAGCTGAGGGACAGCACTCAGGCCCTGAGTTCAAGTTCAGCGACCAACTAAGGGAAATGCCAATGAGGCATTTTTTCCAGTGTGGAGAAGACACTCCTGGAACAAAAGCAATGGTGGAGCATCCAGAGGCAGTAAGCCACTGCTTGGATGGCAGAAATGTCGGATCCTAGAGTCATTTGTGCACGGCCCTTCAAGAATTGATCAGCCAGGAGGTCATGCGAAGACAGTTTGCAAGCATGCCTAATGTCCATGACTATTTACCTCGTAAGGGACAGGAACTTGCCATCCTGTGATAGTAGTAAAAAGCTAAAGTTATAAAATGTGGGGGATAGTTTAAATCCCAACCCTTGTATGTGCCAAAAATTCTAATTGGCAGTAATTTTTGAGCTGACACCAGCTACATGAAATTCATTTCCTCAGGAAAAAGTTTGTAAACCTGTAAGTGTGTTTCTATTGATATCTTTCTGAAGGTCTGCATAGGTAACTTGGGCATCATTAGAGACCACATTCCTAAGCCATCCAGAAAGATGCTTTTGCAAACCAGAAGGCTAAACAAGCTACACTGCTGTAGCCAGAAAAAAGGTTTGTGCATTTGCCAAAAGTTAAAATATTGTTCTTTGTAACGTAGGCTAAGGTTATAGGTTCCTGGCTAGGTAGGATCAACACCCCTGAGTCAGCTTAAAGAAGTTACAGAAGATGAATATTCACCCATCTTCTGCTTTTAAGAACAAGGGACCAGAGTCACATTAAAAAGTTGTGGCCAAATAGACAGAAGGAAAAGGCATGGGAAATAGTACAGGCCTGAGCCCTCTATAACTGCCTAGAAAATCAGCCTTATTAAAAGAACTATCTAGTTTAAAAAGTTGTCATCTTGGTAAATTGTCCTGGGCTATTGTCTAAATAGTCTTAAAAACTAGTGGGGTCACAGCCTGCCAAGCCTATGCAATGTATCCTTAACCAGTCTGTGTAGGAATTTGCAGCCCAGCAGGAGGTGTGACAGTCCCTTGAAGCCACTGAAAGACCCTGCTGCTGCTGCTACAGCTTGACAGTCCCCTGGAAGAAATCTACATTGTTACCCTGACCACCTCCACTGTGAAAAAAGTAGAGTGAACTGCCTGATTCCATCACCTGAGACTGCATCTTGGTTGAAAGCTGCTAAAACTAAGATCTTGTGGGACATTCTTTTGGGTGATATCAAGAAACCTTCTCTATTCCCATAGTGGATATTGGGGGCAAGGATCATTGGCATGCTTGCCTTAGGCACTTCAGTGCATAGTGACTGAAAATCCACTCTATAGTCACAGCCAAGTTTGGCTCTGGTATGGTAATAACCTGAGTGTGTTTTCAATACAGGTAGTAATGAGACCCAGCCTTGATCTTAGACTTAAAATCTAGCAAGCTTCTGCATCCCAGTGGTGACTTGAGGCTGCTCTGAGATAACTTGGTTCTGCAAGCCAAAGGAAAAATGGGCATTTTAAAACTCTAGCCACAAAGAAGTTCAAGGAATTGCAAACAAGAGGAGGGTAGTATAGAAAGCCTTGGGAAAGGAATTGGGAAAAAAATTAGTATCATCTTTGGATAAAAAAGGATTTGAAAAGTAAGGATTGTCTTAAAACATTAAATCATTGGAGTAAAGAAGACAAACCTCAGACAGTTTGCGTATGTAGTAAATGGTATGAGTATGTCTTAAATTGGAGCTTCATGAGTACTGCTGGTATAAAATTAAGTTAACTGATATACGGAGTCAGGACTGGTGGAAAAAAATGTAAGAGCCTTTGGTACTGTTAATTTTGTTACTCATAGTCGGGTCCAGTGTTGTAAACCGTCTAGTGATATTTGTTAGAAAACGCATTAACAGTGTACAGCTGATGATCTTAAAGGCTCAATATCAACTGGTACCCAATGGAGAACATGATGTGTGCCCATAAGGACCATGATTGGCCCTTAAGGTGCCTATCAGAAAGGGGGAAATGAGGAGCCTGAGGCCTGAGTGACACCATCTTGAGCAAGATATCATCATCTGAAGTATGAGTTATGCAGCTGACCATGAGCCTGACCTGGGAATGAACAGAAGAAGCAATTCCCTGGCAACTAGGAACATAAACAATCCTTGGGAAAACCGCAGGCAGGCAGGTGCTGGAGGACATGGTGACCCCAGCAGTCAGGCCACAGGTGGTGTTTGTTTAAGAAAGGAACCCTGCAGTTTAGCAAGTGTGTCCTTGAGACTCCCTGTGGTGCAAGCCAACCAGTTTAAAGTACTTCAACCCTCTGATCTAACCAACAACCTGTTTCTGCTTTGTAGTGTGCCAATCATACTATAGAATTGTATTAAGAGTTTCCCGTGATTGTTATAATTTGTTGTAAGATGCTATGATGTATACAAAGTCCCTGCCTTCCCTAAAAAGTGTATAAAAAGTACTATAACCCTGGGCTTGGGGCCTCTCAGCATCATGGGCTGCTGCCATGTATGTGGGGGGACCAAGTTCTAGCTTGCAATAAAGACTCCTTTGCTTTTACATTGTTGATAGTCTCTGGTGGTCTTTTGGGTAAGGATTTCCGAATTCAGTTTTACACTGTCTTTCTTCCATCCTGTTTCTGGCTCCCTAATCAAAAATTATGTGCCTGTAGGAGTGGATTCATTTCTGGGTCTTCAATTCTGTTGTATTGATGGAATTCCATGTTTCTATCGGAAAGAATAGCACTACCCCATTCCTGAGGAATTGGAAAGACTGGAAAAAAATGATATTAAGTGAAATAAGCCAGATCCAATTAAATATATACTGCATGATTTTCCTCATTTGTAATAACTAGAATATGTCCATAAATCTACACGTTAAACCAATAGGTAGTAAAAGACAAATAATTATACTTGGACATGAATAACTAACAGCAATCTAAGCATTCACATGGCGAAAACAAGGGCAGCTATTCTTAGGAGAGGAACACAATGGCTCAATACCTATGTACATAGGACCATATTGCAACGAACTCTAAGAATCAATCATGCATATGAAATACATATATCTGTATATAATTTTAATAGATGTCATAAAAATAACCGACTTCCCTGTAATCTCAAAGCAAAATTCTAGGTTTAGAAGATAAAACTGAGGAATGTTTTCAAAACAAAAACTAAAATATATAGAGGAAAAAGTGGGAGAGAAAAGATAAGATGAAAAGTAGAGTAGCTATATGTTGAAGAATTCATAAAAAATTTCCAAAACTATACAAGAGAGCTGGGGTACAGCTCAGTTGTAGGACTAGACTAATATATACAAAGCCATGGATTCAATCTCCAAGAAGGCATAATAAGGTAATAAATAGTAATAATAAAATAATTACTTGAAATAAATGCTTTCAAGTTAGAGAGGCCTGATTCCTAAAACAGTATACAAATTACTCTCAATTCTTGTATCCAATGACATAAAACTACAAGAATGAAGAGGAAATAGTTTTCCTTTTCTGTCCTTTCCTTTAGTTTTCTGTTTTCTTCTTTTCCTTTTTCCTTTGGCACTACTGGTGCTTGAAATTGCTAAGGCTCTGACCACTTTAGATTATTTTTCAGATGAGGTCTTACTTCTTGGCCAAGCCTCCTTTGAGCAATAATCTCTTACGTATGGCTTCCACAAACGTGAGATAACAGGGAAATTACACTATATCTAGCTTTCTGTGTTTTTATAGTTTCTCACGATTTTTTTTTGTCAGAACTGGCCCTGGATGTTGGTGTTCTAAAGATCTGCCTTCTAATTAGCAAGCTTGGACTCAGACTATTTTCCAATGTAAACATTCGATATTGACTTCTATTTTCTAGATATCATTAAATTCTATTGAGCTTAGTATGGATCATTATGATGTTATAAGAAGAACACAGAGAAATCCCTTCAATATTTTCCCAGTTTCTTTAAATATTTATAGAATGACATCACAAGTAGGACATTAATATTTCACAAGTGCCTTATGCAGACTTCAGTTACTTTAATTATTTTGTGCACATATTAAGTCCAAAATAATTTTATCAACTCTATATTAATATTTCATATTTACAGATAATGTTTCTTTACCAAAAATGAGTCTGTCTCATGCTTCCCTTTTATAATTAAACCCACTACTTCTCTTTGTCCCATCCCAAACCTGTTTCATCCTGGCAACCAACACATTTTTTTTCTCCGACTTCTAGCTCATGCAATAAATAAGCTTTTAGAATTTCCTTCAAATCTATGGTAGATTACTGTCAGTTGTTGTATGCCTTAATAATGTATTGTATTCCCACGAGTTGCCTTTGGTTCTGTCATTATAGAATGTAGCACAATTCGTTTCCCATTCACCTGAAGAAAGCCTGAACTGATTTCCATTTCTTTGATTAGAGGAAATAATGCTGGTATAAACCTCTATGTTTTGGCCTTTGGGTGAATGTTACATTTTATTTCTATGAGACAAAGCCTGAAGAACTCAATTCCTGTGTTACTGTGGGTTGTTGCATATTTCATATTCTAGGAACCTGTCAAAATGTTTTCAGAAATGGCTTTCCCAAAGACATTCCTGCCAGCATCCAGTTTCTCTGTTTCTTGATAGCATTTAGTATGGACATTATTGTATTATGTGAAGTAATTCTCATACATGTTTTATAATGTCATTTTAGTTTTAATGTGCATTCATTTGATGACTGATGTTGCTTTTCTTGTGCTTATTTTTCACAAGATGTATTTTGCTGGTTTCTAATCGATTTTTTTTAACATTAGGTTTTGAGCATTTTATGTATAGTCTACATTTGAGGCACTCTTCAGGTACAGGATTGCAAATATTTTATCCTTGACTATGGGTACCCTTCATCATCTTTACCATCATCATCATCATCATCACTATTAGTATTACTATTATTAATTTTGTACATGTATGTATGGTCCTGGAGATTGAAATCAGGGCCCCTGAGATTTGTTGCATTTGTTAACAATTTACCATTTGAGGGGCTGGGAAGGTGGCTCAGTGTAGAGTGCTTGCCTTGCATGCATGAGGCCCTGGGTTCGATTCCTGAGCACCACACAAGCAAAAAAGAAAAAAGCCATAAGTGGCACTGTGGCTCAAGTGGTAGAGCGCTAGCCTTGAGCTGAAGAGCTGAGGGATAGCACCTAGGCCCAGAGTTCAGGCCCCACGACTGGACCTAAAAAAATAAAAATAAAAAAAATAAAAAAACTTCTGGCTTTTTTGCTAATTAAGCAGAGATAAGATTCTCCGGGACTTCATTTTGTGGGCTGCCTTCAAACAGTAATACTCAAATCACAGCCTAGCTGTGATGAGATACATGAGCACCCTGCTCCTAAATTCTATTCACTATTTGTATATGAGACTAAATTATTTTAGACTTTTATTGAGTTTTATTGAGTTATACTATATCAAGTTTTCATTTCCAATAATTTTAATGCCATATTTAAGTATACTTAAATTGTCAAGACATCTTCCTTTGCTTTATATTTACATCACTCTTTTGTTTTATATGCCACTTTCAAAACCTGCTTGAAGATAATATTTGAATAAATTGTTATATTTAAGTCAACCTTCACTTTTTAATTCTCCCCAATACTGTCTAATCTATCACCACTTATTAAAGAGAATGTCATTCCACAAGTGTTTGGTTTTAAACTCTTATTAAATATTCCTTGATAATATGTATGTAGCTCTAGTCTGGTGCCCTCCAGACCCATTGAGCTTTGTAATCTTTCCTCTACAAATATAACAATTTTACACTAACACCTTTAATATTAGACAGAGAAATATATTCCAGTTTATTTTCTTTTGTCAATGAGTCAAGAGTGCTGGTCAGGTGTTTTAAGAAATTGTCATAAACTTATAAATAAAATTGTGAAGCTGGGCACTGTCGGCTCATGCTTATAATCCTAGCTGCATAGGAGACTGAGATCTGAGGATTGCGGTTCAAACCAGCTTGAACGGGAATGTCTGTGAGATTCTTATCTCCAATTAACCACCAGAAATCCAGAAGTGGCACAGTTGCTCAAGTGGTAGAGCACTAACTTTGAGCTGAAGAGCTGAGGGACAGTACCCAGGCCCAGATTTCAAGCCCCAAGAATGACCAAATAAAAGGAGGGGGATGAAGCAGGAGACAATTAAATATCTTTGCTCAAATGTATCCTCCAATCCACAAAAATTATATGTCTCTATTTACTTAGATTTTTGCCTTTATATTCAGCATTTTATAATTTTCAATGATACTGGGTGAACAACACTGAAATACATTTTGACGATGTGTGGAGATAGCACAAAGACATTAACAGAAAACAATTGAAAAATAAGAGGCAATGGGAATGGAGAAAGACAGAAACAGGTTAATCAGGCCCTTGATCAATATGTGCATGTGCAAAATATTTCAATAAGATTTCTTCGTACAATTAATATGCACCAATTAATAAATACCTTCCAAAGGCATTGGTATTCATGTATGACATAAAGGATAAATACAGCTTCTCTGGTGAAATGAAAAAAATATAGATGAGAAAATACATAATTACAGTAATTGTGTAAACGAACTAAGAAATTTGGTCAACATTCTGAGGGCTCATGGTTCATTAGACTAGAAGTCTATTGGTGTCTAAGATAATACTAAAATGTTAGACTTGAGCCTATCTTTAAGACTGCTTAATGCTAAAGTAAAATCAATAAAGGACATGTTTGACAAATAAAGTAAAATGACCGCTTATGGACAAATGAAAATAATAATATACATATATGTCTATATACATGTATGTACACATCTGTATATTCATTTATATGTATAAATATATAGTTATTTGTATATATACACATATAAATATGAAATATGCATAGGTACACATAGTATGTCTACATATACACTTATTTAAGAGACTTGAATCAGAAATATATTAAGAGCATATTAATGCCAATGAAAAACTTTAACCATCCTGAATATGTTATCCAAAAGTCCAAATACATATCTCTGTAATAATATACCAACAACCAAAGAACATATTAAAAGATCATCACATACCTAGACATTGCATACATATAGAGATTAGTGGAAATAGAAACAACAATAAGATAGCACTGCACAACCATTTTGTAGGAATTGGAATCCTTATACATTGTTGCTTAGCACTTAAAGTGATATAGTCAGTTTATTAAACATACTGGCAATCTTTAAGATACTACACATATAGTTGCTCTATTATCTAGCATTTTTTTTTTTTTTGTCGGTCGTGGGGCTTGAACTCTGGGCCTGGGCGTTGTCCCTCAGCTCTTCAGCTCAAGGCGAGCGCTCTACCACTTGAGCTACGGTGCCACTTCCGGTTTTTCTGGTGGTTTATTGGAGATAGGAGTCTCACGGTCTTTCCTGCCCTGGCTGGCTTTGAACCGCAATCCTCAGATCTCAGCCTCCTGAGTAGCTAGGATTACAGGCGTGAGCCACCAGCGCCCAGCTTGTTTTTGTTTTTTTTGAGTCCGGTCATGGGGCCTGAACTCTGGGCCTGGGCACTATCCCTCAGCTCTTCAGCTCAAGGCTAGCACTCTACCACCTGAGCCACAGCGCCACTTCCTGCTTTTTTTTTCTTTTTGCTTATGTGGTGCTGAGGAATCAAACCCAGGGCCTCAGGCATGCAAGGCAAGTGCTCTACCACTGAGCCACCTTCCCAGCCCCTCCCCCGCTTTTTTTAAAGCATTTGTTAAGCCAACACTTTATTATATAATACAGAAGTTTTAGGGTTTTTTGGCCAGTAAGGGGGCTTGAATTCAGGGCCTGGGCACTGTCCCTCAGCTTCTTTTTTTTGTTTGTTTTTTTTGGGTCCGGTCGTGGGGCCTGAACTCTGGGCCTGGGTGCTGTCCTTCAGCTCTTCAGCTCAAGGCTAGCGCTCTACCACTTGAACTACAGCGCCACTTCCCGCTTTTTTCTTTTTGCATATGTGGTGCTGAGGAATCGAACCCAAGGCCTCATGTATGCAAGGCAAGCACTCTACCTCTGAGCCAGCTTCCCAGCCCTTATCCAGCATTTTGAATCATAATTTTATATACAAAATAGATTTCAACACATGCCCAATGAGACACATGTACAAGAATATACACAGCAAAACCTTTTACAATAATATATAATAAAATATTGAAATGCCCATTGAGGACGTTATATAATTATACACATGTATACAAAACAATATGCTCTATCCGTCAGAAAAATTTACATGAACTTACTTGGGAAACACTAATATTACATGGGAGAAATGGATAAAATAGACTGCATTTTCTAATTAAATGAGCTTTTTAAAATTGGCACATCTGTAGTGGTAGACTATGAAGTAATGGTTGGTCAAGTGGAGGGTAGGTTGAAATGATGACAGGAAGTAACTACTAATAAATATTGGAGTATTTTGAGGGGGTAGTAATGATAAAATGTTCTAGAACTGAAGGTGATGTTATAGTCCAACTCTTAACTTTCTATGAATCATTGTACTTTATCAAAGAATTACAGATTGCATTTGCATTAACCTTAGGAAAAATTTTAGAATAGTAGTGGGTGAATCTGAGTGATAATTTAGTATTTAAAATCACAGAATTCTGTAATGCATAAGTTTAGTATGTTGATGAATGAGACTATCAATAAAATATGAATTGTGACATATCCTCTAAGTCACTATATATGACGTTGTGAGTCAGTGAATCTTCTACAAAATTATGTAAATTGAGAGATGAGATAGGATTGAGAAGGATGAGGGACAATGATAATCAAGATGCATTGTACTGGGCTGGGAATGTGGCTTAGTGGTAGACTTAGTTGTAGTGAGAAGCCCTGGGTTTGATTCCTCAGTACTACATAAACAAAACAAGCTGGAATTGGTACTGTGACACAAGTTGCAGAGTGTTAGCATGAGGAAAAGAAGCTGAAGGACAGTGCCCATTGTCAAGGCCCTAAGTTCAAGACCCAGGACTGGCCAAAAAAAAAGGAAGCATTGTATTAAGACAGGCACTAGCAGCTCATGCCTGTAATACTAGATACTCAGGAGGCTGAGGATTAAGGTTTGAAGCCAGCACAGGCAGGAAAGTCTGTGAGATTCTTATCTCCAGTGAAATCTGAGAAAAATCTGAAAAGTGCTGCTGTTCCTCCAGGGATAGATTTCTAGTGTTCATCCAAAGGAGCTCAGGGTCAGCTCCCAGGCAAAGAGTTCAAACCTCAGGAGAGAAAAAAGGAAAACAAAATAACTCACTAAACACTATAAACTGCATGGTCAAAAGCAACCCCCAATCACTTACTTAAAGTTAATTAAAAATATGATTAGAATAAAATACAAGTCATTTTAGGGACCAAACATAGATAGAATACAAAGGTTGTTTACAGGGACAAAGTAAATTTTATATCACGCAGTTTGGGTTGAAATTTGTTCTTCAGTCTTATTAAATCATTTGTGAAATTGACAATAGTGCCAATTATAGATTTATTTCCTTGAGGAACAGGGTGAATTCTGATGTCTTTTTATAGCAAACCATAGTGGTAAAATTTTTGCCTCTTTTTGAAGTATAACTGATATTTTAAAGTAGATTTGCCCTACTATAATATTAATTTAATCAATCATTTCATTAGGGCGATGTTGGTCAGATTTTTTTCCAGTAAATCTTATCCCTTATAATAAATGAGAGCATGTTGTGTCAGTCTCCTATTAATATGACAAAATAGTTTATGAAATCAGCTTAAAAGGAGGAAAGATTAATCTTGGCTTCTGATTTTATACATTTCAGTTTATGTTTCTTATCCTCATTGCTTTGGGTTGGCACAGTACCCCATGTCAGGAACATGTGATGGAGTATGTATATTCGTGGAAGCCAGGAAGAAAAGAAGAGGAGGAATAGGAGTGGGAGAGGGAGAAAGAAGGGTAGAGAGAGAGGGAGAAGGAAAACGAGAAGGAGACAGAGAAGAAAAAGGAGGAAGAATAGGAAAGGATTTTGATCTTAAGGTCCTCTGATCACAAGTTCTCAGTGACCAAATCTCTTCAGGTGTGCCCACTTGAAAAAGTTCACCACCTCTTTATGGCAACATAGTGAAAACTAATTATTAATCCCAATCCTTTATGATTTCAGATTTAATTTCTAGAGTGGTGGGTAGATATTTCTGTACAATTGTGATAACTTCTGTTCCTAAGTATTTACTGCAATTAATCAGAGGAGCTATTTGGCATGGAGTTGGTTTGGTTATACAATTGCTGGAGAAATGAATGAAGTATATAGACTGCAAATGCATTTTATTTAACAGATAAGGAAGCTTCAAGAGATTTCATTTTTGATCTTCAAAAATAACTATTTCATCTAACTCATAATGACTTGAATTTTTCATAATTTTATGGCATTTTTATTCAAGTTTTTTGTCATCTATAGTGAGGTTATTCTTCCTAGTTGAAGGAAAAATGAATACTGTAACTTCTATAGAGAGTAGGTATTATATGAATTTCCTGCCATTCAATAATGTTATATTCAAATATATAGGAATAATTGGATAAGTCATGGAATATTTTGCTTTAGTTAGCTCATATTGAGATTGATTCAATTTCTAAAAATCAGTGTTGACATAAAATATATGAAATTCAGTGTTTCTCTGAAATGACTTGGTACTCAAACCTCAGAATATACATGACCAGTAACTAAGATTTCTGCATACTCAAAAAAATGTATGAATCTAAATTTTTATGTAAAAAAAGTTTAGGGTAAAAAGAATAGAAAATCATGTATCTGCAATAGATAAAATTTAAAGTTAATGACAAATTGCTTCAGTCAGCCTGATAGAGCCTATTGATTTTAGCTTACATGAGAAATTTGATTAATGATCCTTTTGTCACTTTTGAATAATAGAGTATTTCAATTTGTCCAAAGATTCTGTCATTGAAACCTTTAGTGCATATTTTTTCATAAAAATGAAAAGTATTTTTCCACAGTGCAGGTTCAGATTTAATAACTAAATAAATATCTAAATGTCAATTTGTTAAACTGACCTCTGGAATTCAAATAATAAGAAATTTATTTTAATCTTAGATATATTATATCTGTGCTGAATATGAGTGTCTCAAGCTTCTAATCCTTGCTATTCTGGAAGCTGGGCTTCAAAGCCAGCCTTGGCAAGGAAGTTTTGTGAAACACATCTCAATTAATCACACACACACACACACACACACACACACACACACACACACACACACACAGAGAGAGAGCTAGAGAGAGAGAGAGAGAGAGAAAGCCAGAAGTGGAGTTGTGGATCAAATGTTAGGGCACTATCCTTGAGTGAATAAAACTAAGGGATAGGCCTTGAGTTCAAATCACAAGAACAACTCTCTCTCTCTCTCTCCCTCTCACACACGCACACAGACATGTACAATATTATGTCTAGATTCTTATTTTAGTTTGAAGAATTAAACAATATCATGAAAAGTAATATTTGTTGCATATCCTGCATTTTTGTGAAGTGCTTTTTAGTGGTTTTTAGTTTTCTGTTTTAAGATATAGCTTAGGTTATTAAAATTAATATTAATCTATTTAATAGTTATAATTCCTCATAAAACATTGGAGTACAACATTTGGTATTTTTTCTATAGTGTTAAGAAGTATTCTGAGTAAAAGAAAGAAATGAAGAATGGAAGAAAAAAGAAAGAAAGAAACAAAGAAACAAGAAAGAGAAAGAAAGAAGAGAGAAAGAGAGAGGTAGGGATGGAGGGAAGGAGGGAGGAAGGAAAGAAGAAAAGAAGGAAGGAAGGAAGGAAGGAAGGGACAAAAACAATTTAATTTATAAAATCTGTTATTTAGCAGAACATAAATTTCATGTAAGTTAACTCTTCAGTAAATGCAAGGTTGCAATTGCCTCTTCTCTGCATGTTCTCTATGCGTGAATGAAACCAACAAATGAGGGATCAGAAATAACCACCTGAATCTGTTTGCATCTGTAGTAAATATGTACTCAAATCTTTTTCTCATTTTCTATACATCATTAAATAACTATTTGCAAACAATTTACATTTAGTTATAAATATTCTAAAAATTGATGTAACCAAAGGATATCAATGTATTATATAATGTGAACACTGGTATTCATAATGCTAATAATATTACATTCTTCATCTTATATTAATTATAAAAATTATATTATGTATTATTTCAGAGAAATTAGCATCCTCTAATTTTGGTGTCTGTGGGAGTCCTAATAGCAGACAGTAATTAAAATCAAAGGAGATCTGTATTTCTGAAAGCAATTAACTCATTGGAGAGTGTTCAAATACATCAGAAGGGCCTTAGAAATATTGCACCATGTTTACATGATTACTTCAAGAGCCACTAAACAATCATACTTCACTTTGCCATTACTATAATTATTCCCATTGTAAGAAGAATCATTCACATAATTTACAAGATATAGGTTTGTCCTTAAGTTATTATTTTCTATGAAATAATATCCAAATGATACACTACACTAAGAGTTAAAGCAAAAGTTGCAAAATATATTGGACAATGTAATTCCTTCCAGATACACATTTTGAAATTGTATTCCCTGTCTGGTGACATTAGAATCAACTTTTCAGAGATGACCCTGAAATAATGATCCTGATAAAAGAAGCCCAATATAACTACTCTGCCATGTGAACATCCAGCAAATAAATTATAATGAACCAGAAAGTAGACCCCCCATAAGACAAGGAATTGCTTTGAATAACCATTTTTATAATCAATGTTCAAGCTTCTAGAGTATGGGTAATATACTCCCGTGTTTTTAAGCCACTTACGTTGAAGTATTCTCTTATAGCAGCCCAATAGCTGACAAAAAGCAAAGGAATTTTTATTTAAATTTCAAATTTTCAGAAAAAAAGATTCATAATGTTTTATTATTGGAATTTGATTCTCAAAACCTCCAGGTAAAAAATATTTTTAAATGGGAATTGAGTTGAGGTTCAACTCTCTATTCAACAATCATAATTAATTTTTTGAATATTTTAATATTTTTAACTACTTGTACAAAGGAGTTGCCATTCACTGAAACAGTTTATGGATACAGAGCATCTTGATCAATTTCACCCATTTCAACATTCTTATCCATCCCTCCCAATCAAGCCCAGTCTTTACGTATCTCAATATTATGTTATGTATGGAATTTCTTGCCATTTAACAAAGCAGTTTATTTGTACAATGCACCTGGAATTGTGTTACCACTTCAACATCTTCACCCCAATTTCACACTACCCCTTGTTTTGTATATTTCAATTCTGGGAAGTATGCAATGGTTTCTTTCCTATATTCTATCCTTTTCCCCTTCAATTTCCTACCCCTCTCACATTGCCCCCCACTGTCCTCTCTTGCAGTCCACATTTACTGACATTTATTTTGTTGGGCTTTGACTTAATCTTTTAAGAGAATGATAGTATTTTCACACTACATAGACTCTGACACTTCAGATAATTCATTTGTATCTGTTTGCATACCATCCACTATGTTTAATAAATGTTTATAAATTTACATTTAGAAGCAGCTGCTATCTACCACAAGTGAGGAAACCTAAGTTTCTCTGGGTGCAGTTAATTTCACTTAACATTATTATTTCTGTGTGTTTCATTTTCCTTAAGAATGTTACAATATTATTCTTTCTGATGGATGAATGGAATTCGAATATTTATGTATATATATGTATGTATACATACATACATACATACTTGTAAATAGCGATCAATAAAAGTATATATATCATATATATATATATATATATATATATAAACATATATATGTAGGTTGCTTGATTTCCCTCATTTGTTGTATTAGAATGTGCCTATAATTCTACAAGTAAACACACTTGGATGGTAAAAAGGAAAACATTAGACTTGGACATGATAAATTATATGGGATTCTAAAAATTTATACAGTGAGATCAAATGGAGGATGCCCTTTGGAGAGGATCACAAAGGCTCAATAGCTATATCAATATTATCATATAAAATAATTAATGTTCATCAAAATGATCTCCAAGAAATGATAATGGGAGTTTTATTATTTTGCTTTTTCCATCTGTCTTCTGTTGCTGTTTTTATTTCTGTACCTTTGGTCTTATATGTAAGTTTGGAAAGGGCAAGGGGAAACACAGAAATGGTGGGACAAAGGGTGAACAAATGTAGCAGTGCTACTCAATAGACACTACATTGAAAATGAACTATACAACTTATGGGGGAGGGAGGTTGAAAGGGAAAAACTGGGAGAACATGAGGGAAGAAGTGACACTATTCAAAAGAAAGGTGCTCAATATCTGACTATGTAATTGTAACCCTTCTGTACATCATTTTTACAAATTAAAAATGGACTTCATAAACAGGCCAGAGTAGCTATACAAATATTAGACAAAATAGGCTTTAAATTAAAAGTGGAATGAAAGTAAAAAGAGACAAAGGAGGACATTAAATATTGATAAAGAAAACTCTCCATCATGGGGATATAACAATTCTAAATATCAATGCCCTGAATCTTAGAGCTCCCAAATTCATCAGACAAATACTACTTAACCTAAAAATATGCATGCATCCAAACACATTGTTGGTTGCTTGAACACATCATTCTTACCTCTGGACAGGCCATCCAGGTAAAACCTTAGCCAAAAAAACTTCAGACCTAAATAACTGCAATGATAAGCTATACCTAATAGATATCTACAGAATATTTCACCTAGCAGCATCGCAATATATATCCCTCTCAGCAGCCCATGGAATGTTCTCCAAAATAGATCATATCTTAGATCACAAGGAAAATCTGTGAAAATTCAAAAGTAAAAATGAAATTACTCCTTGTATCCTGTCAAACCATGATGGGACCAAATTAGATCTTGACATCAAAAGGCATTACAGAAAATTCTGAAACTCACAGAGACTGAATAACACATTGCTAAATCATCAGTGAGTCACTGAAGAGATATGGAGGGAAGTTTCAAGGTTTATGGAATTCAATGGAAGTGAACACACAAAATACTACCTCCTCTGGGACACAAGGGCACAGGCAATACTCAGAAGAAAATTCATAGCTTTGAGTATGTACAGCAATAAATTAGAACAATCTTGAATCCGCACTAATTATGCACCAATAGGTCTTTTGAAAAACAGGAACAAGCCCAACCAAAAACCTGTAGACAAATTAAAGAAGTAAATAAATTAGAGTCTCAAAAAACATACAAGCAATCATAATTGACTTTTATATACTAGTAGCTCACAAATTCACCCAATGAATGTCAATGTACCTATTTTCAGAGATAGACTCAACCAGCTCAAACCAGTGAACAAAAAAAATCTAGAATTCTAACAAGCAACATTCTGTTTGACCTTAAAAAATTCTCTGTTGTTATTATTAAGGCGATTTATAGAAGAATTGCAATTACATGAGTCAAGTAATGAGTACATTTCCTTTTATGAATGTCTTCAGTTCTCTCATTTGTCCTGTCCCCATCCATGTGTTAAATAGTTCACTTTTATCAATGTTCAATGAACTCCACTGCTGCAATTTTTCACCCTTTTCCCTAAAGCTCTGTGCCCACCCCCCACTTTCCTGAAGACTTACAATGAATACACTAGGCATAAGGTAAAGAAGACAGAATCATCACAAACTATAAAGAACAACAAACCAAAACAAAAGAAGTCTTCTGTTTCTGTATCTCATAGTTTGAGTATATACAGCATGTTATATAAATATAATTGTTTTTTATCATTAAGTCAATTCAGGGATTAAGGTGTGATAACTTATAATGTTGCTTTCTATTTAATAATGCTCTTTATTTTAACATTAAAGTTGTAACACAATTCAAGTCCTAGTGAAATTTGAAGGTTCAAATTTAAATTTAAAATTTCAAAATGTCTAATACTTCCACTTTGGCAACCAAAATGAAAAACAGGAATGTTTTATCCTCAAGAATGTAATTATTTCATGTGCAAAAAAGTAAAATAAATGTAATATTAATTCAGTGGAAAAATAAATCAAATACTTACGCAATGCATCAATTCCATAGATTATGAGATCTATTGATAAAATTAATAAAACTTGTAAAGTTGGTTTTTCGACATAACATCTTGTACATCTCATTGTTGCAATGGGTCCACCTGTATCCCTATTTAAATAATTTATTTTTCCCTTCCCCTCCACAAATTATACCAACAAGGAGATTGGAAGGAATGGGAAGGGGAAACAAAGGAGGAGGCAACAATGCTTGATATGAAATGTAGTCATTACCTTGCCCATGTAATTGTAACCGCTCTGTACGATATTTTCACAATTAAAAAATAATAAATAAATAAATAAAAATAAATAAAACCCAGGATTGGCAAAAATTTATTTTAAAAGAAAAAATGATTAAAACTCGTATTAAGTAGATTACTTAAGACATGAAGCAAGTGATAATATTCTTTTCTAGGTGAAGTTGATATAGAAATCAAAATCTAAAGATTCCAGAGTTCTGTGTGCTTATACGTGTCAATTTATACATATGCTTGACTCACCTCGACATTATATGAAGATAACTGAGAACAGAACTAGAATAAAAAAAATCACTCAAGGGCTGGGAAGGTGGCTCAGTGGTAGAGCACTTGCCTTGCATGCCTGAGGCCCTGGGCTCAATTCCTGAGCACTACATAAGCAAAAAGAAAAAAGCCAGAAGTGGTGCTGTGGCTCAAGTGGTAGAGTGCTAGCCTTGAGCTGAAGAGCTGAGGACAGTGCCCAGGCCCAGAGTTCAGGCCCCACTACCGGACCCAAAAAAAAAAAAATCACTCAAACGTTTAGCTTTATTTTATGACTAAATATGTCTTTTTTATCTCTTTATTTTATTTGAAAAATCTGGTAATTTATTTAAGTCACATCAACAATAATGAGAAATACACAGCCCCTAGCTCCTTAAAAGACAATCAATAAGACAAAAAGAAAACAACAAAGAAAAAAATTGAACCTCATTTTGCACATAGTCATTGTATATTGTGGTGATTTGTAACTGTAGATTATGTGACTATCCCATGAATCTGGGCTCAAATCACTAGGGCTACTGGAAGAAAATTTCAAATTCTATAGCAGCTAACACAGCTGTGCAGTTGTTTGTGTGTTTCACTACAGTAGCAGCTGGGCCTGAACGGTACAAAGGAAATAATTTTAGTGCTTTGAAGGCAAAAATGTGATGAAAAGCATACTTTTATCTTGTTAGATGAAATAAGAAGACCACACTTTAAAGCTTACTAAATGATCAGCCCTTTAAAGAACAGTGCCATTTTTAAGGAACTCTAGATCATTCAAGTCCTTCATTCCATCCACAAGCATTGTTGCCATTCACAAATCATTGCCAAAGTGAATTTCCGGTTCTTTTTGATATTTCAAATGGTTTAGGAGTAACATAAACAATAATTCAAGTTGTTGAGAAAATTTAATTTAGAATAAGCAAGCAAATCAGATTCAACTCCATAGCATAACCTTCAGGAAAAATGAACTGAGGAATATGGCATGTCCTCTATAATTTAATATTAGACATTAGGGCAAAATGCCAGAAGCAGACTCTACAAGGAAACCGAAGTCTTTGATAATATATATAAAAGGTTACCCAGGGAAAAGTAATTTTACTTACATTTTCTATTGTATGATAACATTTTTGTCTGCTAATGAGAGACTCAAAAAGATTTTAATTATGATATGAAAAATGTATTGACAGAAATGAATGAAATCAGGGAGTAGATGGTACAGGAGCTGGGTGATTCTTTAAATATTTTCATTATTTTGAATGATCTGGTATTTTTGTATTGTGGAAGTATGAATGTATTTTATATCTGCGCAGGAAAGGTTGATTATTAGATAAGTGTCTGATACCCAATGTCAGGAATCTAACCTGAGTCAGAGTGGTAAATATGTGTGTGTGTGTGTGTGTGTGTGTGTGTGTGCCTGCAAGCATGTATTTAGAAGGAAGAATCTTATTTTCCTCAAGGTATATACTTAATTGTATTAGTTATATTACATTAATGACAGCAGATTAAGGTAATTAACATTTTGACACATATGTTTATATTCCTATGATTGCATGAACAAACTAAAAAGTTATTTTTGTTGTATGAGTTTTGTGGAAGGTCAGCTGAAAGTATAAACATTTGGAATCTTGAGAAAGATACCAATGGCAATCATTTCACTGTAGATCAGTTTTAGACAACACTTGCAAGGATATATAATCATATTTCAAAGTGCAACATTGGTTTATTTTCAAAAGCTACACTATTCTATAACTTTGTAGGAAAACAAGTTAAATTATGGAAACATAAAAGTAATGTGATTATTTATTGCATACAGTTTTACACTTTAGTTTTGTCAAATCAAAATACCATTTATTTCTACTGTATAGGAGGAAAACCCTAAATGTTACAGTTTAAGCCATATTTCATTTTGGGAAGCTTTGTCTGTATGAATAAGTTTATTTCTTTTGTTTCTGCTTTCCTATTCATAATTCTGTTTCTCATAGTATTATTCTAAGGACATTTTCTTTATCCCAATTTGGGGCTTGAATATAACTCATGCTCAGTTTGCTAACAGTAGTCAGTCTACCATTTGAACCATGTCTCCAGCCCAGAAATTTTTGTAGTTAATTGGAGATAGAACCTCATGAATTTTCCTACCATCTTGAAAACCATTATCCCCCAAGTCTCATCCTTCTTAATCACTAGGATTATAAATTTGAGTCATGGACCCCAAGAGTCAATGACTTTTCATGTCTTATAGATTCCACATGTTTGCTAGTAATTATAATAATAAACTACCACAGATTGGGTCGCATTAACACTGTAAATACATTCCCTCTGAGTTGGTGGAACTAAAACTCCAAGATCAGATTTGCTTCTTCTGAGTCCTTTTTCCTTGGCATATTCAAGACCTTCTGCTTCTCTTGGAGGAGAGTTCAACTTAAATTCTACCTTTGAGATTCTGTTTCCAAATGCAGTCACTTTCTAAGGCAATGGGTTTTTGATCTTTAGTGTGATTTCAGTAGGACAGTATCCAACACATAATATGTTACTTAATGGATAGGAGAAAATCTCTAATAGGAAATTATTTGGTTTGGGCATGGAAGTTATGCTATATTTAAAAAAATAACAAAAGAGGCAAAGGTTTTATTAGAGCTTGTAAAATGAGTATGAAGTCTTTACCTCAGACATACCAAATTCTTACCCTGACACACACTTAAATGCCTAGTGATACTGGATGATTGAACCCAAAATCCTATACTTGTGAAAGAGCATCTCTTTTATTGCCATACCAGCAGATTGTAATTTGGTTGCTTATTTTGAGGTAGTATCACTATGCCTGGGCCTGCTTGGACTGCGGTCCTCCTAACACAAGCAAAACACATTGCACCCAGCAAATGGTTAGAGTTTCTGAAACTTCTTTTTTTTGTATGGGCTTGCCTGAACTGCAATACTCTAATCTCTGTTTTCTAAGTAGATAATATTGCAGGTTTGAGCCACTTTATCCAGTAAAAGTGTACAATTTCAAGATATCTTGATATTGCCTATATTTGTGCTTAACATATATTGCTAAACTTAATTTAATTTTCTCCCTCTTTTGTTTAGTACTCTGAGTTGAAAACATTGACTTTCTTGATATACATGGCTTTGTTTTGGGTGGAATCCCATCACAATCCAAAAAATCTCCCAAAAAGTTTATGTCAAGAATCATGGAAAAAAGGCTTCAGGTTGGAAAAAAAACACTGATCCTTAACTTATAATTGCAGTATATTTATAATGTTAGTCAATGCTTTCTGAAGTATGAGAAGAGAAGGAAGACAGAAATGTGAAAGGTGTCATCTCTGTAGAATTTCTGTAGTTGTCACTTCATGTTATCTTTCTTCCTTAAGGCTTGCTTTATTAAAATCCTCTGGGGACTGGTAAGGTGGCTAGTGGTAGAGCGCTTGCCTTGCATGCCTGAGGCCCTGGGTTTGATTCCTCAGCACCACATAAGTAAAAAGAAAAAAGCCAGAAGTGGTGCTGTGGTAGAGTGCTAGCCTTGAACTGAAGAGTTGAGGGACAGCGCCCAGACCCAGAATTCAGGCCCCATGACTAGACCCAAAAAATAATATAAAATGAATAACAACAACAACAGTAATAATAACAGGAATAACAATAGTAATAACAATAGCAACAACCACAGTAGTAATAATAGTAACAATAACAGTAATGACAGTAACAATAACAACAGTAACAATAACACTAATAACAACAATAGTAATAATAGCAACAATAACAACATCAGTAATAATAGCAATAACAGTAATAATAGCAGTAATAATAGTGTTAATAATAGTAACAACAACAATAATAGTCACAACAAGAGTAATAATAGTAACAATAACAACCATAAGAGTAATAATAACAGTAGTAATAAGAGTAACAATAACAACAATAACAGTAATAATAGCAAGAACAATAGAAATAATAGCAATAACAGTAATAACAACAGTAACAATAACAGTAATAAGAATAGTAATAACAACAGTAATAATAACAATAGTAAAACAATAGCAGTAATAATAGTAATAACAATAGTAACAACCACAGTCATAATAATAGTAAAAATAACAGTAACAACAGTAACAATAACAGTAATAACAACAGTAATAACAATAGTGACAACAGTGATAGTAACAATAACAACAGTAATAATAATAACAATAGTAACAACAGTAACAATAACAGCAACAATAATAACAGTAAAAACAACAGTAATAACAACACTAATGATAACAGTAACAACTGTAAGGGAACCTTACTGCATTGTTGGTGGTCTTGTAAACTTGTTCAACCACTTTGGAAAGCAGTATGGAGGTTCCTCAAAAGACTTCACATAGAACTCCCCTATGACCCAGCAATCCCACTTTTGGGCATTTACCCAAATGTTTACAAACAAGACCACACTAAAGCTACCAGCACAACTATGTTTATTGCAGCAGTATTTACCATAGTTAAGACATGGAACCAACCCAGATGCTCCTCAGTAGATGAATGGATCAAGAAAATGTGGTATATATACACAATGGAATTCTATGCCTCTATCAGAAAGAATGACATTGCCCCATTTGTTAGGAAATGGAAAGGCTTGGAAAAAATTTTATTAAGTGAAGTAAGCCAGGCCCAAAGAAACATAGGTCCCATGGTTTCCCTTATTTGCAATATCTAGTATAGGTATGAGTCAAGCGGAAAAAGTCAGATAATGTGATGTTAGGAAAACGAACCCTCAAATATATATTTTAATGTTTTTGTTTCTTTCATGCATGTGTTTCTAACGCATTTATAAGATTATTTCTTTGTTGCTTAGTATGTCCCTCCCCCACAGTGTAACCCCCGCTTTCACTATATTTGATGTCAGTATAACATGTGGAGGAGATGGGGACAAACAAGTCGTTTAAGGATTCAGGTGGACCTGTTGCAACCATGAGAAGTACAAAATGTCATGTCAAAACCAGCTTTACAATGTCGGTGTGGGGGGGGAGGGGGGTATGATTGGGCGGGGGGAGGGGGGAAGCTGGGAAGGGTGGTCAAGGGTAAACAAAGGAGGAGGCTGCAATGCTTGGTAAGAAATATATGCATTATCCTGCCCATGTAATTGTAACCACTCTGTACAGTATGTTCTCAAATAAAATAAAATAAAATTAAAAAAATAATAATAGTAATAACAATAGCAACTACCCCAGTAGTAATAACAGTAACAATAACAATAATAGTAATAGTAATAACAACAGTAATAATAACAGTAATAACAGTAACAATAACAGTAATAGTAATAATAACAGTAAAACAATAGTAATGACAACAGTAATAATAACAGTAACAATAGTAATAACAATAGTATTAATAATAGTAATAACAACAGCAACTACCCCAGTAGTAATAATAGTAACAATAACAACAATAGCAATAATATTAATAGTAATAACAACAGTAACAACAATAGTAATAATAGTAACAATAACAGTAACAATAATGGTAACAACAGTAATAATAATAGAAATAATAGTAATAACAACAGAAATAACAACAGAAATAACAACAGAAATAATAATAGTAACATAATAGTAATAACAGTAGTAACAACAGCAATAACAACAGTAACAGTAGCAACCACAGTAATAATAACAGTAATAACAATAATACTAATAATAGTAACAATAGCAACAATAGTAATAATAGAAATAAGAGTGATAATAACAGTAATAACAATAGTAATAATAATAGTATTAATAATAGCAACAACAACAATAACAGTAACAAGAATACCAATAATAGAATTAATGGTAATAACAACAGTAATAATAGTATTAATAATAGTAATAACAATAGTAATAACAGTAACAATAGCAACAACCACAGTAGTAACAGTAGTAACAACAACAATCGTAATAGAAATAAGAGTAATAATAATAGCAACAACAGTAATAACAATAATAGCAACAGTAACAATAACAATAGTGATAATAGAAATAATAGTAATAACAACAGTAATAATAGTAACAATAACAATAGTAATAACAACAATAACAGTAATGATAGCAAGAACAACAGGAATAATAGTAACAATAACAACAAGAATATTAATAAGAGAAATAACAGTAAAAACAACAGTAATAACAATAGCAATAATAATAGTAAGAACAATAGTCATAACAACAATAGTAACAATAACAGTAACAACAACAATAACAACAGTAATAACAGTAATAAAAACAACAACAATAACAGTAATAGTAACAAGAACAACAATAGCAATAATAGAAATAACATTAATATGAATAGCAATGTTAAGAGTAAGACCTACATTCCATCAAAAGCTTCAGTATTAGTTAAAAGAAAAAGAATAAAGAAAAAGAGTAGATCTCTTCCTCTGACTTAGCCTGCTTGTCCAAAATAAAGTGTGATCTCAATGGAATTCTATGCCTCCATCAGAAAGAAAGACATTTCCCCATTTGTTAGGAAATGGAAAGGCTTGGAAAAAATTATATTAAGTGAAGTAAGCCAGGCCCAAAGAAACATAGGTCCCATGGTTTCCCTTATTTGCAATATCTAGTATAGGTATGAGTCAAGCGGAAAAAGTCAGATAATGTGATGTTAGGAAAACAAAACCTCAAATATGTATTTTAATGTTTTTGTTTCTTTCATGCATGTGTTTCTAACGCATTTATAAGATTATTTCTTTGTTGCTTTGTATGTCCCTCCCCCACAGTGTAACCCCCGCTTTCACTATATTTGATGTCAGTATAACATGTGGAGGAGATGGGGACAAACAAGTCGTTTAAGGATTCAGGTGGACCTGTTGCAACAATGAGAAGTACAAAATGTCATGTCAAAACCAGCTTTACAATGTCGGTGGGGGGGGAGGGGGGGTATGATTGGGTGGGAGGGAGGGGGGAGGCTGGGAAGGGAGGTGAAGGGTAAACAAAGGAGGAGGCTGCAATGCTTGGTAAGAAATGTATGCATTATCCTGCCCATGTAATTGTAACCCCTCTGTACAGTATGTTCTCAAATAAAATAAAATTAAAAAAAAAAAAGAGTAATAATAGTAATAACAATAGCAATGACAACAGTAGTAATAATAGTAACAATAATAATAATATCAATAATACAAATAATAGTAATAACAACAGTAATAACAATAGTAATAATACTACTAATAGTGGTAACAATAACAACTATAACAATAATAACAGTGATAACAATAATAATAGTAACAACAATAACAGTAATAATAACAATAGTAACAATAGTGACAACAGTAATAGCAACAATAACAATGGTAATAATAAAATAACAGTAATAACAACAGTAATGATAACACTAAAGCAATAGTAATAATAATAGTAACAATAGTATCAAAACCAACAATAGCAATACTAATAACAGCAATAACTATAGCAATGCCAATAACAGTAATAGAAGTAATAATAGTAACAATAACAGTAATAATAACAGTAATAACAATACCAAAAGTAATAATAGTAAAACTGAGAGTAATAATAACAATAATGGCAATAATCATAACAACAATGTAGACATAGGAGTAGGAACTATGGTCATAACCACAACAATAGGAGTAATAACAATAGTAACAACAATAACAGTAACAGTAATAAAAATAGTAATAACAATAGTAACAATAATAATAACAAGAGTAATAATAGTAATAACAATAGCAATAACAATAACAGTAACAGTAATAACAATAGCAATAACAATAGTAATAACAATGATAGTAATAACAATAGTAACAACAGCAATAACAGTAACAACAACAACAATAGTAATAATAATACCAATAAGCATCATAGGAGGAAGAGGAAGAGGAAGAGGAAGTCAGGTGCCTGGTCTCCAAGGAAACCACCAGGAAACCGGAAGTGGCATCATCTTGGTGTCTCTATGGCTCCCAGGGGCCCAAGGCCCCACCCCAGGGACAGTAAACTCCATGAGGAAACTCTGAGCTCCACCAGCAAACTGGAAGTGGGGTCATCTTGGTCTCTAGGGCTCGGGGTCACTCAGAGGTCCAGAGAACCCAGGGTGCTGAGTTCAAGAGCCAAGAGAGCCTGCCCCCCTTCCCTACTCCCACCCCCAATAACAAAGAAGAGTGGATGGATGGATGGATGGATGGATGAGTGGATGGATGGGTTGATGGAGGGATGGAGGGATGGATGGATGGATGCATGCATGCATGCATGCATGCATGGATGCATGGATCGATGGGTAGATGGATGCATGGATGGATGGGTGGGTGGATGAGTGGATGGATGGGTGGATGGATGGATGGATGGGTGGATGGATGGATGGATGGATGGATGAATGGATGGATGGGTGGATGGATGAGTGGATGGATGGGTGGCTGGCTGGGTAGATGGATGGATGGATGGATGGATGGATGGATGGATGGATGGATGGATGGATGGATGGATGGATGGATGGATGGATGGAAGGATGGATGGGTGGGTGGATGGATGGATGGATGGATTGACAGACGGATGAATGGATGGATTGACAGACGGATGAATGGATGGATGGGGGGATGGATGCATGGATGGATGGATGGATGGATGGATGGATGGATGGATGGATGGATGGGTGGGTGGATGGATGGATGGATGGATTGACAGACGGATGAATGGATGGATGGGGGGATGGATGCATGGATGGATGGGTGAATAGATGGTTGGATGGATAGGTGGATGGGTGGGTGGATGGATGGATGGATGGAGGATGGATGGGTGGATGGATGTTGATTAAATATGGGTGGGATTAACATTTTTACACTTGAGTGACTTGGACCCAAGTCCTGACCTCAATGGAGTAGGTCAAGCTCTGTCTCTGTCTGTCTGTCTCTCTGTCAGTGTGTCTCCTTCTGTCTATCTCTGTCTTTGTCTGTCTCCTCTGTCAGTCTGTCTGTTGGTCTACCTGTCCATGTCTGTGTCTGTCTTTGTCTCTGTGTCTGTCTGCCAGTCTCACTGTCTGTCTTATTCTTTCTTTGTCTGTCTCTGTCTGTCTGTCTGTCTCACTCTGTCTCTCTGTCTCTGTCTCCTGTGTCTGTCTGTCTGGGTCTTGTTCTGTCTTTCTTTGTCTGTTTCTGTGTCTCTGTCTGTCTGTCTGTGTCTCTTTGTCTGTCTGTGTCTGTCTGTCTGGGTATCTGTTTCTCTGTCTGTCTGTCTGTCTCCTCTGTCTTTCTGTCTGTTGGTCTGCATGTCTATGTCTGTCCATGTCTGTGTCTGTCTGTCTCTGTCTCTTTGTGTCTCTGTCTGTCTGTTTGGCTTTGTGTCTGTCTTGCTCTATGTCTCTGTCTTTGTCTGTCTCTTTGTGTCTGTCTGTCTGTCTGGTCTGTTTGTGTATCTCTGTGTCTCTGTCTGTCTGTGTCTGTCAGTCTATCTCTGTCTCTGTCTGTCTATCTGTGTCCCATCTGTCTATCCCAGTATCTATCTGAGTCTGTCTCTGTCTGTCTCTGTTTCTCTCTGCCTTGCTCTGTCTGTCTCTCTGTGTCTGTCTGTCTGTCTGTCTCTCTCTGTGTCTGTCTGTCTCACTTTGTCTGTCTGTCTCTGTGTCTGTCTGTGTCTCTTTGTCTGTCTGTCTGTGTCTCTCTGTGTCTGTCTGTCTTTGTCTCTCTGTCTCTGACTCTGTCCATGTCCATGTCTATGTCTCTGTCTGTCTGTCTCTCTGTGTCTGTCTGTCTGCTCTGTTTGTGTATCTCTGTGTCTCTGTCTGTCTGTCAGTCTTTGTCTCTGTCTTTCTGTCTCTGTTTGTCTATCTGTGTCCCATCTGTCTGTCCCAGTGTCTGTCTGAGTCTGTCTCTGTGTCTCTCTGTGTCTGTCTGTCTCTGTCTTTGTCAGTCTGTTTCTCTGTCTCTTTTTGTGTCTGTCTGTCTTGCTCTATGTTTGTCTTGCTCTGTGTCTGTCTGTCTGTTCTGTTTGTGTCTGTCTCGCTCTATCTCCCTTTCTCTGTCTGTCTGTCTCTGTCTCTCTGTGTCTGTCTGTCTGTCCGTCTCGGTGTCTCTCTTTCTCTTTCTGTGTCTGTCTGTCTGTCTTTGTCTCTCTGTGTCTCTGACTCTGTCCATGTCCGTGTTTATGTCTGTCTGTTTGTCTGTCTATCTCTATCTCTGCCTTGATCCATCTGTCTCTCTGTCTCTGTCTGTCTTTCTGTGTCTGTTTGTGTTTCTGTCTGTCTCTGTCTCTGTCTGTCTATTCCTGTCCATGGTCTGTGTCTGTCTGTCTTTGTCTCTCTGTGTCTGTCTGTCTCCTCTGTCAGTCTGTCTGTGTCTCATTCTCTCTTTCTTTGTCTGTCTGTGTCTGTCAGTCTACTTCTGTCTCTGTCTTTCTGTCTGTCCGTCTGTCTCGTCTGTGTCTGCCTGTTGGTCTGCCTGTCCATGTCTGTCTCACTGTCTGTCTGTCTCTGTCTCATTCTGTCTTTGTCTGTCTCGGTCTGTCTGTCATCAGTCTAGTTCTGACTTCTGTGTCTGCCTGTCTCTTTGTCTCTCTGTCTCTGTCTCCTGTGTCTGTCTGGGTCTCGTTCTGTCTTTCTTTGTCTGTGTCAGTATCTGTCTGTCTGTGTGTCTGTCTGTCTATGTCTCTCTGTCATTCTCTGTCTGTCTTTCGTGTCTGTCATTCTCTGTGTCTGTCTGTCTTTCTCTATGTCTGTGTCTGTCTCTGCCTCTGTCTGTCTGTCCATCTGTCTGTCTGTGTCTCTCTCTGTGTCCATCTGTGTGTCTGTCTCTGTCTGTCTTTGTCCCAGTGTCTGTCTGTCTTGCTCTATGTCTGTCCGTCTCTGTCTGTCTGCCTGTGTCTGTCTGTCTCTCTCTGTCATTCCCTGTCTGTCTGGCTCTGCCTCTGTCTGTCTGTCTGTCTCTCTGTCTGTCATTCTGTGTCTGTCTGTCTATGCCTGCCCATGTCTCTGTCTTCTCTGTGTCTGTCTGTCCATCTATCTGTCTGTGTCTCTCTGTGTCCATCTGTGTGTCTGTGTCTGTCCCAGTGTCTGTCTGACTCTGTCTCACTGTCCCTGTGTCTGTCTGTCAGTCTCTCTGTCTCTGGGAACCGCGCATGCGCGTTGCAGGGCAGCGCAGCCCACTCCCGCGCAGGCGCAGATCTGTACCCCGCAGAGCCCCGGAGCACACGCATGCTTGTTCCTGCTCGGCGGGGGGTGGGGGGGGGAAGGGACGGGGCGTGCTGGCTCATGCATGTGCGGTGCAGCGCAGAGGACCTCCCCCCCAGGTGGCACGCATGCGCAGTACCAACCAGAGCAACCGAGGGAATCCCACACATGCACGCACCACACGCTCGGCCCGGACGGTACCGGCCGACTCACCCAGTGCGCATGCGCAACGCGGACGGAACCTCGATCCTCTGGGGTCCCCTAGGCACCTCCCGGCGGACTCACGCTGTGCGCATGCTCAACTCAACCCTCCAGGGTCCGCCGGCCGATTCAACCTGTGCGCATGCGCCGTGGGTCCACACGCGGGAGGGCAGAGGGAACAAGCAGCCAAGGGACACGCATGCGCAGCGGCGATTCGCCGGGAGCGCTAGGCCCCTCCCCGCTGACGAACCCTGTGAGCATGCGCATTGGTGCAGGCTGGCTCAGCCCCTCCCAGCTGCCTAACCCTGTGCACAAGCGCAATGGCGTTCCTCCAGGCCTGCTCAGCCTGTCTGTCTGTCTCTGTCTGTCTATCTCTGCCTCTGTTCATCTGTCTGTCTGGCTATCTATGTCTGTGTCTGCCTCTTTCTGTCTCTGTCTGTCTGTCTGTCTGTCTGTCTCTGACTCCATTTTTCTGTCTGTTTGTGTCTGTTCATCTGTCTCTCTGTGTGTCTGTCTGTCTGTCTCTGTGTTTCTCTGTATTTTTCTGTGTCTGTCTCTGTCTGTTTGTCTGTCGGTCTCTCTGTGTGTCTTTCTGTCTGTCTTCATCTGTCTGTCTGTCTGTCTCTGTGTGTCTCAATCTCTATCTGTCTCTGTCCATTTGTCTCTCTGTCTATGTCTCACTCTGTATTTGTCTCTGTCTGTCTGTCCATCCGTCTGTCTGTCTCTGACTCCTTTTTTCTCTTTTACCATTTCTCTGTCTCTATGGTTCTGTCTGTACGTCTGTCTGTCCCTGTCTGACTCTGTGTCTCTGTGTCTGTCCATTTGTCTGTCTCTATGTCTCTGTCTGTCCATTTGTCTGTCCATCTGTCTCTGTCTGTTTCTCTGTCTATTTCTCTGTCTGTCTCTGTACATCTGTCTCTCTGTGTCTGTCTGTCTGTCTATCTCTATTTCTGTCTGTCTGTTTCTCTTTGTGACTTTCTGTCTATCTGTTTCTCAGTCTGTCTGTTTATCTCTGTGTCTGTCTGTCTGTCTCTATGTCCATTTGTGTCTTTGTCTGTGTCTGTCTGTCTGTCTCTGGTTATCTGTCTGTGTCTGTCTATCTCTCTGTCTCTCTCTGGGTCTGTCTGTCTGTCTCTGACTCCATTTTTCTGTGTTTGTGTGTGTCTCTGTCTGTCTGTCCCTGTATCTGTGTGTTTGTCTGTCTGTCTCTGTCTTTCTCTGTCTATCTTTGTGTCTGTCTCTGTGTCTGACTGTCTCTGTTCATCTCTCTCTCTGTGTCTGTCTGTCTGTGTTTCTCTCTATATATTTGTCTCTGTCTCTTTGTCTGTCTGTCCCTGTCTGTGTGTCTCTCAGTCTCTATTTGTCTCTGTGTCTATCTCTATGTCCATGTCTGTCTCTGTCTGTCTGTCTCTGTTCATCTGTCTCTCTGTGTCTGTTTGTCTGTATCTCTCTGCCTATCGCTCTGTGTCTATTTTTCTGTTTCTGTCTGTATGTCTGTCCATGTTCATCTACCTCTCTGTGTGTCTGTCTGTCTCTTGTGTTTCTCTGTATTTGTCTCTGTCTCTCTGTGTCCATCCGTCTGTCTATGTCTGTGAGTCTGTCTGTCTGTGTTCATCTGTCTCTCTATGTCTGTTTGTCTCTGTCTCTCTGTCCATCTGTCATTCTCTGTGTCTGTCTCTGTATCTGTTGGTCTCTGTCTATCTGTGTCTGTCTGTCTCTGTCTGTGTCTCTGTCCATGTCTGTCTCTGTTCATCTCTCTCTCTGTCTCTGTGTCTGTCTGTCTTTCTCTCTGTCTCTGTCTGTCTGTCTCTATATTTATCGTCTGTATCTCTCTGTCTGTCTGTCTGTGTCTGTCTGTCTATTTTTCTCTCTCTGTCTGTGTCTGTTCCTGTTCATCTGCCTCTCTGTCTGTCTGTCTCTTATGTTTCTCTGTATTTGTGTCTGTCTCTCCATCTCTCTCTGTCTGTGTGTCTCTCTGTGTCTCTGTGTCTCTGTCTCTCTCTGTTTATCTGTTTCTGTCTGTGTTTTGTCTCTCTGTCTCTGTCTGTCCATCTGTCATTCTCTCTGTCTGTCTGTCTCTGTCTCTCTGAGTCTGTCTGTCTCTGTTCATCTCTCTCTGTGTCTGTCTGTCTGTCTCTCTGTCTCTGTCTGTCTCTCTGTCTCTGTCTGTCTATATTTGTATGTCTGTATCTCTCTGTCTGTCTCTCTGTGTCTGTCTATTTTTCCCTCTCTGTCTGTCTGTGTGTCTGTCCCTGTTTATCTGCCTGTCTGTGTTTCTGTCTGTCTCTGTCTCTCTCTGTCTATCTGTGTGTCTGTCTGTGTGTCTGTCGGTCTGTTTGTGTCTCTCTGTCTCTCTGTGTCTGTCTCTGACTCCATTCCTCTGTCTTTCTGGCTGCGTTTCCTCTCTGTCTGTCTGTCCCCCCCCTCCCCCCCACCCCCCACACCCCCTCTTTCTCAGCTCTGTGCCCCCCCACCCCACAGGTCTAGCCTTTTCCCCTTCCTCTCCCCTCCTCCTCCTCCTCCTCTCTCTTTTCTTCCAGAACTTTCTCTTTGGCCGTTTCTCCCTCCCCCTCCCCAGCATCACCCCCTTCCCCGCCTGGCCTGGTTGGGGGGATTCAGGTCTCCCCATCCCCCTCTCCCTGACCCTCACCCCCCTCTTTTTCTTCCCTGCTTCCCCTCCCTCCTTTTCCCACTGACCCCCCCCCTCAGCCCAGGCTGTGTGGGGCGGAGCTGAGGCTCAGGCCGCAGCGTGGCGGGGCGGGGACATCTGGGCCTGGGTGGATAAAAGAGGAGCCCCAAGCTGTGCTGTGCTGTCTGGAGACACAGGACAGAGAGACAGACAGACAGACAGACAGACAGACAGACAGACCAGGTGAGGGGGCCTGGACGAGGGGTGGAGGGGGGTGAGGGGATCTTGGGGTACAGGGGATCCTGGGAGGGGTGAAAGGGGGAGGTGGAGGGATTTGGGGGTTCTGGGGGGGTCAAGGAGGAGAGGTCAGGGGTCAGGGAGATGCAGGGGGAAACATGGTCAATCCTGGTGTTCCCAGGACCCCAAAGTTCATTGGGGGTAAAGCACAAGGAATCCTGGGAAGAGGGGGTCAAAGGCCCAGAGAGCAAAGGTCCTGGGGTGCAGCCAGCAAAGGAGTTCAAAGGTCAAGGAGGGGGGAGACAGAGGTCAGGGGAGGGGGGACACCTGGGACATGGCCAAGATCAGGGAGCCAAGGTCCTGGGATGCAAAGTTCAGGGGTGAGGGGGTCAGGAAGAGGGGGAATGGGAAGTTCAGGGGTGCAGGGATCAGAGGTCACCAATCTGGGGGGTGAGGGAGGGCATCTGTCAGGGGGGTGCTGGGTCCTAGGTTCCCCCAAGTTCAGAGGAGAAAAGCCCAGGGAGCAAAGGTCCTGGGGTGCAGAGTTCAGGGGGTGCAGGGGTCACAGGTCACAGGAATCTGGGGTACTAGGGTCCCAGGTCCCAGAGGTAATGGAAAACCCACCTTAGTGGTGCAGGGTGTCAGGGTCCTCCTCTTCCTCCTCCTCCTCTTTCTCCCATCCTCTTCCTCTTTCTCTTCTTCCTTCTCCTCTTCCTCTCTTCCTCCTCCTCTTCCTCCTCTTCTTCTTCCTCCCCATCCATCCATCCATCCACCCATCCATCCATCTACCCATCCATCCACCCATCCACCCATCCATCCATCCATCCATCCATCCACCCATCCATCCATCCACCCACCCATCCACCCACCCATCCACCCATCCACCCATCCATCCACCCATCCATCCATCCACCCACCCATCCACCCACCCATCCATCCATCCATCCATCCATCCATCCATCCATCCATCCACCCACCAACCCATCCATCCATCCATCTGCCCATCCACCCATCCACCCATCCACCCATCCATCCATCCATCCACCCACCCATCCACCCATCCACCCATCCATCCACCCATCCATCCATCCACCCACCCATCCACCCACCCATCCATCCATCCATCCATCCATCAATCCATCCATCCATCCACCCACCAACCCATCCATCCATCCATCTGCCCATCCACCCATCCACCCATCCACCCATCCATCCATCCATCCACCCACCCATCCACCCATCCACCCATCCATCCATCTATCCATCCATCCATCCACCCACCCACCCACCCATCCATCCATCCATCGCCCAACCATCCATCCACCCATCCATCCACCCACCCATCCACGCATCCACCCATCCATCCATCCATCCATCCATCCATCCATCCACCCACCCATCCATCCATCCATCCATCTGCCCATCCACCCATCCATCCATCCATCTCCCAACCATCCATCCACCCATCTACTACCCATCCACCCATCCATCCACCCGTCCATCCATTCATCCACCCACCCATCCATCCATCCATGAAGCCACGCCCCCTGTGGCTGGTCCAACCCATTCTCTTCCTCCTGCTTTTCCTCCTCTTCTTCCTCCTCCTCCTCCTTTTCTTCCTCCTCATTGTTATTACTATTATTCTCATCATAGTTATTATTATTACTGTTATTGACATTGTTGTTTTTACTATCATGATTGTTACTGTTATTGTTAATATTATGGTTATGATCATCAATATTGTCATGGTTATTACTATTATGGGTATTGTGGTTATTATTATTGTTATTGTTGTCATGATGTTTGGGTTATTGTTATGATTGTTATTGTTGTTATTGTTACTATGGTGATGGTTATTATTATGGTTACTGCTATTGTTGTCATGATGGTTATTATTGTTATTGTTGTTGTCATTGTTATTATTATAGTTATTATTGTTGCCATGGTTATTACTATTATGGGTATTATTGTTATTATTGCTATTTTTGTTATTATTGTCATTGTTATTGTTATTATAGTTGTTATTGTCATGGTTATTACTATTATGGGTATTATGGTTATTATTGTCATTGTTATTGTTATTATAGTTATTATTATTGTCACAATGGTTATTGTTGTTCTTGTTCTTGTTACTGTGGTGGTGACGTTCGTTGGCGTATTCTTCGCCAAGCCTTCCTTGTTGCTCAGGAGGCTGAGATCCAGAGGATCGTGGTTCAAAGCCACCTCCCACCCCCTCTCCCGACCCACCCCCCCAGGACCAACCGAGAGACTCGGATCTCCAATGAACCCCCCAACCCGGAAAGGTAGGTGAGGAGCTCTGGCCCCGGGTTCGCGTCCCGGGGTGAGGGGGTCTGATGGAGGAGGGAGGAAGAGGAGGAGGAGGAGGAGGAGGGTGATAGGTGATAGGAAGCCAGGGGGAAATGGGGTGCTGAGTACTTAGTACTTAGTCCTGGGGAGGGGGGAGGGGGATGGACAATGACAGAGACAGACAGACAGAAGAGACACACAGACAGATGCACACAGATGGACAGACACAGACATGACAGAGAGAGAGAGAGACACAGACAGACAGACAGACCAAGATGTGCAGACAGACAGGGAGAGACAGAGACAGGACAGACAGACACACAGACAGACACACAGACAGACAGAGACACAGAGACAGGGAGAGAGACAGAGACAGAAGAGACAGACAGGCACAGACAGTCAAACTGAGCCAGGACAGATAGACAGAGACACAGAGACAGGAAGAGACAAATGGACACAGGCACAGACAGAGACAGACAGACAGAGATGGATGTGAGAGAAACTGGCACAGACAGACACAGAGAGACAGACAGACAGACAGACAAAGAGAAGAGACAGAAGAGACAGACAGACAGAGACAGACAGGGAGAGACAGATGCACCGAGACAGATAGACATAGAGACAGACATACAGAGGCACAGAGAGACGGGCAGACAGACACAGACAGACAGAGACAAGTGACAGATGGAGAGAGGCAGAAGAGACAGACAGAGACAGGAAGATAGAGACAGACAGACAGACAGACACAGACAGACAAATATGAGACAGACAGATGTAGACATGGAGACAGGGAGAGACTGACAGAGGTAAACGGACAGACACAAGAGACAGACAGATGTGAACAGAGACAGACAGGAAGACACAGAGACAGAACAGACAGACAGAAGAGACACACAGACAGATGTAGACACAGAGACGGACAGACAGAGAGAGACACACACAGACAGCAGAAGATGTGCAGACAGACAGGAAGAGACAGACAGAGACAGGACAGACAGACAGACGGAGACACACAGACAGAGACACAGACAGATAGACAGGGAAAGACAGATGGACAGAAACAGAAGAGACAGACAGGCACAGACAGACAAACTGAGCCAGGACAGATAGACAGAGACACAGAGACAGGAAGAGACAGACAGACACAGGCACAGACAGAGACAGAACAGACAGACAGACAGAGATGGACATGAGAAAAACCAGCACAGACAGACACAGAGAGACAGACAGACAGAAAAGACAGAGACAAGTGACAGATGGAGAGAGGTAGAAGAGACAGACAGACAGAGACAAGAAACAGACAGACAGCTGTAGACACAGAGACAGACAGGAAGGGAGATGGACAGACATGGAGAGACAGCAACAGACAGAGATAGACACAAGCACAGAGAGACAGACAGACAGAGACAAGAGACAGACACAGAGATAAGAGACAGAGGCAGACGGAGACACGGACACAGACAGAGACAAACGGACAGAGACAGAACAGACCGACAGACCGATGGAGACAGGGAGAGACCGACAGAGGTAGACAGATAGACAGACTGAGACACAGATGTGAACACAGACTGACAGGAAGAGACAGAGACAGGACAGACAGACAGACAGACACAAGAGACAGAACAGACACAGACAGACAGACAGACAGAGATAAGAGAGACAGACTCAGAGACAGACAGAGAGAGACAGATGGACAGACACAGCACAGATAGACACAGGGGCAGACTGACTGACAGAAGAGTCAGATACAGACTGAGACAGACAGACAGACGTCAGCATACAGACAGACATGAGACAGAGACAGACAGACAGACACAGACAGAGACAGAGACAAGTGACAGATGGAGAGAGGCAGAAGAGACAGAACCAAGAAGACAGAGACAGACAGACAGACAGAGAGACCAATGGACAGATAACAGACAGAGACAGAGAGGCAGACAGACAGAGACAGACAAAGGGAGACATGGAGACAGGGGGAGACCAACAGAGATAGACGGACAGACAGACTGACAGATAGGGAGAGACAGATGGATAGAGACAGACAGACACAGACAGAGAGACAGAGACAGAGAAAAGGCAGATGGACAGAGACAGCAAGACAGACACAGACAGAACAGACAGACAGAGGCAGAGATGTGACAGAAACAGGCACAGACGGACAGACAGACACAAGAGACAGACATGTGAATACAGAGACATACAGGAAGAGACAGAGATAGAACAGACAGACAGACAACAGAAGAGACAGACAGATGTAGTTACAGAGACGGATAGACAGACACAGACATGAGACAGAGAGACACACAGACAGACGAAGATGTACAGACAGACAGACGGAGACACACAGAACACACACAGACAGACACAGAGACAGACAGATGGACAGAGACAGAAGAGACACAGACTGAGAGACACAGACAGACATGAGCCAGAGACACAGACAGGACTGACAGACAGACGGAGACAGTTAGAATCAGAAGAGACAGACAGGCACAGACAGACAAACTGAGCCAGGACAGATAGACAGACAGAGACACAGAGACAGGAAGAGACAGACAGACACAGGTACAGACAGACAGATAGACAGACAGACAAAGAGAAGAGACAAAAGACAGACAGACAGACAAACAGATGTACACAAAGAGACATACAGGGAGAGACAGATGCACCGAGACAGTCAGACAAAGAGAACAGACAGACAGACACAGGCACAGAGAGACGGACAGACAGACAGAGAGAGACAAGTGACAGATGGAGAGAGACAGATGAGACAGACACACAGACAGAGGACACAGACAGATGTAGACACAGAGACAGACAGGAAGAGACAGACAGACAGAGACAGACATGTAGACACAGAGATAGATAAGAAACAGACTCAGACAGACAGACGCAGGCACAGACAGACAGATGGGCAGACACAGAGGAGACAGATGGACAAACAGACACAGACATAGACAAGTGACAGATGGACAGAGACAAGAGTCACACAGACAGACAGAGACAAAAGACAGACAGGTACAGACAGAAGAGAAAAGAGACAAACAGACACAGACAGGAAGACAGACGGGGACAGACAGACAGACTGAGACAGAAGAAACCGACACAGGCACAGAGAGACAGACTGAGAAGAGACAGACAGACACAGAGAGACAGAGACATGAGGGCCAATGGACAGACAAGAGACAGAAGAGACACAGACAGACAGACATATACACAGAGATAAAGACATGAGACAGACAGACAGATGGAGACACGGAGACAGACGGACAGAGAGAACAGACACAGACTGACAAACATGAGACTGATGGACAGACAAGAGACAGACACAGAGATGAGAGACAGAGCCAGACAGAGACACAGACACAGACAGGGAGAGATAGACGGACAGACAGAACAGACATACAGACAGATGGAGACAGGGAGAGACCGACAGAGGTAGACGGACAGACAGACAGACTGAGACAGACAGGAAGAGACAGAGACAGAATAGACAGACAGACAGACACAAGAGACAGAGACAGAACAGAAACAGACAGACAGAGATAAGAGACAGACAGGGAGACAGACAGACACAGGCAGACACAGAGACAGAGAGACAGATGGACAGACACAGAACAGATAGACGCAGGGGCAGACAGACCGACAGAGAGAAGAGTCAGATACAGACAGACAGACAGACAGCCGTCAACACAGAGACAGACATGAGACAGAGACAGCCAGACACAAGTGACAGATGGAGAGAGGCAGAAGAGACAGACAGACGAGCCAGGAAGACAGTGACAGACAGAAACAGACAGACAGACTGACAGACAGACCGACAGAGGACACAGATGTAGACACAGAGACAGACAGACACAGACTGAGACAGAAGAGACCCAGACAGACAGACAGACAGATGTACACACAGAGACACACAGGAAGAGAAATGGATAGAGACAGACACAGGCATAGACAGACAGACATAGAGACAAGAGACAGATGGACAGAGACAGAAGAGACAAAGACAGACAGACAGACACAGTCACAGACAGACAAACTCAGCCAGGACAGATAGACAGACATAGACACAGAGACAGGAAGAGAAGGACGGACACAGGCACAGACAGACAGAGACAGAACAGACAGACAGACAGACAGAGATGGACGTGAGAGAAACCGGAACAGACAGACACAGAGAGACAGACAAAGAGAAGAGACAGAAGAGACAGACAGGGACAGACAGACAGGTGTACACACAGAGACAGACAGGGAGAGACAGATGCACAGAGACAGATAGACAAAGACAAGAGACAGACAGACAGACACAGACAAAGACAAGTGACAGATGGAGAGAGACAGACGAGACAGACAGATGGAGCCAGGAAGACAGAGACAGACAGACAGACAGAGGACACAGACAGATGTAGAGACAGACAGACAGAGGACACAGACAGATGTAGAGACAGTGACAGGGAGAGACAGACGGACACAGGGACAGACAGACAGAGACAGGGACAGACAGACAGACAGAAGAGACAGACATGTAGACACAGAGACAGAGAAGAAACAGACTCAGACAGACAGACGCAGGCACAGACAGACAGATGGGCAGACAGAGGAGACAGATGGACAGACAGACAGACACAGAGACAGGCAGGAAGGGAGATGGAGACAGAGACAGACAGGAAGAGACACAGACAGATGGACAGAGACAGGAAGACAGACAGACAGACAGAACAGACCAACAGAGATAGACACAGGCACAGAGAGACAGACAGACAGAGACAAGAGACAGACGGGGACAGACAGACTGAGACAGAAGAGACACCAAGACAGACAGACAGAGACAGACGGACAGACAGAAACAAAAGACACACAGAAACAGACTGAGACAGAAGAGATCCAGACAGACAGATGTACAGAGACAAGAGACAGATGGACAGAGTCAGACAGACATGAGACTGGTAGACAGACACAGGGAGAGACAGAGATAACAGACAGACAGACGTCAACACAGACAGACAGAGACAAAAGACAGACAAACACAGATGTGGAGACAGACAGACGTCAACACAGACAGTGATGGAACAGACAGACAGACAAGATCGATGGACAGACAAGAGACAGAGATAGAGAGACCCAGACAGACAGACGGAGATATACAGACAGATGGAGACACAGAGACAGACAGGGAGAGACAGAACAGACAGACAGAGAGACATGAGACCAATGGACAGATAACAGACAGAGACAGAGAGACACAGACAGAGACAGACAGACAGACAGAGACACAGAGACAGGGAGAGACTGACAGAGGTAGACGGACAGACAGAGACAGGCAGATGTCAACACAGACAGAACAGACAGACAGACAGAGATAAGAGAGACAGACAGACAGACACAGAGACAGAGACACAGACAGACAGACAGGGACACAGACAGACAGATACAGACAGACAGAGATAAGAGACAGACAGAGGGAGACAGACATAAGAGACAGACACAGGCAGACAGACACAGAGACAGACAGGGACAGACAGACCAGACAGACAGACATGAGACCAATGGACAGATAACAGACAGAGACAGAGAGGCAGACAGACAGACAGATAAGAGACAGACAGACAGATGTCAACACAGAGTCAGACAGACAGGTAGACAGACAAAGACAGACAGAAAGCTAAAGACAGAGAGATAGACAGAGAGACAGATGGACAGAGACAGACAGACAGAGTAGGCCTTCCCGGTCTCTTTTTCCTTGTGTCTCTCGACTTCCTGATCGTATTCCTGTTGGTTGGTGTTTTCCTTCATCCTCTTCTGTCTCCTCTTCCTCTTCCATCTCCTCTTCCATCTTGTCTTCCATCTCCTCTTCTTCTTCCATTTCCTCTTCCTCTTCCATCTCCTCTTCCATCTCCTCTTCCTCTTCTGTCTCCTCTTCCATCTCCTCTTCCGTCTCCTCTTCCATCTCCTCTTCTGTCTCCTCTTCTGTCTCCTCTTCCATCTCCTCTTCCGTCTCCTCTTCCATCTCCTCTTCTGTCTCCTCTTCCGTCTCCTCTTCCATCGCCTCTTCCTCTTCCATCTCCTCTTCCTCTTCCGTCTCCTCTTCCTTTTCCATCTCCTCTTCCGTCTCCTCTTCTGTCTCCTCTTCTATCTCCTCTTCGGTCTCCTCTTCCATCACCTCTTCCTCTTCCATCTCCTTTTCCTCTTCCATCTCCTCTTCTGTCTCCTCTTCCATCGCCTCTTCCTCTTCCATCTCCTCTTCCTCTTCCGTCTCCTCTTCCTTTTCCATCTCCTCTTCCGTCTCCTCTTCTGTCTCCTCTTCTATCTCCTCTTCGGTCTCCTCTTCCATCACCTCTTCCTCTTCCATCTCCTTTTCCTCTTCCATCTCCTCTTCTGTCTCCTCTTCCATCTCCTCTTCCTCTTCCATCTCCTCTTCCTCTTCCATCTCCTCTTCCTCTTCCCCTTCCTCTTCCTCATGTCCATGTCCTTCTTCCTCTTCCTGTTCTTCTGATACATCTCCTTCCTCTTCCCATTCTCCTTCCTCTTCCTCCCCGTTGTCTCCCTGACCCCCACAGGTCGCCTCACATCCTTGAACCTCCATCCCCGGGCCTCCAACTTCCAGCCTCCATCCCTGGCCTCCATCCTTGGGCCTCCACCCCCTTGGACCTCCATCTCCAGCCTCCACTCCTGGCCTCCATCCCCAGCCTCCACCCCATTTGGCCTACTTTCCTCTACCCCCCTGGGCCCCCATCCCTAGCCTCCACCCTCTTGGGCCTCCTTCCCTGGGCCTCCAACTTCCAGTCTCCATCCCCAGCCTCCACCCAATTAGGCCTCCATCCCTGGGCCTCCATCCCCAGCCTCCAATACCTCTGGGCCTCCTTCTCTGGCCTCCAACTTCCAGTCTCCATCCTCAGCCTCTACCTCTGGCCTCCAGCTTCCTGGACCTCCATCCCCAGCCTCCATACCTGGCCTCTAACCCCTAGGACCCCATCCCTGGGCCTCCACTTCCCCTAGGCCTCCATCCCTGGGCCTCCACCCCCTGGGCCTCCAACTTCCAGTCTCCTTCCTCAGCCTCCACCCCTGGCCTCCACCCCCTTGGACCTCCATCCCCAGCCTCCACCCTGGCCTCTAATCCCTAGGCCTCCTTCCCTGGGCCTCCAACTTCCAGCCTCCATTTCCCTGGGCTTCCACACTTGGGCCTCCATCCCCAGCCTCCCCCCCTCCATCCCAGCCCCAGGATGGGGGGCCCCCACCGCTGGGCCTCGCTGCTGCTGCTGCTGCTGTTGCTGCTGCTGCTCCTGTGCGGCCCCCACCCAGCCCCCGCCACCCGCTGCCCCAGGACCTGCGCCTGCTAGGTCCCCACCGAACTCCACTGCACCTTCCGCAGCCTCAGGGCCGTGCCCCATGTGCTGGACCCCAAGATGGAGCGCGTGAACCTGGGGTGAGGTCTGGGGAAGGGAAAGGAGGGAAGAAAGGGAAGGAAGAGGAAGGAAGGAAGGAAGAAAGAAGGGAAGGAAGGAGGGAAGGAGGGAAGGAAGGAGGATGGAGGGAAAGAAGGAAGGATGGAAGGAAGGAAGGAAGGAAGGAGGGAAGGAAAGAAGGAAGGAAGGAGGGAAGGAAGGAGGGAGGGAGGGAAGGAAGGAAGGAGGGAAAGATGGAAGGAAGGAAGGAGGGAGAGAAGGAAGGAAGGAAGGAGGGAAGGAAAGAAGGAAGGAAGGAGGGAAGGAGGGAGGGAAAGAAGGAAGGAGGGAGGGAAGGAAGGAAGGAAGCAAGGGAGGAAAGGAAGGAAGGAAAGGAAGGAAGATGATGATGAGTAATGATTAATTGTTCTTGACCCTGACCCAGAAACAAAAGTTCTGCCCTCCCAGTGCTGGTTTTCAGGCTGTTTTCCTGCTTTCCTCTTCCTGTCCTCTCACCTGTTGAATTAGGTTCAACCACATCCGGGTCCTGACCCACGCTTCCTTCCCCGGTCTCGCGAGACTTCAGTTGCTGCTGCTGCACGGAAACGAGATCGCGGACATCGCCGAGGGCGCCCTGAGCGACCTGGGCGCACTGCAGGTGTGCAGGGAGCGGGTGGAAGTGGGGCGGAATTGGAAGGAAGTGGAAGGAAGTTTGGCAGGAAGTGGGGCAGAAATACACAGTGAAGTGGGACAAAGTAGGGGAGAAAGTGGGGCGGAAGTTTGAGGAAATAGATACGGAAGTGGGAGGAAGTAGAGCCGGAAGTGGGAAGGAAGTTGGAGGAAGAAGGAAGTGGGAAAAGAGTAGGGAGGAAGGAGGGGGGAAATGCGGAGGAAGACAGGCAGAAATGGGGATGAAATAGCAAAGGAAGTGGGGAGGAAGTAGGGAATCAATGGAGGAAGTAGAGACGGACATGGGAGGAAGTCGGGGGCAGAAGGGAGGCGGAAGTGAGACGGAAATGGATAAGGACCTGGGAAGAAGTAGGGCCGGAAGTGTAGCCGGATGTTGAGTGGAAATAGGGAAGGAAGTGGAGCGGAAGTGGGTCGGAAGTAGTGAGGATATGGATCTGGAAGTGGAAGTAGGGCCGGAAGTGGGGTGGAAATCAGGAAGTAGGGAGGAAGTGTGAGGAAGTAGGGGCGAAAATAAGCCGGAAGTGGGGAGGAAGTGGGAGGAACTAGGGGAGGAAGTGGGGCGGAAGTGGTTAGGATATGGTTCCGGAAGTGAGAAGTGGAGTGGAAATAGCGAAGGAAGTGGGGAGGAAGCAGGATGAAGTAGGGGCGGAAGTAAGGCGGAAGTGGGGCGGAAGTGGTGAGGATATGGATCCAGAAGTGGAGTGAAAATAGGGAAGGAAGTGGGGAGGAAGTGGGGGCGGAAGTGACACAGAAGTGGCAAATGACATATAGCCGGAAGTGGGGAAGAAAGTGGAAATAGGACCATGGGTAGGACGGGAAGTGGGGCAGAAATAAGGAAGAAAATGGGCAGGAAGTGGGAGGAATTCAGGGCTGAAGTGAGGCAGAAGTGAGCCGGAAGTTGGGCAGAAGTGGTGAGGATATGGATCTGGAAATGACAGGAAGTAGGGCCGTAACTGTGGCCGGAAGTGCGGAGGAACTTGGAGGAAGTAGAGGCGGATGTCAGCCGGAAGTGGAGAGGAAGTGACCCGGAACTGGGGCGGAAGTGAGTCGGAAGTAGGGAGGAAGTGAGAATGGGGCAGAAGTGGGACCAGAAGAAGTGAGGAAATGTACTCGGAAGTGGGAGGAAGTACAGGCGGAAGTCGGCAGAAGTAAGCCGGACGTGGAGCAGAAGTGTGACAGGAAGTGGTACGGAAGTAGGGTGGAAGTGAGACTGGAAGTGGCCCTTCGGATCCCGGGTACGCCTCCTTTAACCCCCGCAGGTGTTGAAGCTGAGCTACAACCAGCTTCGGGCACTGCGCACAGGCTCCCTGCAGGGCCTGTGGTGCCTGTCCCGGCTGTACCTGGACCACAACCGGCTGGAGTTGGTACCCCCGCGGGCGCTGCTGGGGCTGGCGTCGCTGCAGCTGCTGTGTCTGGAAGGGAACCGGCTGGCGGTGCTGGCGCCCTAGGCGCTGGCCACGCTGTGCATGCGCGGGGTCCCAGCCTGCACGCTGCGCATGCTGCACCTGGCCGGGAACCAGCTGGCTGCACTGCCCGCCGGCACCCTGGCCCGCGCACCCTCGCTGCGCACGCTGCACCTTCAGGGTAACCCCTGGGCCTGAGATTGCCGTGCGCACTGGATGGAGGACCTGGAGGGGAGGGGTCGAGGTGAGCAGAGGGGGCATGATCAAGCGCAGGCCAATGAGAGGGCCGGGTGGGGCGGAGGCGATGCAGAGAGGGGGCGTGGCCGAACTACAGCCAGTGAGAAAGGACGGGGGCGTAGCTGGGCATAAGTGAGTAGCCGAGCTCCCCAGTCACGCGGGGCGGAGGCGTGGCCGAGGCGCCAAGGGGGACGTGGCCGAGCTCCAGCCAGTAAAAAGCGGCAGCAGCGTGGCTGGGCATTAGTGAGGAGCTGCAGGGGGCGTGGCCAAGGTCTAGCCACTTAGGCGGAGCAGGGAAGTTGCTGAGGCTCCACAGGGAGGGTGTGGCCCAGTTTTAGCCACTCAGGCAGGGTGATGGTATGGCTAAGGCTCCACGGGGGGGGGGGGGGGGGGGGGCGTGGCCGAGGTCCAGCCAGTCAGGCGAGGCGGGGGCGTGGCTGGGCGTGGCTAGGCACTAGTGAGGACCTGCAAGGGACATGCCTATCTCCTGCCAGTCAGGTGAGATGAGGACATGGCTGAGGTGACACATGGGGGCGTGGCTGAGCTCCAGCCAGTCAGGCAGGGCAGGGGTGTGGCTGAGGCTCGGCAGGGGGCGTGGCCAATCTCCAGCCAGTCAGGCATGGCGGCAGAGTGGCTGAGAACCCCCAGGAGGGGTGTGGCCAAGCTCCAGCCAGTCAGGCGCGGCGGGAGCGTTGCCGAAGCTCCCCAGGGGGGTGTGTCCCATTTCAGCCCCGCCCTTCTCCCATGCCTCCCTGCAGGCGTGCTGCGCTGTGGGAAGGAACAGGTGTGCAAGACCTGCGCCAGCCCCGCCGACCGCCGCGACTTGGACCTGCATCGCCTGCCTCCACGCATGCACTGTCGCCTGCCGTGCATCCTCACCGGCCCAGTGGACGGCGAGGAGCCGCCGGAAGCAGAAGTGGAGGCAGAAGAAGAGGAAGTGGAGGACGGGAGGAGGTGGGTAAGGTGTGGCTGAGGCTGACAGACGCCCGTGGCCATGCCGCCGACCTTGCCTGCCGCCTGTGGTGCGTGCCCAGCGTGCAGGACCTCGACGTGCGGCCCGGCCCTGCCCCCGATGTCCCTGTGCGCGTGCGCCTGACACTCAGCGCCGCCCTCGCCTGCTACGCCGACCCCGCCCACCTCGCACATGCCCGCCGCCTGCTGGGAAGCGATGAAGACACTGATGATGTCGCGCTGATGCTGCGCTGGGACCCGGAGGCACCAGGCCACGCCCACCAGGATAGGGACCCGGGAGATGGATCTGGGGAAGGCCACGCCCAACCCTCGGGCAGAGACGCTGATGGGGACAAGCTGTATCAGGACAGGGACCCGGATGTAGGCCACACCCACCGTCAGGGCGGAGACCCTGATGTGGACCATATGTATCAGGCCACAGACTCGGATGTAGGCCATGCCCACCATCGAACCAGGAACCCTGATATAGGCCATGTCCACCAGGGAGCCAGAGACCGTGATGTAGGCCCTGCCCACACTCAGGACAGAGACCGGGTTGTAGGCCACACCCATCTGCAGGACAAATACCCGGATGTAGGCTATATGTATCAAGCCTGAGACCCGGATGTAGGCCCCTCCCGCCAGCAGGACAGACACCCGGATGTAGGCCATGAGTATAATTAGGACGTAGGCCCCGCCCACCCTCAGGACAGAGACCCGAATGTCAATGACCCGGATGAGGGCCCCGCCCACCCTGAGGACAGAGACCAGGATGGAGGCCATGCCCACCCTGAGGCTAGAGACCCGGATGTCAATCACCCAGATCAGGGCCCCGCCCACTCTGAGGACAGAGACCCGGATGTAGGCCCCGGGTATGACCAGGATGGAGGCCACGCTCACCCTGAGGCCAGTTTCCCGGATGTCCATGACCCGGATGTGGGCAAGGCCTACCTCCTGGTGCACAGCCCTGGCACGTCATCATCGTCGCCGATGTCACTTCCGGGCGTGGTGGCCCGGCTGTGAACGCGGCCTGCCTGGCTGCTGCAGCCCGAGCTGACACTGCCCTGGGCCGGGCTGCGTGGGCCACACATGTATCTGACGTGGACGGCATGCGTGCGTGCCCCGAGGACCCAGAGGACGCACCCTGGGTGACCCTCAACCCCCGTGATGACCCCGATGACGTGCACGTGGTGACCACGGGGCAGACGCTGCAGCTGCGCTGTTCGGCACAGGGCTCGGAAACACCACGCATGGCCTGGACGCGGCCTGACGGCTCCATCCTGCGGGGCAATGAGGATGGCGGCCATGATGGGGGGACAATGCTGGAGATCCACAGGATGCGCCAGGCCGATGCTGGCTGGTACCGCTGTGAGGCCCGCGTGGGGCGCCGCGGGGAAACCAAGGCACGGCGCGTGGCCTACGGCGGGGACGGAGCCACGGGGTCCGGGGCCTATGTGGAGGAGGAAGCCATGGAATCCGAGGCCTATGGTGTGAATGAAGCCACAGGATCCGAGGCCTACGCTGTGAATGAAACCATAGGATCTGAGGCCTACACTGAGGAGAAAGCCAAAGGATCCAGTGCCTATGGCTCAGATGAAGCCATGAGATCCGAGGCCTACACTGAGGAAAAAGCCACGAAATCTGAGACCTATGGTGAAGAAAAAGCCTACGCTGTGAATGAAACCATAGAATCCGAGGCCTATGGTGCAAATAAAGCCATAGAATCTGAGGCCTTCGCTGAGGAAAAAGCCATAGGATCTGAGGCCTACACTGAGGAGAAAGCCACAAGCTCCGCAGCCTACACCCTGTCTGAAGCCACAGGCCCCGCGGCCTACACCAGCTTTGAAGCCACAGCCCCCACGGCCTCCGCCCCTTCTGAAGCCACAGCCCCCACGGCCGACACCCCGTCTGCAGCCCCGGGCCCTGTGGCCTACGGCGGCTTTGAGGCCGCCATGACAGGCCGGGTGCAGCGCATGTTCGTGGTGGCGTCGCAGGTGCCAGCAGCCACAGATCTGGTGCTGCCTGCGTGCGTCGCGCTGCGGCTGGGCTGCCGGGAGGAGGCAGAGCCGGCGGCGTGCATGGGCTTGCTGCTGCCGGGAGGGCGCTGGGCCTGGGCGGGGACGGAGCTGGGGATGGACGGGGTCCGGGTCGGGGCGGATGGGATGCTGACGCTTCCCACGCTGGGCCCACGGCACGCCGGGCGCAATGTGTGCGTGGCCACCAGCGCGCTGGGGCTGGCGCACTGGGACGCCGACATCAGCATGGGTGGGGCGGCGGGGGGCAAGATGGTGGGAGACAAGATGGTGGAATCAAAGATGGAAAAATCCATGATGGCGGAAAGCAAGATGGCCAAAAACAAGATGGCAGAATCAAAGATGGAAGAATCCAAGATGGCAGAAAGCAAGATGGCCAAAAACAAGATGGCAGAATCAAAGACGAAAGGCAACAAGATGGCGGAAAACAAGATGGAGGGAATTAAGATGGTGGATTCCAAGGTGGTGGACACCAAGATGGCGGAATCCAAAATGGAGGGAAGCAAGATGGCCGAAAACATGACGGAATCTAACATGCCCGACGCCAACATGGCGGATTCCAAGATGGCCAAAAACAAGATGGTGGACACCAAGATGGAGGGAACCAAGATGGTGGAATCCAAGATGGAAGGAAACAAAATGGCGGAAGCCAAGATTGCAGAATCCAAGATGGAGGGAACTAAGATGCCAGAAGCCAAGATGGACTTAACGAAGATGGCAGATGCCAAGATGGCGGAATCAAACATGGAGAGAAACAAGATGGAGGAATCCAAGATGAAGGGAACCAAGATGGCCGAAAACATGGTGGAATCCAACATGGCCGACACCAACATGGTGGATTCCAAGATGGTGGACGCCAAGATGGCGGAATCCAAAATGGAGGGAAACAAGATCAGGGAAAGCAACATGGCTGAATCCAAGATGGAAGGAATCAAGATGGCGGAAAATAAGATGGAAGGAATAAAGATGGCTGAAAACAAGGTGGTGGAACCAAAGATGGAGGAATCCAAGATGGAGGGAATTAAGATGGCAGATTCCAAGATGGTGGAGGCCAAGATGGCGGATTCAAAAATGGCAGATTCCAAGATGGCAGGCGCCGCTGTTGAAGCGGCTGCGGGGGCCTCGTGCGGTGCTGACGTCATTGTTGGTGTGCCAAGCTTGGGCCCGGGCACTGGGGAAGCGTGGCTGTGGCGTCGGCGTACTGCCAGCGGCCCCAAGAGCGGGCAGCAGCGGCGTCCGCCGCCTCCGCATCTCCCTTCGGTCCCGTGTTCCGCCCCCGCCGGCTGCGGGTTCGAGCCTGCCTTGCCGCGCCACCCGCGCCCAACAGTGGCTGCCGAGCACATCCGGCCCTAGCACTCGGCGTGCATCCTGGCACGCGTGCGCGGCCGCAGCACGGGCGACTTCCGGGCCCCGCCCTCCCTGCTTCCAGTCTCCGAGGAGACCTCCTTGCTTCCGGCGTTCACACTTCCGGTTTCCACACTTCCGGTTTTGACACAAACATCCCCACTTCCGGTCTCTGTGTCTTCCGCTGACCCACTTCCGGTCTCCACTCGGACCTCAACACTTCCGGTCTCCACTCAGACCACCCCACTTCTGGTCTCCACACTGCCGGTTTCCACTCGAACATCACCACTTCCTGTCTTCACTACTTCCGCCTACCCACTTCCGCTCTCCCCGCGGACCTCCCCACTTCCAGTCTCCACTCAGACCCCCGCACTTCCTGCTTCCACACTTCCAGTTTCTACTCAAAAATTCCTATTTCCGGTCTCCACTCGGACCACCCCACTTCCGGCTTCCACACTTCCGGTTTTGTCTCGAACATCCCCACTTCTGGGCTCCCCTCGCAGATCTACACTTCCGGTCTCCACGCGGAGATCCCCACTTCCGGTCTCCATTCGGACCACCCCACTTCCTGTTTCCCCTCTTCCGGTTTCCACTCAGAAATCCCCACTTCATGCCTCCACTACTTCGCCCTACCCACTTCCGTTTTCGACTGTGAGATCCCCACTTCCGGCTTCCACAACTCCGGTTTCCCCACGGACCTCCCCACTTCCGGTCTCCAGTGGGACCACCCGACTTCCTATTACCACTTGGAGATCCCCACTTCTGACTTCCACACTTTCGGTCTCCCCACGGACCTATCCACTTCTGGTTTTGACACGGACATCCCCACTTCCGGCCTCCACCCCTCGACCATCCGCTGCTCCGACCTCTGCACTTCAGTCCTCCTCACTTCCGGCCTCCTCACTTCTGGCCTCCTTACTTCCGGCCTCCAGGAGGCCTGGCGGCGGCTGCAGGCAGGGGAGACAGCACAAAGCCCACCGCGCCCTGCCGGGACCCACGGAGAACCCCCATGACCCCATGGTCACGACCCTGCATGGCTGTGCCCCGGATGCCCTCCCTTCCCGTCCTGCGGCTTCCCGGGACCTTTGACCCGCGACCCCCGGCCCCGCCCGCCGTGACCCTGCCCCGTGGCGCCTGGAACGAGCTAGAAAAGGGTGAGCCTCAGTTTACCCATCTGTCTCCTGCAGGCTCTTGGCGTGGGGGCAGGGGACTGAAGGGAGCCAAATAGGAGGTGGAGGTTAGAGGTCACAGGGAGGATACAAGACGGTCAGAGGTCACGGGGAAGTTAGGGGTCACGGGGGGTCAGAGGTCACAGGGAAGTCAGGGGTCACAGTAGGGTCAGCGGTTGCAGGGGTCAGAGGTCATGGAGAGGTCACGGGGAGGTGAGAGGCCATGGGCAGGTGAGAAGTGGATGGGAAGTCAAAGGTCATGGGGAATTCAGGGGTCATGGAGAGGTCACGGGGAGGTCTCAGGAGGGTCACTGGGAGGTCAGAGGTCATGGGGAAGCCAGGAGTCACAGGAGGTCAGAGGACACAGAGTAGTCAGAGGTCATGGAGAGGTCACAGGGAGGTCAGGGTTCACTGGGAGGGCAGAGGGCATGGACAGGTCAGAGGGCATGGGAAGGGGAGGGGCGAAGTCCTTTACTCTGTCTGTCTGTCTGTTGTCTGTGTTACTGGCCGTGTGGGGGACAGGATGACTTGGGAGACAAACACACACGCACGGACAGACAGACAGACAGACAGAGCAGACAGATAGATAGAGGGACGGATGGATAGACAGACAGACAGACAGATAGGTGGATAGACGGATGAATGGATGGATAGACAGAGCCATAGAGAGTCAGACAGACAGATGGACAGAAGGACGGATAGACAGGTAGACAGACAGTAGACAGACAGATGGACAGATAGATAGACAGACAGATAGACTGATAGATAGATAGATAAACAAATGGACAGACAGAGACATAGACAGACAGACAGAGAGATACATGGACAGATGGATGGAGAGACAGACAGACATGGAAACATACATGATTGGATGGATGGATAGATAGGTAGACAGACAGACAGCTGGATGGATAGATAGACAGACCAATGGACATATAGACAGACAGAGCCATAGACAAAGAGATAGATGGACAGATGGATGGGTAGACAGACAGACTGATGGATGTATAGACAGATAGGTAGACAGATACCAGACAGACGGATGGATACAGAGACAGGTGGACAGATGGACAGACAGAAGGACGGATAGACAGGTAGACAGATAGTAGATAGATAGAAGGACAGATGGACAGATAGATAGGTAGACAGACAGACAGATAAACCAATGGACAGATAGACAGAGCCATAGAGAGACAGACAGACAGACAGAGAGATACATGGACTGATGGACGGATAAACAGACAGATAGACTGATGGACGGATAGACAGAGCCATAGACAGACAGACACCAGAGACATGGACAGATAGATAGAAAGAGACAGACAGCAGACTGACCAATGGAAGGATGGACAGACAGAGCCATAGAGAGACAGACAGACAGAGAGATACATGGACAACTGGACGGATAGACACACAGACAGATAGAAACATACATGGTTGGATGGATGGATAGGTAGACAGACAGACAGACAGACAGATAGATAGATAGATAGACAGACAGACAGACAGACCAATGGACGGATAGACAGAGCCATAGAGACAGATAGAAGAATGGACAGAGAGACGAACAGATGAACAGATGGATAGATGGACCAATGGACAGATAGACAGACAGAGGCATACACAGTCAGAGAGACAGATGGACAGATGGATGGATAGACAGACGGGTGGATGGATGGATGGATTGAAAGAGATAACATGGACAGGTGGGTAGACAGATAGGTAGACAGACACCAGACAGACAGGCAGACAGATACATAGATAGACAGGTGGACAGACAGATGGACAGATAGCTAGATGGATGGAACAGTGGACAAATAGAATCATAGATAGACAGACAGAGCAATGGACAGATAGACAAACAGAGCCATAGAAAGAGAGAGAGAGAGAGAGAGAGAGAGATGGACGGAAGGAAGGATACACAGGTAGGTAGACAGACAGTAGATAGATGGATGGACAGATGAATGGACAGACAGATACATCGGTGGACAGAGAGACACAGACACATGGACAGATAGACGGATGGACTGATGGATGGATAGACAGATGGACAGAGAGACAGAGGGACAGACAGATGGACAGACAGAGGGACAGAGAGACAGAGGGACAGACAGATGGACAGAGAAACGGACGGACAGACAGATGGACAGACGGATGGACAAGTAGACAGACGAACAGACAGACTGACAGACAGACAGAGGGACAGACAGACATAGACAGATTGACAGACAGATGGATAGACAGACAGACAGAGAGATGGACAGCCGGACGGACAGACAAAGGGACAGAGCACTGTCTCCGACCAACACAGGGGCCCTTATCCAACGCCCTGTCCCTCTGTCCCTCCCTCCGTCCGTCTGTCTATCCCCAGGCATGGAGCTGACCCCAGCGGCGCCCGACACGCGTGGGACAGACACGAGTGGATCTGACGCTGGCACGATGCACACGCATGGAAATGTCACGTGTGGATCTGAAACTCACACGATGGTCACGCGTGGAAAGGACAGGCGTGGACCTCACAGGAGCAAACTGGGCACGCGTAGGCCTGCCACTGACTTGATGATCACGTGTGAAAATGTCACACTTGACATGGACACGATCAGATCCCTTCCACACTCACTGGACACGCGTGAAACTCACATAACTGCATCTGACATGCGTGTAAATGTCACACATGTAAATGTCACGCGTGAAAGGGACACGATCATGTCCGTTATTCATAGGCTTAACCCCAGTGGAAATGTCACTCGTGGATCTGACACGATCAGACCCCTTCTGCGAGGACTTGAAACTCTTAGAATGCACATACGTGGATCAGACATGCGTGCAAATGTCACGCTTGGATATGACAGGCGTGGAATGGACACGATCAGGTCCATTCATAGACCTGACACGCTTGAAAACATCACGCGTGAAAATGTCATGCGAGGAATGGACGCGATCAGGTCCCTTCTGCATGGCCCTGATACTCTTGGACCGCACATGCATGGATCTGACATGCGTGTAAATGTCACGCGTGAATCTGACACTCACACAATGGTCACACGTGGAAATATCACTCGTGAAAGGGACACGATCACGTCCCTTCCACACTCACCTGATACACATGAAGCACGCATGCGTGGCTCTGACACACGTGGAAATGTCATGCACGCCTCCCCCGCTCCCCCCGTGCTGCGTGAGGCGCCCACGGAGTTCGTGTCTGCCCACGCGGGCCTCACCCTGCACCTGCCCTGCACAGCCCAGGCCTGTTCCCCTGCGGCCCTGCACTGGCGCCTGCCTGACAGGACCCACGTGAGACCCGTGCATGCGCTCATTCACCCTCGACTCAGCGACGTCTACGTCCTCCCCAATGGCAGGCTGGTGCTGCGCCGCCTGCAGGCCCCGCGGCATGCTGGTGAGTGCGAGTGCGTGGCCGCCAACGCGCTGAGCAGCGAGAGACGCACTGTGCACGTCGAAGTCACGCCCGCGCACGCGCGTCACCCCCCCAGCGTCCAACCCCGAGGCCCGCTCGCCACACCCGTGCCCCATGGTGCTGACCTCACGCTGCACTGCCACGCGCGTGGGGACCTCGCCCCATGCGTGTTCTGGAGGCTGCCAGATGGGTGCCTGGTAGATGCTGGGAGCAGGTGAGTATGGGAAGTGGGGGGCATCCATCCACCCACCAGTGCATCTACCAATCCACACATCCATCCATCCACTCATCCATCCACCCATCCATCCACCCATCGATCCATCCATCCACCCACCCATCCACCCATCCATCCATTCATCCATCTACCCATCCATCCACCCACCCATCCACCCTTCCCTCCATCCATCCACCCACCCATCCATCCATCCATCCACCCACCCATCCACCCATCCATCCCTCCATCCATCCATCCATCCACCCATCCACTCATCCATCCATCCACCCATCCATCCATCCATCCCTCCATCCATCCACCCATGCACTCATCCATTCCCCCACCCATCCACCCACCCATCCGTCCACCCATCCATCTTTCCATCTACCCATTCATCCACCCATCCATCGACCCATTCATCCACCCATCCATCTACCCATCCATCCACCCATCCATCCATCCACCCATCCATGCATCCATCCATCATCCACCCATAGTTGGGATAAAGATGATACCCCTTGATAGATAGTTAATTGATAGAGGATGGATTAGACAGATGACATAGACACAGTAGACCATAGATAACAAATCGATTATCGATTAAATATTGATAGAGATGAGGTGGGGATGGTAGATCCATTAGCAGTGAATAGGTAATTTATAGGTCCTGGCTTGCCAGATCGCAAGGTAGAACCCTAGTGATAGATCATTGATAGATGATCGATCAGGGATCGATACAAGATGAGTATTGGATGCATATGTCACATGTGTGAATAACTAACATTGGCTTCAAATTTGTCTTCCCTTCCTTATGGTCTTTCCTCCTATTACTTCCTTCCCTCCTTCCTTCCCTCCTTCCTTTCTTCCTTCCCTTCTTCCTTTCTTCCTTCCCTCCTTCCCTTCTTCCTTCCTTCCCTCCGATCCTTCCTTCCTTCCCTCCAATCCTTCCTTCCTTCCCTCCAATCCTTCCTTCCTTCCATCCTTCCTTTCCTACATTCCCTCCTTCCTCCCAATCTCCCTTCCCTACATTCCCTCCTTCCTTCCCTCCAATCCTTCCATCCTTCCTTCCCTCCAATCCTTCCTTCATCCTTCCCTCCTTCCTTCACTCCTTCCTTCCTTCCTGCCCTCCCTCCCTCTCCCCTCCCCAGCTCTGACATCCGGGTCCACGCCTTTCCCAACGGCACACTCTCTGTGCGTCCAGTGACGTGACGCGATGCGGGGGAGTACGTGTGTGTGGCACGCAACGCGGCGGGCAACGCGCATGCACGGCTGCGCGTGGAGTTGGCGGCTGGGCCAGGCGCCTCCTATCTGCAACCCCGGCTTCCCGTGACCCCCGTGACCCCCGTGACCCAGGATGCCGATCCCAGGGAGGACTGTGCTGCCCACCACTGCCTCCACGTCCCATCCGGTGTCCTGGGAGATCTGGATGTTCGGGTCGCGAGGCCTGATGGGAGTGTGGGGATCTGGGACCTGGGGCCTGGGTTAGACCTCGGATGTGTGACCACGGGTGGGGGGGCGGAGCCTGGGGCGGGTTCTTCCTCTTCCTCTCAGTCACTTCCTTCTTCCTCTTCCTCTTCATTTCCTGTTTCCTCTTCCTTTCCTTCTTCCTCTTCTCTCAATCACTTCCTTCTTCTTCCTCTTCCTCTCAACATCATTTAACTTCTTCTTCCTCTTCCTTTCCCTCTTCCTCTTCCTTTCCTGTTTCCTCTTCCTTTCCTTCTTCCTCTCCATCTCTTCCTTCCTCTTCCTCTCACCATCCTTCATCTTCTTCCTCTTCCTCTGCTTCCTCCTCTACTTCTTTTCCTTCTTCCTCTTCCTTTCCTTCTTCCTCTTCCTCTCATCCTTTCCTGTTCTCTTCCTCTCAGTCTCTTCCTTCTTCCTCTTCTTCCTTTCCTTCCTCTTCCTCTTCTTAGTCTCTTCCTTCTTCCTCTTCTTCCTTTCCTTCCTCTTCCTCTTCTCAGTCTCTTCCTTCTTCCTCTTCTTCCTTTCCTTCCTCTTCCTCTTCTCAGTCTCTTCCTTCTTCCTCTTCTTCCTTTCCTTCCTCTTCCTCTACTCAGTCTCTTCCTTCTTCCTCTTCTTCACATTCTTTTCCTGCTTCCTCTTCTTTTCCTTCTTCCTCTTCTCCATCTCTTCCTGCTTCCTCTAATGTTTCCTCTTCTTCCTCTTCCTTTCCTTCTTCCTCTTCTTCCTCTTCCTCTCAGTCTCTTCCTTCTTCCTCTTCATTTCCTATTTCCTCTTCCTCTTCACTTCCTGGTTCCTCTTCACTTCCTGCTTCCCCTTCGTTTCCTTCTTCACTTCCGGCTTCCCCTTCACTTCCTGCTTCACTTCCTGCTTCCTCTTCATCTCCCACTTCCGCTTCCGCCCCACTACCCCCCCGAGCTCTCCGTCCCCTACAGCACCCCCGTGACCTTCACGTGCCCCCGTGACCCAGGGGTCGCGCGCAGTGACCTGGCTGACGCCGGCCTCGCAGCCCGTGGCCTTCACTTCCGGCCCGGAGGACGCCCACTTCCGGGTGCTGCCGGACGGGCGTCTGCGCCTGCGGGGGGCACGGCGGGCCGACGCAGGCACGTACACGTGCATGGCGGAGCGGGGCTGGCGCGCCACCGTGCGCCTACACGTGCAGCTGTGGGCGCTGTGCATCCGGGTCATGCCTGATGTCCATGACGACGTGAACGACGACATCCGGGTCTCCCCCGTGGTGCGTCTGCGTGTGCGCTGCCAGGCAGATGGCGTCCCCGAGCCCCGCCTGCTGTGGGAACTTCGGGCGGGCTGGTACTTCCAGTCCCGTATCGCAGTCGCATGGGGGGGAGGGATCAGCGTGGATGCGCATGGGACGTTGAAAATCCCGGATGTGCTTGCGCTGCGTAGCGGTGGCAGCTACGCCGTGGCATGTGTGGCGTGCAACCCAGCGGGTGATGCCCAGATGTGGGTGTGGCTGCCGCCATGGTGGGCGCGGGCTCTGCCCCCTGTGGCGTCGGCTCCGCCCACTGAGGCATTGACTCCGCCCCCTGGTGCGCCAGCTCCGCCCAGTCACACTCCTGCCCTGCCATCTTGGGCGCTGGCTCCGCCCCCTGGTGCGCTGGCTCCGCCCTATGAGGCAGCTCCGCCCCCTGGCCCGCCTGCGCCGCCATCTTGGGCGCTGACTGCACCCTCTGAGGCATTGACTCCGCCCCTGTTGCGCCAGCTCCGCCCCATCATGCGCCTGCCCCGCTATCTTGGGCGCTGACTCCGCCCCCTGGGGCAGCGTCGGGGGCAGCGCTGCGTGTGGCGCTGGGCGGCAGCTTCCGGCTGCGCTGCCCCACCTCCATGCTTCCGGTGTCCTGGCGCCTGCCCGGCGGGCTGGTGCTGCATGGGCCGCCGAGTCATGGCCGCTTCACATTGAGCACCGACGGCAGCCTGGAGGTGTGCGCCGCCTACGTCTGCCATGCCCACCCCAGGGCGCCGCCCGGACACGACCCCCGTGCGCCGGAGACCCGGATGTTCAGCTTCATTCCCGCCACTAGGCCGCTGGGTGCCATGGCAGGGCAACGGACTGAGGAGACCCGGATGTAGGGCTTCATTCCCACCACTAGGCCGCGGCGTTCGGTTGCCGGGCAACCAAGTGAAGATACCAGGACGTTGGGCTGCACCACAGCGTCTAGGCCTGTGCCTTCGGTTGCCAGACAACAGACCAAGAAGACCCGGATGTGGGGCTTCATTCCTGCCTTTCGGCCGCTGGGTTCGGTTGCAGGGAAAGCACTTGAGACCCGGATGTCTGGCTCCAGCAAGACTCCTGGGCCCCAGCCGGAAGATGCCGGGATGTGGGACTCCAAACCTGCGTGTGCTGTACAGAAGCTGCGGTCCGACCAGAGGCCACGGAGAGGCTAGGACCCGGATGTGGACTGGGAAAGACCCAGATGTCACCTATCTCTGGGTCCACTGAGGGGCCAGGACCCAGATGTGGACTGGGAGAAACCCGGATGTCACCTATCTCCCGGTCCACTGAGGGGCCAGGACCCGGATGTGGAATAGAAGGGACCCGGATGTCACTTTCTTCCATGTCCACTGACCCAGATGTGGCATGGAGGAACCGGATGTCACTTTCCGCCAGATGCACTGATGGATCAGGACCCGGATGTGGACTAGGAGGGACCCGGATGTCACCTTCCTTCATGTCCACTGAGGGGCCAGTACACGGATGTGGACTGGGAGGGACCCGCATGTCACCCTCATTCGTGTCCACTGACCCAGATATGGCCTGGGGAACCCGGATGTCACTTATCTCCAGGTCCACTGAAGGGCCAGGACCCGGATGTGGACTGGGGGACCCGGATGTCACATTCCTCCGTGTCCACTCACCCGGATGTGGCGTCAGGGACCCAGATGTCACTTATCTCCAGGTCCACTGAGGGGCCAGGACCCAGATGTGGACTGGGGGACCCGGATGTCACCTATCTCCAGGTCCACTGAGGGGCCAGGACCCGGATGTTGCGTGGGGAACCGGATGTTATGTAAGTCCATGTCCATTAACCCGGATGTGGACTGTGGCAGGGACCTGGACATGTGCTGGGCAGGACCCGGATATCACATCCACAGGCCTGGCTGTGGCGTGTGGAGTCTCGGATGTCACACTCCTCTCCTTTCACTGACAGGGTCTAGGACCCGGATGTGGCGTGAGGATCCCGGATGTCAGGTCCCTCCACATCCACTGAGGGTCCAGGACCAAGATGTGGAATGGGAACTACCTGGATGTTAGGGACCTCCAGGTCCGTGAACCCGGATGTGGGCTGGGTACTCGGATGTTAGGGTCCTCCAGGTCCATGAACCTGGATGTGGGGTGAGTACCCAGATGTTAGGGACCTCCAGGTCCATGAACCTGGATGTGGGGTGAGTACCCAGATGTTAGGGACCTCCAGGTCTGTGAACCCGTATGTGGGGTGGGTACCCGGATGTTAGGGATCTCCAGGTCCGGGAACCCAGATGTGGAGGCGAGTACCAGGATGTCACTTAACTCCAGGTCCACTGGCAGGCGCCAGGACCCGGATGTGAGGGGTTTGGACCCGGATGTGAGGGTTGGGACCCAGATGTGAGGGGTTGAGACCCAGATGTGAGAGGTGGAACCCGGATGTGGCGGAGCGGGCACTCCACACCTTGGCTCCAGCTGCGCTTTGGCCGTTGGGGTCCTTTCCCAGACTCGGAGGCAATAAAGCAGCCATGCTGCTTCTGGATGGAATTCTTCCTCACTTCCGCCCCCCAGCGCAGGCCAAGCCCTCCTGAGTCCCTCACTTCCTCCCCAGCCCAGGCCACGCCCTCCTGAGCTCTGGCCACGCCCCACTGAGCACAGGCCACGCCCCCTGGGCACAGGCCACGCTCCCTGATGGTCCTGACTCTTATTGCAGCCCTCCATGTAGTTCTCGAGGTTTCCCTCCTCCCCTTCCTCCTGCCTCTGCCAGGCCTGGCAATTTCTTGGCGCCCAGCCCAGCAACTCCGGGCTTTTCCCTTCCTTCCCTGCCTACCCCTTCAGCACCACATCCTGTTCCTTTCCAAGGAACAAGGGGACTTTTATTTTGGAGGGGGTTTGTGGAGTTCTGGCTGCTGGAGTGACGTGGACATTTGAGCCCTGCGAGCTTCCTGGCTGGCAGGGAGAGCAACAGGCCCAGGCGCTGATGGCAGAGAACTGTAGATGTGAGTTCGTCCTCTGGGGAACACGGGGAGAGGTGTGGGGACCCGGGTTTGGGGGGCTTCGATTGCTTTTTGGAGCCCCCCCCGGATGTCCCACCATGCCCCGGGGTGGGGGCTTCAGAGGCCCACCACAAGCCTGGAAAGACAAGGTGAGGGGCTGATGTACTGGTGGGGGCAACAGCAGCCTGGCCCTGGGGTGGCCGGATGTTCCTCAGCTCTTCCCCACTTCCTGCTTCCGGCCTTCTCTTCCAGGAAACGGGGAGCATCATGGGAAGGACGCGATCCTGGGCACCATGTTGGTCAGGAGAGGGCCTGGAGGGAGGGGGAGTCCTCCCATCCCTCCTCCCATCCACCCATCCATCCATCCACCCATCCCTCCACCCATCCATCCATCCACCCACCCATCCATCCATCCACCCATCCATCCATTCATCCATCCACCCACCCATCCATCCACCCATCCATCCATCCATACACCCACCCACCCATCCATCCACCCATCCATCCATCCATCCACCCACCCACCCATCCATCCATCCAACCATCCACCCATCCATCCACCCATCCATCCATCCATCCATCCACCCACCCACCCATTCATCCATCCACCCATCCACCCATCCACCCATCCACTCATCCATCCAACCATCCATCCATCCACCCATCCATTCACCCATCCATCCATCCATCCACCCATCCACCCATCCATCCACCCATCCATCCATCCATCCACCCACCCACCCATCCATCCATCCACCCATCCATCCACCCATCCATCCATCCATCCACCCACCCACCCATCCATCCATCCACCCATCCATCCATCCAACCATCCACCCATCCATCCACCCATCCATCCATCCATCCATCCACCCACCCACCCATTCATCCATCCACCCATCCACCCATCCACCCATCCACTCATCCATCCAACCATCCATCCATCCACCCATCCATTCACCCATCCATCCATCCATCCACCCATCCACCTATCCATCCATCCATCCATCCACCCATCCATCCACCCATCCTCTCTCTCCTCCTCAGGTCGCACAGCAGCTGCACAGCCCCACCCCTCGTCTTCCTCCTTCTCCTCCTCCTCCTCCCCCCTGGCCCCTGCGCAGGCCCTGCCCCCTCACGCCCCAACTTCCTGCTGCTCTTGGCCGACGACCTGGGCCTGGGCGACCTGGGCAGCTTCGGGAACCGCAGCCTGCGGTGAGCAGAGGGGGAGGCCCGGATGTAGGGCCTTAGTTACCCGGATGTGGGAGCTCAGATCCCTGGATGTTCCACCAGGAGAACTGTATAGACATCTAGTAACTCAGTTCCTCGGATGTTGGATGTTAGTATCGTGGACGTTGGATACCAAATCCCTGGATGTTGGATCTTAGTGCCCCGGATGTTGGATATCAGGTCCCCGGATGTTAAATCTTAATACCCCGGATGTGGGAAATCAGGTTCCTGGATGTTGGACTTCAGTTCCCTGGATGTTGGATGTTAGTACCCGGGATGTTGGAGACTAGGTCCCCGGATGTTGGATGTTAGTGCCCCGGATGTTGGATATCAGGTCCCTGGATGTTAAATCTTAGTACCCCCGGATGTGGGAGATCATGTCCCCAGATATTGGACTTCAGTGCCCCGGATGTAGGAGCTCAGGTCCCCAGATGTTGGAGGTTAGTGCCCCGAATGTGGGAGCTCAGGTCCCCGGATGTTAGATATTAGTACCCTGGATGTTGTAGCTCAGTGCCCCGGATGTTGGATCTTATTCCTCCGGATGTAGGAGCCCAGGTGCCTGGATGTTAAATCTTAGTGTCCTGAATGTTGGATATCAGGTCCCCGGATGTTAGATGTTAGTACCCCGGATGTTGGATATCAGATCCTCGGATGTGGGATGTTAGTGCCCTGGATGTTGGAGGACAGGTCCACGGATGTTAGATCTTAATGCCCCGGATGTGGGAAATCAGGTTCCCGGATGTTAGATGTTAGTGCTCCGGATGTTGGAGATCAGGTCCCCGATGTTGGAGATCAGGTCCCCGGATGTTGAATCTTACTGCCCCGGATGTTGGATATCAGGTCCCCGGATGTTACATGTTAGTACCCCGGATGTTAGAGCTCAGTTCCCCGGATGATCCACCAGGAGAACTGTATAGACATCTTGTGGACCCCAGGTCCCCGGATGTTGGATGTTAGGTCCCCGGATGTTGGAGTTCAATTCCCAGGATGTTAGATCTCAGTTCCCTGGATGTTGAAGATCAGGTCCCCGGATGTTGGATATCAGATCCCCAGATGTGGGATGTTAGTGCCCCGGATGTTGGAGATCAGGTCCTCAGATGTTAAATCTTAGTATACCCCAGATGTGGGAAATCAGGTTCCCGGATGTTAGATGTTAGTACCCCAGATGTTAGAGATCAGGCCTCCGGATGTTGGATATCAGATCCCTGGATGTTGGATCTTAGTGTCCCAGATGTTGGAGACCAGGTACCCGGATGTTTGAGCTCAGGTCCCAGAGGTTGGATCTTAGTTGCCCGGATGTAGGCCCTCAGGTCCCCGGATGTTGGGCCTTAGATCCCCGGATGTAGGAGCCCAGTCCACAGATATAGAATCTTAGTACCCTGGATGTGGGATCTCAGGGCCCCAGATGTTGGATCTTAGATCCCCGGATGTTGGACCTCAGGTCCCCAGAGGTTGGATCTTAGTATCCCAGATGTGGGATCTCAGGTCCCCGGATTTTGGATCTTAGATCCCCGGATGTGGGATCTCAGGGCCCCGGATGTTGGAGTTCAGCTCCTGGGATGTTGGGCATTAGATCCCCGGATGTTAGACCCCAGGTCCCCATATGTTCTTGGCTGTGACTCAGTTTCCCTCTCCCCCCACAGCACCCCGCACCTGGATGGCCTGGCCCGGGACGGCGTGCGGCTGACCCAGCACATGGCGGCAGCGTCCGTCTGCAGCCTGAGCCGTGCGGCCTTCCTGACGGGACGCTACCCTGTGCGCCTGGGTTGGTATGGGGGGGTGGGACATCTGGGGAACGGAGGGAGCGGTGGGGGGGAGGTGGGGGCAGGACATCCGGGGATCTGAGAGCCAACATCCGGGATACTAAGATCCAACATCCGTGGACCTGATATTCAACATCTGGGGATCTGAGACCCAACATCCGGGGATCTAAAGCCCAACATCCGGGGAACTGAGCACCAACATCCGGGGCACTGAGCTCTAACATCCAGGGACTTCATCTCTGACATCCGGGTTACTAAGATCCAACATCCGGGGATCTGAGCACAAACATCCGGGGCACTGAACTCTAATATCCGGGGACCTTATCTCTAACATCCATTGTACTAAGATCCAACATCCGGGGATCTGAGGCCTAACATTCTGGGAACTGAACTCCAAGATCCGAGGACCTGACATCCACCATCCGGGATACTAAGATCCAACATCCGGGAACCTGAGCCCCAACATCCGGGGAACAGAGCTCCAACATCTGGGGATTTGAGGGCCAACATACCCGAATCTAAGCTACAATATCCGGGGTTGTAAGACCCAACATCCAGGGAACTGAGCTACAACATCCGGGTAACTGAAGTCCAACATCTGGGGTCCTGATATCCACCATACAGGGCACTGAACTCCATCATCCGGGGATCTGAGGGCCAACATCCGGGATACTAACATCAAACATCCGGGGACCTGAGGTCCAACAACCAGGGAACTGAGGCTCAACATCTAGGGCACTGAGGTCCACTAGAGGGAGGGGAGGATTACTCTGAGGATCTCAGGTTCAAATTCCTGAGACTCTGGGACTTCCCCCCTGAAACGCCAGGAAACCGGAAGTGATGCCATATTGGTTTCCCCCGGGGGCTCCCAGGGCTGGGGTCCTTTCCACCCGGGTGGGCAGGTCCCAGGCTATCCCAGACACAGCAGGCCTTCCCCCTGAAGGTGTTAGATGCCCCCTCCTGACCCGGGACGCCATCATCACTGACCTAGGGTCCTTCTCCTCTCTCTTGAAAGGCATGGTGACCACCACCGGGGCGCGCGTGCTGCAGTGGGCAGCCGTGTCGGGCGGGCTGCCCACCTCCGAGATCACCTTCGCCAAGATCCTGCAGGAGCAGGGATACGCCACCGGCCTCATAGGTAAGAGAGAAGTCATCCATCCACCAATCCATCCATCCACCCATCCCCCATCCATCCACCCATCCATCTATCCATCCACCCATCCATCCATCCATCCATCCATCCACCCATCCACCCATCCATCCATCCATCCATCCATCCACCCATCCATCCATCCATCCACTCATCCATCCATCCATCCACCCATCCACCTATTCATCCATCCATCCATCCATCCATCCACCTACCCATCCATCCATCCACCCACCCACCCATCCATCCACCCATCCATCCATCCACCCACCCACCCATCCATCCATCCATCCACCCATCCACCCATCCATCCATCCACTGTGCATCCATCCATCCATCCACCCATTCCCCTATTCATCCATCCATCCATCCACCCACCCATCCATCCATCCATCCATCCATCCACCCACCCAACCATCCACCCACCCATCCATCCACCCATCCATGCACCCATCCACCTATCCATTCACTCGTCCATCCGTCTCTTCCCCTCCAGGCAAATGGCACCTGGGCCTCAACTGTGAGTCCCCCACTGACCACTGCCAACACCCCCTGAACCACGGGTTTGACTCCTTCTTCGGGGTCCTCTTCACCCTGATGGGGGACTGCTTGCAAGCGGAGCCCTTGGAGAAGCGAGCGCATCTGCAAGGGCCCCTGGACCTGGGGGCGCAGCTGCTGCTGCTTTCCCGGCTCTGCCTGGACTCTGGGAAGCTCACGGGCCTGCTGGGCCTGCACTGGGTGCCCTGGGTGCTGGGCCCTGTATGTGGGGCCTTGCTCCTGGCCTGCACCTCCCGCCTCCTGGGTGTCTTCATCGTCCATGCCGACTGCTTCCTGATGAGGGATCACCAGGTCGTCCAGCAGCCTCTGAGGTTTGAGGCCAGCGCGGGGCTCTTCTTGCGGGAGGCTGAGGCCTTCATGCACAGGTCAGCCTGGTGTTGGGGAGGGGGACAGATGCCATCTACTAGATCTCTATAGTCAACTGGTAGACCTTAGATCCCCGGATGTACATCCAGTAGATCTCTATAGTCAACTGGTCAATCTCAAATTCCTGGATGTTCCATCAGTAGATCTCTATAGACATCTGGTAGACCTCAGATCCCCAGATGTACATCTACTAGATCTCTATAGTCAACTGGTAGACCTCAGGTGCCCAGATGTATATCCAGTAGATCTCTATAGTCAACTGTCAACCTCAAATCCTCTGGTAGACCTCAGATCCCCGGAAGTACATCCAGTAGATCTCTATAGACATCTGGTAGACCTCAGGTCCCCGGATGTTCCATCTAGTAGATCTGTAGAGACATCTGGTAGACCTCAGATCAGACCATGATCGATTATTGGTAGTATTGATCAGATCATGATCGATTATTGGTAATAACTGATCAGATGATGTTCGATTATTGGTAATAACTGATTAGCTCATGTTCAATTATTGGTATTATCGGTCAGATGATGTTCGATTATTGGTATTATCGATCACATCACAATCGAATATTGGTATTATTGATCAGATCCTGTTCGATTATTAGTAATATCTGATCAGCTCATGTTCTATTATTGGTCATATCGATCAGATGTTTGATTATTGGTAATAACTGATCAGATCTGTTCGATTATTGGTAATAACTGATCGGATCACGATCGATTATTGGTATTTTTGATCAGATCACTATTGATTATTGGTATTATCGATCACATCAGGATTGATTATTGGTAATATCTGATCAGATCAGGATCAATTATCGATCATCTGATCGATTATTGGCAATACCTGATCAGGTCGGTTATTGGTGAGGTTATTGATGAGGGGGACGGGGTCTGACGTGGGTCCGCAGGCACCAGGCCAGCCCCTTCCTCCTTCTCGTCTCCTTCTTCCACGTCCACGTCCCGCTGGTCACCTCACCTGCCTTCCGGGGCCGCAGCGCGCACGGCGCTTACGGCGACAACGTGGAGGAGCTCGACTGGATGGTGGGTGAGTGCGGGGCGGCAGGAACTGAGGCATGGTGCTTGGGATGGGGGAAACTGAGGCACGGGGGTGGGGTGAGCGGGATAGGGAGACTGAGGCACGGGGACGGGGTGAGCGGGATAGGGAAACTGAGGCACGGGGGTGGGGTGAGTGGGTTGGGGGAAACTGAGGCACAGAGATGGGGTGAGCGGGATGGGGGAAACTGAGGCATGGGAACGGGGTCAATGGATTGGGGTAAACTGAGGCACGGTGCACTTGGGTAAACTGAGGCACGGTGCATTTGGGTAAACTGAAGCTCGGTGCATGTTCAGGGTGAACTGAGGCACGGTGCATTTGGGTAAACTGAGTCACTGGGCATGTTGGGGGTAAACTGAGGCAAGGTGCACTTGGGTAAACTGAGGCACGGTGCATGTTGGGTAAACTGAAGCTCGGTGCATGTTCAGGGTGAACTGAGGCACGGTGCATTTGTGTAAACTGAGGTACGATGGATGTGGGTAAACTGAGGCCCGCGTATAGGGGTAAACTGAGGGACGGTGCATGTTGTGTAAACTGAGTCACTGGGTATTGGGGTAAACTGAGGCACGGTGTATTTGGGTAAATTGAGTCACTGGGCATGTTGGGCAAACTGAGGCATGGTGCATGTTGGGTAAACTGAGTCACTGGGTATTGGGGTAAACTGAGGCACGGTGTATTTGGGTAAACTGAGTCACTGGGCATGTTGGGCAAACTGAGGCATGGTGCATGTTGGGTAAACTGAGGCACGGGGACGAGGTGAGTGGGTTGAGTAAACTGAGGCACCGGGATGGGGTAAACTGAGGCACGGGGACGGGGTCAGCGGGTTGGGGTAAACTGAGGCACGGTGCATTTGGGTAAACTTAGGCACGGTGCACTTGGGTAAACTGAGGCCCAAATATAGGGGTAAACTGAGGCACGGTGCACTTGGGTAAACTGAGGCAAAGTGCATTTGGGTAAACTGAGGCACAGTGCATGTTGGGGTTAAACTGAGGCACAGTGCATGTTGGGGGTAAACTGAGGCACGGTGCATTTGGGTAAACTGAGGCCCGGTGAGCGTTGGGGGTAAACTGAGGCACGGTGCCTGTTTGGTAAACTGAGTCACTGGGCATTGGGGATAAACTGAAGCACGATGGAAATTTGTAAACTGAGTCACAATGCATGTTGGGTAAACTGAGGCACGGTGCATGTTGGGGGCAAACCGAGGCATGGTGGATGCTGGGGGTAAACTGAGGCACGGACCCATTTCCCCCCCCGCAGGGCGACTGCTGGCAGCGCTGGACGGCGCGGGGCTGGGGCGCCGTACCCTCGTCTACTTCACGTCTGACCACAGTGCCTCGCTGGAGGCCCGGGCTGGGGCGCCCGCCTCGGGGGTTCCAACAGCATGCACCGAGGCTAGGGGAAAACTGAGGCAGAGTGGGTGGGGCCTCCCACGCGGCCCGACCCCTCCCCTTGACCTTTGCCCTTCGCCCCCCCTTGCAGGTGGCAAAGGCATGGGCAGCTGGGAGGGCGGCGTCCGGGTCCCTGGGCTGGTGTGCTGGCCTGGGACGCTGCCCGCAGGGCGCCTGGTGCCTGAGCCCACCAGCCTCATGGACCTGTTCCCCACCGTGGTGCGCCTGGCCCGGGGCTGGGTTCCGGCAGACAGGTAGGAGTTCACCGGCCTGCGTCCCCACGGGGTGGAGGAGAAGGGGGGTCATCCGGGGACTCGGGGATCCCGAGCGGGGGAGGCTGAGGCCTGCACATCCGGGTCTCTGGTTGCTCAGAAGCCTGCACATCGGGGTCTCTGAGGGCTCAGACCTGCACATCCGGGTCTCTGGGGGCTCAGGAGCCTTTACATCCGGGTAACTAAGGGCTCAGGCCTGCAAATCTGGGCCTCTGAGCACTCAGAAGCCTAGACATCTGGGTCTCTGAGGACTCAGGCCTTCATATCCGGGTCTCTAAGGCATCAGGGCTGCACATCCAGGTCTCTGAGTACTTAGGCCCAGGTCTCAGGCCTGGACATCCGGGTCTCTGAGGGCTCAGGCCTGCACATCTGGGTCCCTGAGGGCTCAGAAGCCTGCACATCTGGGTCTCTGGGATCTCAGGCCTGCACATCCGTGTCTCTGGGGGCTCAGAAACCTGGACATCCGGGTCTCTGGGATTTCTGGCCTGCACATCTGGGCCTCTGAGCGCTCAGAAGCCTGCACATCTGGGTCTCTGAGTGTTCAGGAGCCTGGACATCCGGGTCTTGAAGGCCTCAGAAGCCTGCAGATCCAGGTCTCTGAGGGCTCAGAAGCCTGCACATCCGGGTCTCTAAAGTCTCAAGCCTTGACATCCAGGTCTCTGGGATCTCTGGCCTGCACATCCGGGTCTCTGGGGGCTCGGGCCTGCACATCTGGGTCTCTGAGCGCTCAGAAGCCTGCACATCCAGGTCCCGCAGGGAGGTGGAAGGCCGGGACCTGATGCCCGCGCTGCTGGGGATGGCGCAGGCCGCAGGCCACGACTTCCTGCTGCACTACTGTGAGGCCCGGCTGCACGCCGTGCCCTGGTTCAACCACCCAAGTGAGTGCCTTGACCTCCGCTGGGCCCCGGGGCGGGGGAGGGAGCTGCATGCATGCGTGCAGAGACCCGGATGCAAGGCCTGGGGGTGGGAGACCTGGATGTGGGAATCCCCGGATGTGGGAATCCTGGGATGTGAGGACCTGGATGGAAGGCATGAGATGGGAATCCCCGGATGTAAGGTCCCGGATGTGAAGTCCCCGATGGGAATTCCCGGATGTGAGGTACTGAATGAGAATCCCTGGATGTGAGGCCCCGGATGTGGGAATCCTGGGATGTGAGGACCTGGATGGAAGGCATGAGATGGGAATCCCCGGATGTGAGGCCCCGGATGTGAGGTCCCAAATGGGAATCCCTGGATGTGAGGTCCCAGATGAGAATCCCTGGATGTGAGGCCATGGATGTGAGTCCCCAGATGTGAGGTCCCACATGTGAATGCACGGATGTGGGGCCCCGGATGTGAATCCCCGGATGTGAAGCCCCAGATGTGAATCCCCGGATGTGAAGCCCCGGATGTAAGGTTCTGGATGTGAGGTCCCGGATGTGAATTCCCGGATGTGAGGTCCGAGATGGGAATCCCCAGATGTGAATACCCAGATGTGAAGTCCTGGATGGGAATCCCCGGATGTAAGGTCTTGCATGTGAATGCCCGGATGTGAATCCCTGGATGTGATGTTCTGGATGTGAATTCCCGGATGGGAATCCCCGGATGTGAGGCCCTGGATGTTACTCCTTTCTCCCCCCACCCCCCGCAGGCCGCACGGTGTGGAAGCTGCACTTCGCCACTCCACGCTTCGACTCGCCGGGCTCGGGCACCTGCCTCGGTTTCCCTGCCTGTGCCTACTCGGGGCGGCGAATGACCCGCCACCTGCGGCCACTGCTCTTTGACCTGACGGCGGACCCGGGGGAGACCTGCCCGCTGCAGGGTCCGATGGCGACGCGCAGACGCGTGGAGGCCGCGGTGGCCCGGATGCTGCGCACGCGCCGCCCCCCTCGTGGCCCCGCCCCTCGCCCCTGCACACAACACCTGGAGCCCGTGCCTGCAGCCCTGCTGCGCGCCCAGACCGCTCTGTGCCTGCGACCACCTGATCCCCGACTTCTGACCCAGACCCGACCCCCAACCCCCAACTTCCCTGGGGCTATGGCAGATCCTGGCCTGCGCCTTCTCACATCCGGGGACTCACATCCGGGTATTAAACATCCAGGTATACTCAAATACAGAGATTCCCACATCCGGGGATTCCCACATACAGACTCTCACATCCAGGGATTCCTACATCCGGGGATTCTCACATCCAGGGATTCCTACATCCGGGGATTCTCACATCTGGGGATTCTCACTTCTGGTGACACATCCGGGGATTCCCGGGGATGTATTTACACATCCGGGGAATCCCACATCCGGGGACTTTTACACCCGGGGATTCTCACAACCAGAGACTCTCACATCCGGGGACTTTTACATCCGGGGATTCTCATATCCAGAGACTCTCACATCCGGGGATTCCTACATACAGACTCTCACATCCAGAGATTCTCACATCCGGGGATTCTCACATCCAGAAATTCTCACATCCAGAGATTCCCACATCCGGGGATTCTCATATCCAGGGATTCCCACATCCGGGGATTCTCAGACCAGGGAATTCCCACATCTGGGGAAATCTCACATCCAGAAACTCACATCCGGGGATTCCCACATCTGGGGATTCTCGCATCCAGGGATTCTCACATCTGGGGATTCCCACAGCCGGGGATTCTCACATCCGGGGATTCCCACATCTAGAGATTCCTACATCCAGGGATTGTCACATCCAGGGACTTTTACATCCAGAGACTCTCACATGCGGGGATTCTCACATCTGGGGAACTCTTACATCTGGGGATTTTCATATTCAGAGAGTCTCACATCTGGGGATTCTCAGACCCAGGGATTCCCACATCCGGGGACTCTCACATCCTGAGCCTCTCATCCTGGACCTCCACCTTGGGCCTCCCATCCGGGGCCTTTCCCCAGCCTCCCATCCGGGGCCCTCTCACATCCGGGCCTATGTCCTCTAACTTCTCACACAATAAAACCTCGTGAGCACCGCACCGCACGGCAGGGTCAGGGGTCACCGGGGTCAGAAGCCGGGCACTGGTCCTGCCTTCCATTTCAGGTCATTTCCGGTTGATGCTAAGGTATAGGACTAGTCCCACTTTCCATTTCAGGCCACTTCTGGTCATTGCTAGGGTATAGGACTGGTCCCGCCTTCCATTTCAGACCATTTCCGGTCATTGCTAGAATACAGGGCTGGTCCCACCTTCCATTTTAGGTCATTTCTGGTGGTTGCTAGGGTATTGGACTAGTCCCGCCTTCCATTTCAGGCCATTTCCGGTGGTTGCTAGGGTATTGGACTATTCCCGCCTTCCATTTCAGACCATTTCCGGTGGGTTGCTAGGATACAGGCTTGGTCTCGCCCTCCTCCAGGACATCCCAACACCTAGATTCACACCTGATTGGCCTATTCCATGAAAGCCCCGCCCTCACTTTCCTAATTCACTTGTCATTGGTCCAGCTGTAAGACACGCCCTTTAGCCCTCCCACAAATCCAACTCGCTGCTGATTGGACCTCACACGACAGTCCTGCCCCTAACTACCTGAACTTGGATTCAGATTGGCCCAGCGGGATTGGAGACGTGGGGTACCTGGATGGTGGACCACTCTAAGGGGAGGCAGTGGTTGCGTGGATGGATGGGTGGATGACCAGGCCTGCGACCTCTTCCCCTTCTGTGCCTGTCCCAGGGGACCCCAATGACCTCTCCAGGGATTGACCCAGATGGGCCTATAGCTCCTTATGGCGGTAGGATAAGTCGAGATCGGAGGTCTGTGTCTCCCTAGGCCTAGGATGCATTGCACCTGCACGGCATCCGGGTCTTCTCTGGAGGGAGGGACCCATTGGCTTCCCCGGGGACTCCTCCAGCCACGCCCCCTGCTCTGATTGGCTGACACGCCTGTCTCTCCATCCTTTGGCCCCGCCCAGGGAAGCTGGGGGTCCAGTCCCGCCTCTTCCTTGGGTGATATTGAAAGGCAGGGCATGCTGTCCATCATCCCTGTTTCCCGCCCCCTGCCAAGCCAATAGCTGGAGAGTCGATATGTGTGAAGCCACGCCTCTTCGTGGCTAGCTCTATGAACGCTGTGGGTGCCCATCACCCAGAGGTCCCGCCCACTAGTGAATGTATGGGCTCAAGGACTGTCCTTCACTTCCAGGTCCCGCCTCCTGGCTGTTGGAAGGCCATAGAGGCTCTTTGTCACCTCCAGGGCCCTTCCAATGGCTGTTGAAAGGCCACAGGGGCTGTCTGTCTCCTCCAGGTCCCGCCCCCTGGCTGTTGTGTGGACATTTGTCCTCTCTGTCACCTTCAGACCACGCCCCCTTGTTGTATAATCATGTGTCCTGTCTGTCACCTTCAGGCCACGCCCCCTTGTATTATCAAGTGTCCTGTCGACTTCAGGCCACGCCCCTTGCAATTAGATGGCCACATAGGGTGTCATTTACCTCCAGGCCCCTCCTCCTACTCCGTCTTATGTACTGTCAAGCCGAAGTCCCGCCCACAAGTGACTGACTGGACACTCTAGCTGTCCATCACCATCCTGTCCCGCCCTGCGCCTGTCTCCACACTGAGTAGGCGCCAGAGGGGAAGGGAAACGCTGCCTGGGCGCACGCAACGCGCATGTGCGGGAAGTGATTCCAAAGAGGCGGAGCCTGCGCATGCGCTATGGAAAGATGGGCGGGGCAGACAGGCCTGACAGTGCGCATGTGTACTTTATGTTGAGTTTATTCATCCCTCCCCCCCAGGTTCCTTCTTACGCTTCCGCTTCGGCTGGCTGCTAGAGGCCTCGGGTTCGAATCCAGCCTCACACTGGGGCGGGGCCTGGGGGCGAGGGGAGGCACAGGCTACAGCCCCCGCGGGGGATCATGGGAGGCTTCGCCCCACGCCCCCCCTCACCCGGGCACCCTGGGAGGGGGCAGTTCCCACCTGCATCCCGGCCCGCAGCCCGGAAGCAGCGTCTGCAACCTCCAGATTAGAAGTAGGTGATGGCGGTGTCCACTAGGGCCACGACCACCACGGACACAACAGGGGACACGAGGCAGGCCAGTGTGCTGCCTGGAGGGGGCGGAACCGGAAATTGGGGGGAGAACACACCCAGGAAGGGGGTGGGGCGTCCCCCTGCAGCTTCTGGTCGGGAAGTGTCCGGAAACAGGAAGCGAGCCAAGGCGAAGGGGGCGGGACAAGGGTGCCTGACAGGAAGTGCTATCACAGCCGTGACAGGAAGTGTCCATGAACAGGGACAGGAAGTGCCCCTAGTCAAGACCGGAAGTTCTTGTGTACTAGGGACTGGAAGTCTCCATAGTCAAGACCAGAAGTTCTTGTATACTAGGGACCGGAAGTCCCCATAGTCAAGACCAGAAGTTGTTATATACTAGGGACTGGAGGTCTCCACAGTCAAGACCAGAAGTTCCTACACACTAGGGACCGGAAATGCCCTTCCAATCAGGACCAGAAGTGCCCTTCTCATCAGGACCGGAAGTTTCTATATACTAGGGACCGGAAGTCCCCAGTCAGGACCAGAAGTTCCTATATACTAGGGACCGGAAATCTCCACAGTCAAAACCGGAAGTCCCCATAGTCAATACCAGAAGTTCTTATACACTAGATACAGGAAGTTCCTCTACACTAGGGACTGGAAGTGCCCTTCCAATCAGGATCGGAAGTTCCTATACACTAGGGACCGGAAGTGCCCTTCCAATCAGGACCAGAAGTTCCTGTACACTTGGACTGGAAGTCCCCATAGTCAAGACCAGAAGTTGTTATATACTAGGGACCAGAAGTCTCCACAGTGAAGACCGGAAGTTCTTACACACTAGGGACCGGAAGTCCCCATAGTCAGGACCGGAAGTTCATATACACTAGGGACCAGAAGTCCTCAGTCAGGACCGGAACTTGTTATATACTAGGGACCGGAAGTTCCCAATCAGGACCGGAAGTTCTGATACTCTGGACCAGAAGTTCACATACTGTCAGGAGCGGAAGTTCTCATGCAGACTGGAAGTCCCAATACACGCCTGGGCCCAGATCAGAAGGGGACCGGAAGTGGGGCGGCCGAGGGTGCAGGACTTACCCTGGAGGGTCTCCGTGGATCACGTGTTCGTCGCCAGCATCTGGGGTGGAGGAGGAGGAGAGACGCAGCCCTGGGAGCTCGGCCTCCACATCTGGGTCCTTACATCCGGGATCCCATGTCTGGGTCTCCACATCCGGATCTCTACATCCAGGAATCCACACTGGGGTCTCCACATCCGGGTCTCTACATCCAGGTCTCCACACTGGGGTCTCCACATCTGGGTCTCTACATCCAGGCTTCCACATCCGGGTCCCTACATCCAGATTCCCATGTCTGGGTCCCTACATCTGGGTCCGTAAATCCGGGCCTCCACACTGGGTTCCCTACATCCAGGCTTCTACATCTGGGCCTCTCCATCCCCAGCCTCCACATCCGGGCCTCCCCCCTTCCATGTCCTCACCTCCTGTGCCTGGCGGGGGTTGGGGCTGGGGTGGAGGCTCCCGTCGGGAGGTAGATGTCTGCGGGAAGAGAGAGAGCGAGGGAGGATGGAGGCCGGCCTCCCCCTTCCCCTTACCCCCCTCCTTCCCCTGACCCCTGACTCCCCCTGACCCTCCCTGACCCCGCTCACCTCCATCCCGACCCGGGGGTCACGGCCTGGGCGGGTCAGGCAGCTGTGGGTACAGCCCTGTGTGCCAGGAGTGGGCCGTGCCTCAGTTTCCCCACCCTGGGTGGGCCTGGTGTGTGTGTGGGAGGACCCCACTCATCCGAGATGGGCTTCGGGGTGGGATCTGCAGGCGAAGAGAGAGAGGGTGGTGACCCCTGACCTCCCCTGACCCCCCCAACCCCTGATCCCAAAGCCTCAGGGGGTGGCAAAGGGTCACATGGGATTCAGGCCCACAGCTGGATCAAGGCCCCACGTGAGGCCTAGCGGCCAGGGTGAAGTCATGGGGGGGGAAAGGTGAGAGGTCAGGACTCACCGGGGTCATCCAGGGCGTCGGCGAGGTCAAAGTCGGCCTGGCCTGAGGGGGGAAGAGGACAGTTGTTGGGGACAGATGTATGGATGGGGAGACAGATAGACACAGAAACGAACAGACAGACCGAGAGGATGACACACGGACAGACAGACAGACAAGGGATGGACAGATGATCAAGACAGGACAGACAGATGCACAGACAGAAGAAGCAGATGGACAGCCAGGTGGACAGACAGACCAAGAGGCAGACAGACAGAGAGGAAGACAGATGGACAGAGAGGAGACAGACAGACAGACACAGGACAGACAGACCCAGACAGAGAGACTGAGAGGCAGACGGACAGACAGACAGACAGACCAAGAGGATGACACATGGACAGATAGACAGACAGACAGAGCCAGAGACAGATGGACAGACAGACAATGAGACAGACAGAGAGGAGATGGACAGACAGAAACATGGACACACACACACGGACAGACACACGGACAGGCAGGGGCCCAGACACAGACTGACCTGCAGACAGATAGAGACAGACAGATGTAGAGACTGAGGGACAGACAGACAGACAAGGGATGGACGGATGACCAAGACCGGATGGACAGACAGACAGGAGAAGCAGATGGGCATCTAGGTGGACAGACAGACCAAGAAGAAGACAGACAGACTGCGAGGAGACCGACAGACAGACAGACTGAGAGGAGATGGACAGACCGACAGAAGCAGATGGACAGAGACACAGACAGACAGACTGAGATGCAGACGGACAGACAGACAAAAAGGAAGACAGATGGACAGAGAGGATACAGACAGACGTAGAGGCAGGCAGACAGACATAGACAGACCAAGAGGAGATGGACAGACAGACAGACCCAGAGAGAGACAGACCGACACAGACAGACTGACTGACGGACAGATGGACAGATGGACAGACAGACCCAGAGACAGACAGACAGACAGGGACACAGACAGACTGACAGATGGACAGATGGACAGACAGACAGACAGACAGACCGAGAGGAGACGGACAGACAGACAGATAGACAGACACAGAGACACACAGGCCAACAGGACAAGGCCCCGGCTTCCAACAACCTGGACCAGCCTGAAAATCCACCGCCACCTCCCCACCCCACAACCCCAGCCCAGCCCCGGGCCCTGATGGGGGGGAACCCGAAACCACCAGGAGAGGAGAGGGGGACACTAGAAACCACCAAAGAGGGGAGAACTACAAACCACCAAACTGAGGAGAGAACTAGAAACCACCAAACAGGGGAGAACTAGAAACCACCAAAAAGGGGGGGGAGAACTAGAAACCACCAAAGAGGGAGAACTAGAAACCACCAAACTGGGGGGGAAGTAGAACCACCAAGGTGGGGGAACTAGAAACCACCAAGGGGGAGAGAAACCACCAAGGAGGGGGAAACTAGAAACCACCAAGGGGGGAGAACTAGAAACCACCAAGGAGGGGGAACTAGAAACCACGAACCACGGGGAGAGAACTAGAAACCACCAAACGGGGGGAAGTAGAAACCACCAACCACGGGGAGAGAACTAGAAACCACTTAACTGGGGGAGAGAACTAGAAACCACCAAGGAGGGGGAACTAGAAACCACCAACCAAGGGGAGAGAACTAAAAACCACCAAACGGGGGGAACTAGAAACCACCAACCAGAGGGAGAGAACTAGAAACCACCAAGGAGGGACAACTAGAAACCACCAAAGGGGGAACTAGAAACCACCAAGGGGGGGGGACTAGAAACCACCAAAGAGGGACAACTAGAAACCACCAAACTGGGGGGAACTAGAAACCACCAAGGTGGGAGAACTAGAAGCCACCAAAGAGGAGAGAACTAGAAACCACCAAGGGGAGAACTAGAAATCACCAAGGGGGGAGAACTAAAAACCACCAAAGAGGGTGGGGGGACTAGAAACCACCAAGGCCTCACCTCAGCCTCCTGGGCCCAGGCCGCAGAGCAGGGCGGCCAGCAGCAGCAGCAGCAGCGCAGGTCCTCCTTGAAACCTACAAGGCTATGGTCAAAGTCACCCTAAGCAGGAAAGTCCTAGAAACCCCTGTCCAACTTCAGTGCCAACAAAGCCAGAAGTAGAGCCGTGTGGCTCCAGTGGTAGAGGGCTAGCCTTGAGCAAAAGCAGCTCATGGACTGTGCCCAGATCCTGAGTTCAAGGTCCGGGACTGGCAACAAACAGACATACACAACAATCTGTGCAGCCATCCAGCTAAAGCATGTCACCCTCTTGTCCCCAGCTGAATTGGACAGAGTTCCCTGGGAAAGGGGCTGGGGGAGCCACTGTCATCTTGACTCTGCCCATTCTGCCTGCATCACAGGATTCTGGCCACACCATTAGTTCATGGTTCTTTCTGACCAAAGGGATACAAGAATGGTGGCCATGCCCACATTCCATGTTGCCTGGTAGATGGACTAGGCTCTGTTAGAACACTCGGAGGCTGAGATCCACAGGGGAAAATCCTGCCACAGGAGTGTGTGCCAGCTGCAGGCACCCCCTGGCCAACCCAGCAGCTCAGTGCCAGACTGAGCTGGAGCCACAGGCCCTCTGCCCCATGAGCTGCCACCACAGCATGCGTGGGGATGGGAAGCAGGACATATGGGCATCTGAGAAGAAAATCTGCTTTGTCCATGACCTGCCTGATGAGGTAGACTTCCAGAGTCCAGCAGGTGAGCTCCCCCATTGATGCAGCCAGCTGTTGGCACACATCCAAATCATCGAGGAGTCCCTCATGGTGTGTAAAGAGCAGATGTTGGTCCTGAATGACCTGTGTTGGGAGAAAGCCCAGTGCATGCACTTGCTGTCCCAGGAGAAGATGGAGAGGAGGAGAGTGCTGCAGGAGCTGCTGTCACTCCTCGCAAGGGAAGGCACAGACAGCAGTCTCCAGATGCCAGCACAGGCTGAACTCCCCACCACCAGCACTGCTTCAGACGCCTCAGGGCCTGTGGTGGGTGAAATGAGGGAGGAGCAGAAAGGTTTTGAAGAATTGCAACTTGAAGACAGCATGGAAACTGCCAGAGGAGAGGTCAGCTTCCTGACCCCATAGTGGACTCCCTCAAGGAGCACGTCCTGCGCCAGATGCCGCACATCCAGATCCGCCCACAGCTCCCAGGCTCAGGGGAGGCGTGTTCCCTCACTTTCTCTTGTAGACTGATGCGGATGATGACTCTCTATGTGACATACTGACTCTCAAAAGCCTTGGCAGCCACCAGAAGTAGGTGGCCAGGTGGGTTTCTCTCAGGCCTCCATCAGCCGGGTGATGGGAAGGTTAAACTGGGGGTCGGGTAAGGCAGAGGCTGCCGGGAGGTGAGCCAAACTCAAGAGATATCTAATGGCCCATTGGTGGCCAGGAAAGAGGCCCATGTTATGCTTATCACAAAGAATAAATTGTTTTCAAAGCAAAATAAAAAGCCTTCAACAAAGATTTGTTCTTCCGGCCCTGGGGCTTGAACTCAGGGCCTGGCCATTGTCCTGAGCTCTTTTTGATCAAGACTGGCACTCTACAAGTTGAGCCCCACCTCCCTTTCCAGCTTTTTCTGTGTGGAATAGATCCCAGGGCTTCAGGCATGCTAGGTGACCACTCTACCACTGAGCCACATTCTCAGCTAGGATGATTCTCCCCCCTCCCAAACCCATATGACCATTCCTCAGATAAATAGGAAGTAGGTGGTGGTGTATGCATCAAACACCTAGGCCAGCAGCCACCAGGCTTAGTGGGGAAAAGATTGTAGTGTAGAAATCTCTGATTTTGCATGCACGTGGTGTGTGTGTGTGTGTGTGTGTGTGTGCGTGTGTGTGTGTGTGTGTGTGTGTGTGTGTGTGTGTGTGTGTGTGTGTGTGAACTCAGGGCCTAAGCTCTATCCCTGAGTTTTCTTGCTCAAGGCTAGTGCTCTGCCTCTTGAGCCACAGCCTCACTTGTTTTTCGATGGTTAATTGTAGGTAAGAGTCTCAAGGACTTTCCTTTCCAGGGTGGCTTTGAATCATGATGGGGGCCCCCAAGGAAGCAAGAGTAAACACAACTCTCAAATACTATCCCTATGGTGGGCTACTCCTGCACCCTGGGGGCCAGATGTGAGACATGTGGCCCCGTGCCATCATTCTCTAGAGTTCACTTTGAGGAAGTGACCAGGGCCAAGCTGACTTTTGCTCACCCTGATTGCTCATGCCAGAGCAGGTCTGTTCCACCCTAGGCCAAGAGAGCTCCAGGAGGCCCGGCTTACCAGGGACACAAAAAGGGAGAGGTCAGCTCCAGGCTGAGCTAAGAGCCTTTGCCTACATATACCCCAACTTGGCCTTACTTATCACTATAAGACCTGTCAAAGAACAACCCCCCAAAACAAAATTGGAGCTGTGGCTCCAAGTGGTAGAGCTCTAGCATTGAACCAAAGAGCTCAGGGACAGGGCCCACAAGCTTTGAGTTCAAGACCCCCAGCTGACCTTCCCCCATAAAACACAGGTTGTCTAACTGTGAACTAGTAGGATTTGTGAAGTGTTTCTGAAGAATGGTGATACTGAAGAAAGCACCCTAATTCTAATGACAGCTGAACTTGTGACATACAGCTATGTGCTGAGTCCTTCACAGGGCGCTATTTGCTGGGTCCTTCCCACATGGGGGTTTTGTGCTGAGTTCTCAAAAAGATTTGGTGAGTCATCCCAAAGGGTTCTATATGCTGAGTCCCTGAGAAGAGTGGGCTGTCCTGGGTTTTTCAAAGGGTGCTGTGTGCTGAGTCCATTACACAACGTACTGTATGCTGAGTCCTTCAAAAAGTGTGGTGAGCTACTGCATCCCAAAGGGTCCTGCTACGTGCTGAGCCCTTGCGAAGAGAGGGATGAGGTGAGTTTTTTGAGTGCTGTGTGCCGAGTCCTTTACACAGGGTGCTCTGTACTGTCCTTCAAATGGTGCTGTGAGCTGAGTGCTTCCACAGTGTGGTATGTGCTGAGTCCTTCAAAATTGTTCTGTGTGCTGAGTTTTTCGAAGGGTGCTGTGCACTAGATGTTTTACACAGGGTGCTTTATGCTCAGCCCTTCAAAGGGTGCTGTGTGCTGAGTACTCTACCCAGCATACTACATGCTGAGTCCTCAAAGGGAGCTGTGTGCTGAGTCCTTTACACAGGGTGCTTTGTGCTGTTTTTTGGAAGTGTGCTGTGTGCTGAGTCACCCCAAAGGGTGCTACGTTCTGAGTCCTTGAGAGATAGTTATCCCCAACACTCACACACACACAAGCACAAACACACATACACACACAAATTTCACCATGCACCTGCTTGGTGTGTGGAGTGGAGGGGGATGGAGGAGAGTCTCCTCCAGCGGTGGGGCTGAGGGGAGATTCGATCCCCCGGGCAAGTACTGGGGGTGGGGGGGAATGCTGAGCTGAGGTAAGGCTGCAATTGCCATGGTCTAGAAACCTCAGGGCCCAGTCAGGGCTGCAATTGTGGCCAGGGCTGGGGGGCGGGGCCCAGGGGAGGAGTGGGCGGGGCTCAGGAATGCACTTTGGTGTCAGCAATGGCCAGGGGCCCAAGGGGGCTGGGGCATGTGCACAGCAGGGGCGGGGTGGCCCAGGAGAGGAGTATGGGGCAGAAAGAGAGCTGGGAGAAGAGTGAGCATGAGCACAAGCACCAGTGGAGATGGCTTCAGTGGCTGGCGGCTGCTCAGATCATAGCATGGGTCCTGGCTGGTTGCATAGAGCATGTGGAGCCTTCATGGCAGGCCATGGCCGCGCGTAGCCCCTGCAGCAGCCATGGCTCCCCTGAGTCTGAGGTCCCAGTTCGGGGAGCAAGGCAGAGTCAGCAGCTGCTGAGGCAGAGGCGGTAGCCACAGGGGACAAGGCCACTGAGGGGGCTGCAGCCGCTGAGGAGAAGGAGCAGAGGCTGAGAGCTGCCCCACCGCGAGCCAGCAGACGCCCCCGCCCCTTCCCAGCAGTGCTGCATTTCAAACGTGCTGCAGGCTCGGACTGGTGGAGCCTCTTGCAGTCACCTGGTGGAGATGGCGCACCCCTGTCTGGCTTGTGGCCCTGACTTGGTCCCGGCCCCGGGCCCTCAGACTCAGGGTGTGCACCCAGAGTCGCAGCCTATAGCTTCTTCCAGCAGCACACGTGAGTGGCCGCCCTGCGGGCCAGCACCTCACGTGACTCCTGCAACCTGTGACTCCACCACTCTACCCCTTCCCCCACAACCCCCGCAGACCCGGAACTCAGCCTCTCGCCTCCCCTCTCCTGTCCTGCCTGCACCTCCCCAGCACCCCACAGTCCGCCCTGGCTCTGCCACAAATGCACCCCAGGGGTGGAGGTTGGAGCTGGGTGTCGACTTGAGGATCCCACCCCCATCCCTAGCGTCCAGTGTCCCATGAAAATGGGAGCTGCAAGGATGGGTGAGGAGCACCCATCCAGGGACACCACAGAGCCCCTGGCTGGAGCAGTGGGAGCCACACAGCCATGCATCTGCACCCTTCCTCTCCCTGGTAAGAACCTGTGGCTTTAGTCAGAGGTGGGAGCAGCACCTCCACACCTGCCTTCTTAGGTCTTTTCCTTTTTGCTGGGGAGGGAGGTGTTGGATAAAGAAGATAGGCCCCTCCCTTGCTGTGTGAGCCCTTGTCTTCTGTGCTCAGTCACCCTTTCACCTGAGGACATTCCCAGAAGAGCCCACTAGAGAGGTGAGGGCACTGGGGTCAGACAGAAGGTGGATATTTGGGAGAAATACACACCCTTTCTGACAGACATACACCCAGCCTGTACCCCCAACCCCAGCTGTCAACAGTTCTGACTGGGTGATCACATTTCCCAGCTCTGCCAGCTTCTGCTAGTGCTCCCAGTCCATCTGGATTTCTCGTCCTCCCCAAGATCTGCCAAGTCGCCCCGAAGTACATAGGCTTAAAGTAGGGAGTCTATCCATGTATATAGCCTTTAGAACCCCATCAAAGTCCCCAACAACGCCCCCACCCCAGGTCAGACACCTCTCTGGAGGCACCATGACCCCCTGCTTTGTTTTCTGTCCAGGCTCTGAGGAGCCACATGTCTCAGGACTCCTTCACCCAGCATCCTGGCCTAGGGTTTTGGTGAATGGGGAGTCAAGGCTGGTTGTTCCCAAGGGGAAGAGTCTGACCCTGGAGAAACGGGGAGGCAGGGTGGTTCTACATTATTAGAGCATTGTTCCCCTTGGGTGGTTGCCCCTGGTTCTGACAAGGGAACCCCTGTACTCAAGCTGGTACATTGCTCAGATGAGAAACAAACTCCGGAGAGGCACTGCTCTGAGTCTGTGTTTGCTTGTGTGTGTGTGTGTGTGTGTGTGTGTGTGTGTGTGTTTGTTGGGAGAGCAAGGAGGATGAGAACAATGAAAATATATTTAAGTCACCATGTCTAAAAAGAGCAAAAGCATTTTATTTGTTGTTCTTTTTTCATTAATGCCCAGTAGGAGACCAGCCACAATTTTTGTTTTCTCTTTCACCGTTTCATGGCTCCTTTAGGGAAGATTTCAGTAGAGGTTCCTTTCCACCTCTTTCTTCCCCTTTCCTGCAGCCCACAGTAACTGCTGGGCCTGCGTGGGTCTCCCCTGGGAGGCTTGTGTGAACCACAGACCAGTGTGGACACCTGCTCTTCAGTCTTCAGCCAGAAGGCTCATGAGGCTACTGTGATCACAGCCGCACTCTTCCAGCCAGACAGTCTGCTCTGGTGTGTATAGTTGGAGCTAATTCAAGGTTGGGAAGGAGTCTGCCAAACATAAATAGGGAACGAGATGAGAGGTAGTAGGGCAGGGGCTGTGAAGCTAAGAGGGTCTGGGAAGTTATGATCAGTGTGACATGGCAGATGGTTCACCACGACCGAGGATGAGAGGGGAATCTTACCCAGGGTATTGACGGTGTACGTGGGCATCGTGGCATGGGGCTCCAGGCCCCCAATGGTGGCATGGATTCCCTCCAGGGGCAGTGCACTGGTGGGCAGTCCTCCCTGGAGTCCTGCAGACCCCAAGCTGTGTCCCTCTTGGGCTGTTTCCAGCTGCGCAATGGTAGGCAAGTATGTTCCCTCTGCTGGAGACTACTTGGGATCAGGACATGACAGTTAACTAGGGCTCTCTGAATGCCATTTTCTATAACCTGCTGTAGGCTGTCTGGAAGGAAAAGGGGACCACTAACTATGGAACCCTTTAAGTTCGATTGGGACATGTGAAATGCCAGCTTTTCCAGGGTTTTTTCTTGAAGCTGGCAATTTCTAACTAATGCTTGGGATTCTGGGTCAAATTAGATGGACCATTTTAGCTACCAAATAATGATGTTCAAAGCAGCACAAGCAGAGTTCCCTAGCCAGATGGTCTCCTGCTATGAACGTCGTGCCTTGACTGCCTTTCTCCGGCAGCTGCCGATTCTTCTTCAGCTTTCTCTAGGGTGACCACCACAGTTGAGGATGTTGTGGGGAGCAGAGATTCTGACTTCGCCATCTGCAGCCTACTAGCTGTGTGTAGAGACAATTCCCAGGACCTGTCCTGGACTCTGGGAAATTCAGAGACCTGGGATGCCTCAGGGATCCTATCTCTGGAACATGAAACTTGGGGACTGGATATGGTGGACCATCCTGTCTGGCCCCAGGGAGTGGAGAGGAGGCCTCTTGAGCCAGGCTTTCACCTCAGGGCAACCTTGTTCACAGCTGAGTGGGGAATTGAGTGCCACAGAGCTGGTCAGCCGCTGGACAGAGATCCTTGAGAAGATAGGCATCCCAGAGGCCCTGGAATCCAGTGAGTACATCATGGCTCATGTCCTTAGAACCAAAACAGTTAAGTGCGGTGGCACCAATAGGGTGGGAAGAGGGAGGAGGGAGAACTGTTGCAGAGCTACATCAGGCTTTACCCCCACCCAGGATGCTTACCTGAATTGGATGGGACTTTTCTGTAGTATTGTCATAGACAGATGCTCATTCACCAACAAACCGTTACAGTGTTTGCCAGGTCCTGGGGGGGGGGGGGAAGGGGAGGGGATCATACACGATGAAAGATTCCAGTTCTGGTTCCACAGCACATGAAGAAATCTTGGTTTGAGCTGGATGCTGGTGCCTCACACCTGTCATCCTAGCTACTTAGGAGGCTGAAATAGTAGGATTGAAGCTTAAGGCCCAGGCAGAAAAGCCTGTAAGACTCTTATCTCCAACTAACTACCAAAAAGAAAATGCCAGAAGTAGGCTCAAACTGTAGACTGTTGGCCTTGAATACAAAGGCTCAGGGACAGCACCCAGGCTCTGAGTTCAAGCCCAGGAGTGACACAAAGAAAGGAAAAAGAAAGAGAGGAGAAAAGGATGGAGGGAGAAAAGGAGGAAAGGAAGGATGAAGGGAGCATGCAAGCCTTGGTTTGGAGTCCCTGGATCAAGGGAGCCAACCATTCACAATATCTGTGGGGACAGTTTCTGAGCCTAAAGCTAGTATGTAGGACCAAGCTACTGACCCGTTCATGACATCAGCAACTTCATGACATCCAATATCTGAGTGGTCGCTGACTGCAGAGGGAAACATCCTCGGGTAGACCCTAGGGCTCAGGGTGGGTCACAGAGTTTCAATCTCCCCTGGCTCACCAAGTTTATTTTCTGGTCCGATAAGAAGAAACCGTCCAAGGGCTAGGGAGGAATAGGGTGAGGGAGTGTCAAGAGGGGGGGTGGCAAGTGATCAGCAGGTAGATGAAGAGGGAGGACAATCCCAGATCAAGTGTGTCAGGCCATTGAAGCCATGACCTCACCTGACAACCTAGACCATCAGTGATAGAGCCTTCGACCCAGCCACATGCCTATGAAAAGTCCTGGCACTCTGGGTTCACCGTTGACGCTTTGGCTGTCATCCGCTGCAGGATGCCTGTGCAGTACATCCTTGGGGACTGGGACTTTTGCTGACTAAATCTGAAGATGACACCCCCAGTGTTCATTCCTCGACCAGAGACAGAGATAAGCGGGCCACTGGAACAGTACACCCAGGGAATGAGGGCGAGAGTCAGACCCGTGTTGCCCTCAGACTTCCTTTAGGGGACTCTAGGTCCCCGTGACTGCCATCCTCAGAGGTAGAGGTGGGTCTCTTTGCTTGCTCAGCCATTAATCTAGATGGCAGATTGGGATTCAGAGAGGGCCGACTGAAGGTCGAGGCTAGTGGGAAAACCAGAGGCAGTGGGCTCGGAGCAGGGTTGTTTCTTTGAGAATACTCACAACCTAGGAACATTCCTGGGATGGATCGGCCCTTTTCTCCTCCCTGAGAGAGAGGGACCTAGAGCCCTCCAGTCTGCATCCCTTGGCTGAGAAATCCTTTCATTCCCATATCCTGTAGTTGTATAACTAGATCTCACCTGACTGCCCAGTGTCGAGGCAGGACAGTGAGAGATCTTGAGTCCTTGATGAGGTCATAAGATCCTCAGTATGAGATTGTACTTGAATGTCCTGACTTGGTGCATGGTCAGTCTCATCTAAGACTACCATGATCTAGGACATAGAATCTAGAGAATCAGAGCAGGATGGGGTCTATTCTGTGAGTCTTGAGTATTATGTGTGAGCTTTGAGCTCCCATGTGCTCACCTGCTTCCTTTTCTTAGGTGCATCTATGCTAGAAAAAGCTTAAAACTAGGGCCTGTGTCCCATCCCTTTTTTTATGCTCAAAGCTAGCACTTTACCATTTGAGCCACAGCTCCACTTGCAACGTTTTTGGTGTTTAATTGGAGGTAAGAGTTCTCAATGACTTTGCTGCCAAAGGTGCATCCAACTGCAGTCCTCAGATCTCAGTCTCCTGAGGGGATAGGATGACAGGCATGGAAAATCATCTTTGGCTGGGTGCCAATGGCTCATGGCTCTCATCCTAAGTACTCAGGAGCTGAATCTTAGGATCACGGTTCAAAGCCAGCTTGGGCAGGAAAGACCCTCAGACTCTTCTCTCCAATAAAGCACCAGAAAACTGGAAGTGGTGCTGTGGCACAAGTAGTAGAGTGCTGGACTTGAGCTGAAGAGCTCAGGGATAGCACCCAGGCCCAGAGTTCAAGCCCCACAACCAACGAAAAGAAAGAAAGTAAAATATCTTTGCCTGCAAAGGATGGTGGAGGTGTGCTTGTGTGTGTGTGGGGTGGGGGTGGTAGACATTTAGCGCCCCACTCAGTTATCATTTCAGATGGATTGTCCAAATCTCTTAGTCCACGGCAGCCGATTCTTGACCACAGGTGAATCTCTGGGTTGGATGTCGACCATCGGACCTCAGTCTCCTCACGGGGCAGTTGTGAGGAAACAAGGGACTACTACAGAGGGCTCTCTAGAGCTGGGCCAGGCACAGAGGGAGCAGCTGTCAGATATGGTTCTCAAAAATTCTGTGAACATATGACAGGAAGTTACCTAGAAAGGGCTCAGATGGGGTCTGTTATTAATCCTGCAACAGTTATAGTATTATGAAACAATACATGGCTGTCTTTCATCATTAACCTATCCCCATGAGGAAGGGGATCCTTCACTGTATTCAGTCTTGCAGTTGGGGAAAATAAGGCATTGAGAAGCCAGGTGATCTACTCATGACCTCCAGCTGACAGGAAGCTCGGCCTGACTTCTCTGCCATACTTCCTAGGACAGTGAGTGTTATTCAGCCCACTTCTTGTGGTGGGAGGTCCACTTTTGTCATGTGTGAGGCTTGAATTTGAGGCCTGGATGCTGTGCCTGAGCTCCTTAGATCAAGGCTAGCGATCTACCACATGAGCCACAGCATCACTTCCGGTTTTCTGTTGGTTCTTTGAGTATAAGAGTTTCACAGACATTCCTGCCTGGGCTAGCGGTGAATCATGATCTTCACATCTCAGCCTTCTGTGTAGTTAGGATTATAGGCCTGAGCCACGAGCACCTGGCTTAAGTGTAATTCAGGCCCTCTCTTCCTCTTTCTCTCTCTCTCTCTCACCCTCCCTCCCTCACCTCTCTCCCTCTCTTTCTCTCTCCCCCCTCTTTCCCTCTCTCTCTATCTCTCTCTCTTTCTCTCTCAGGAACTGGTTGAATATGTGCTGGAGGAGGTGGCCCAGCATCCCCATGTGGCTGGAACCGAAGGTGTCCCTCTCATTCTGGAGGTGGGCTGAGGGTCAGGAGCTGTTTCGCTCAGGCTGTTGAGCCAGCTTCATGAGGTAAGCCCCTCTGTGCCCCGGCTAGACTGTGATGGTTATTCCTTGTCCATCCCTTGAGTCCTTCCTCACATCCCTCTGCTACACCATTGAAGGAAAGTGGATGAGGAGATGTTGCCTTGTCCCCCTGCCCAGCACAATCCCGGGACTCTGACCCATACCCCCACCTATCTGGTCAGGGCCTGGCTATAAGACAATGAAAACACTCCATGTCTAATACCTTTTGCTGGGGAGTGTAGTTTTGGTTAGGGGGGTGGGGTGCAGAGGAAAGACCCAAGACCTGACACCTCCCGGAGGACATTTGTTCTTGTGACAGAGCCAAGTCATTGCTGTGGATAAGGAGGAAGCCACATCAGAGTGACCCAGAACAATGCTCAAAGATAAGTAGGCTGTTGAAGTATCAAACCCACTCATGTCTGCTTCCTACTCCCAACAAGGAGGTGTAGTGTGGGTGGACTGGACCTGGGCCTAAGGCATTATAAATGGATGGTGGCGGTCAGAGGCTCATGGCTCCCATCCATCATCCTGGCTCTTTGGGAGGCTGAGGTCTGATGGTCATGACTCAGAGCCAGGCTGGGCAGGAAAGTTCAGGAGATTCTTATCTCCCATAAATCACCTCCCTCTCCAAATCCACACACAAGCCAGATGTCCTGTGGCTCAAGTGGTAGAGCCTCAGCCTTGAACAAAAGAAGCTCAGGGATAACACCCAGACCCTGAATCCAAGTCCTAAGACTAACACAATCATAAAATAAATGAACAGTGTACACGTTTTATCTGACTACTAAGAAAGATGGGTACAGTTTTGTGCTGTACTTGTAGCCAAAGGTAAGGGACTTCCCTTGATGTTCCCCTAAACCTCTCCTCTCTTTTATCTGTCCAGGCTTAGGTTGCAGGACAGAATTTGGATCATCACCCTGGATGTGACCTTAGGTACCTTCCCCCATCCACCTTCCTTGGGGTCAAGATCCTGGATGCACTCCCTGCTGGGAGGATGAGGCACCACAGAGATGAGGGTAGGTATCCCGGCACTTATACACACATACACACACACAAACACACATACGAACACACAAACACCCCTAAGCCAATATGATCTTCTACATAAATATATGTATATATTATAAATATATCATATATAGTTATATTTTAAATGTATACCATAAATATTGACTTATATTTAAATGTAATTCATCTCATCATTTATACATATATATATGCATATTTTTTTTTTTTTGGTCAGTCTTGGGGCTTGAACTCTGGGCTTGAGTGCTGTCCCTGTGCTCTTCTGCTCAAGGCAAGAGCTCTACCACTTGAGACATAGTGCCATTTACAGTTTTCTGGTGGTTTATTGGAGATAAGAATCTTTGGAATTTCCTGCCTGGGCTGGCATTGAACTGTGACCCTCAGATGTCAGCCTCCTGAGTAGCTAGGATTATAGGCATGAGCTACAGGCTCCCGGCTATATTTATATCTGAGATTTGTTAGTGGAACAAAGGGTACAGAAACTATTATTCTTATCATGAAACGACTTCACACTGACAGGTATAATTAAAAAACGATAAATATTCACAGTGGCACAAAAATCCCTTAGGTGCCTAGCAAGACAGCACGTTTTTCCAGAGACTGCATGTGGTGTGAGCGGTTTGCAACCCAAGCAACTGTAGAAGATATTGGACCCTAAACAAAACTGATAATTGCATGAACCCAGTCCTCTATGACAGATTTAGGCAGGCCTATCTTAGCGATCTTGTTAGGGACATGATGAAAAATTTATAGTTTAGTTGTGATTACACATGTCACTTAGTCATTAACTATATTTAACATAGTTCGCTTTGCTCTAACTTATATTTTTATGGCTCAGGAAACTGTTTTATGTTTGTGAAAACTTGGCTGTTCACAACATAGACATGGGTTTTTAATCCTTTTGAAATTACTGTCTGCATAGTGTTCTATGAGATGAGCTTCTCTTTACCATATCATAGGAATAAACTTACTCTGATTCAAACTTGGACAACAGCTACCTTGTTCTCTCTCCTAGAAAACCATCTGTATAGACTTCTTTACATGTAAACAGACCTTCATTTACTTGCAAAAGTCTGTCAGTGAATCAAACCTAACTCCCAAGTGAGGTGAATTCCTGTCATGCTTTCTTTACATTAAAAATGGGAAGAACTGTTCAGCAATGCACATACTTTTTAATGTGAATTGTGACTCATATTTTTCATAATGTGAATCAAGCAGAGGAATCGGTTTAAGATGTGAAAGAGCCTTACAAAGAGTATTGGACCTTGAGAATTGCCCTGGGTATGAATATTTGGAGAAATATTCCTTCTAAGACAAAGGACTCAGTTTTGTTTTTTTTAAAATATTGTGCTGGCAATGGGGTTTGAACTCCTGGCCTTGAGCTCTATCTGGGCTTTAATTCTCAATGTTTGCTCTATACCACCTGAGCTATAACTTCACGTCTTCGTTTTACCAGAAGTGCAGAAAAGAATCTCTTAGGTTTATCTACTTAAAATAGCTTGGAATTGCAATTGTCAAGTTTGAACCTACTGAGTATCTAGGTGTAAGCCACTGGTGCTGTGCTAGAACTCACTTCTTAAGGATAAATAATCACAAAAAGAGGAGAAATAAATATTTGTTCAATTGTGTATGTGTTGTCTGATAAACCAAATCACTTGCTACTGGAAAAGAAAAAGAGAGAAGATAGAGATTAATATGGAGGAGAGAGACAAAGAAAGAAGGGATGGGTAAATGAGTGGAGGGGAGTGAAAGAGAGGATATGAGAGGAGAGGGTAGCTGGGTAGAATTGTCTACTGCTCACTAAGGTATTGTTCGACAATCAGTACCTTTACATTTATGTAGCCAAAGCTTTATATTTTTGGTAGTAAGCTGAGATATTAAATACCAGTTTACAGGTAGTAACCTGTTAGTGTGCTTCCTCCCGCACCAAGGAAGTCACAGTTAGGTTACTGTTACAGAGAAGGCAAGAGTAAGAAGTTTAAGTTATTCTGAGAAACAATAATTGACATGCCAGGAATGGTCCCTTGTATGGTGAAGTCAAGCATCACTCTTGTTCCCTGCTACAGTCTTCCTCTCAACAAGAATAGCAGAACCAGAAGAGGAAGGAAATATCTGAGTAATGATCATCTCTCTGTTTACCCTCATCCCTTGGCCTCTCAAACAATAAAGCCAAAGGAGACTTAACTGGAACTAGTAGGGAAAATGGGGGGAAAGTTCAGTCTAGCTTATTGTGAAACTTTTTAAATAATAGGGGCAGCATTTCAAATACTGAAATAAAACTTTTTAAATTATTAATAAAAAGTTACTCGAAATTTATTGAAAATTTAGAAGACTACAGGACTCACTACATAGTGGAATCTGCATCATTAAAACTGACTCGTGCTCTTATCATCAGAAATTGAAGATTGTCCCTAAACATCGACTGCTGAAGTGATAAGTGATGGAAATTCATATTGGATAGCATAATGCTGAGAGCATGGAAATTATTTCCTTTCCATCTTCAGTGTGTAGAGAAGAATAAAGGTCTCTACGATGGCCCTGAAGGTGCAATTCTAAATTTAGGACAGAAGGTGAATAGTAAAATAGACCTATGTCAGCCATTCAGAGATTAGAAATGTGGAGAAATATACTCATTTATGTGGTCAAACATGGAAGAGAGGATGTGGCAAGCCCATAGCCAAATGCCAAAGGTAGAGATATTTAACAAAATACCATGAAGTTGAAACAAGTCTTAAAAGGGGATCTAGGCTTACAGGAAGTAGGGCAGAAGGATGGAGAGGGAAATGGTGGACTAATACAGTTATAACACTCAATGTACATATGTGAGAATATAAGTAGGAAACTTGAAGGGATAGGTGGGGTTGGGGTAAGGGAAGGAAGAAAAATGGAAAGTTTGACAATGATCCAGATGCACTGAACATTGAAATGCACATACACTCTATTCAACACTGACATGATGAACTGAAACCCCTTTGCACAACTTGCTAAAGATAATTTTTTGAAGTTTTAATATTAAGAGACCAGAAGCATAAACCTTTATAGATAAATAAGAGGATAGTATTGACATATTGTTGAGGCTTTAGTTCCTTTCAATATACAAAATTAAATAAGTATCAAGTCTGCTGCAAATTTCTTAAACTGTAGAGAACCAAATTCCAATATTCCTTCACTTTAAATAAAAATAAATCTTATAGACTGTGGGGGATAGCAAAGATGGCCCTGAGAGGAAGTTGAGTGGGCAGAGCTGGATTTGTTTAGGTTCAGTGTGTAAACATCTCATGGAAGCTTAGGTGCATGATAAGGTGTGGCCTTTCAGTGATTGGTTGGTTCCATTTCCTCTCCTCCCACGCAGTCTTTTGCTTTAAAAAGGGGATGCTCCTTGTTAATAAACGAGTTCCTGCTTGGTTTGACTCCCAGCTGAGTCTGATTGTCTCCTGGGCTACTGGGCTAAGGGAGGCTGGGGAACAGGCGAGCAGCCGCACTTCACTTCGCATTTACCTCTCCTCGGACCCCGTCTGTCCAAAGACGGACGAAGACCCAACAATAGACCTTTAGGTTTCCCAGTTGTTTCTAAATATCTTAATGTAATGCATTGGAACTAATTTCATTCCATATTTAAGTTTAAATTGTAAATCACTAAATTCTTTTAAAATCCTCTCGCTCGGGCACAGGTATGGATAGATAACTGATGTGGGCAGAATCAGAATTATTCAGAAGGCTGTAAATGGATGCTTACTTAGTTTACTGTCTGCTGGGTTATAGAATACAGAATGTCCTAATTGGAAAAAGTTAGCCTTCCCAGGTTTTCTGCATATAAACACTCAATCAACATTTTGTTATTAGAGGATTATTCAAGACTAGCTATATGTTGATTGATAATGACTAACCATGACAGGAAGGAGAGGGAAATCCATCTACACTTCAGTGAGGTTCTGATTTGTGCTTCACAAAGTGTTATGAAAGCTCTCCATGAAAATCTAGCAGCTGCATTTCTAAAAAGTCCTTGTGTGGTAACATTTTCTTTCTTTCTTTCTTTCTTTCTTTCTTTCTTTCTTTCTTTCTTTCTTTCTTTCTTTCTTTCTTTCTTTCTTTCTTTCTTTCTTTCTTTCTTTCTTTCTTTCTTTCTTTCTTTCTTTCTTTCTTTCTTTCTTTCTTTTTCTTTTTTTTTTTTTGAGTCCGGTTGTGAGGCCTGAACTCTGGGCCTGGGCGCTGTCTCTCAGCTCTTCAGCTCATGGCTAGAGCTTTACCACTTGAGCCACAGCGGCACTTCCGGCTTTTTTTTTTTTTTTGCTTATGTGGTGCTGAGGAATCGAACCCAGGGCCTCATGCATTGCAAGGCAAGCACTCTAGCACTGAGCCACCTTCCCAGGCCCTGTGGTTACCTTTTCTGATAATGTCTCAATTCAAGTATTTCTCCTTGGAGTTCCATACTATTCAATGATGCTGTATTAGCTCCTTGTTAAAATTTGCAGACCGGTCTTGGTGATGAAATGTGTGCTTTTCAAAATTGCTCTCCTAATTCCATCCACAAACTGCAAACAACATTTATCTGAAAAAATTTGTATCTGTTGATATTGCATATATTTTTATGTTTCATTTCAAACCTAGAATGCAGTAAAAATTTTCATAGCAATTACTCTGCACTAGCTTGTGGGCAGATTCTAAAGTAAATAATATACTGTGTTTACATAGAGAATTTGAGTATCCAAAGTTTTCATATACCTTTGGTCCTAAAACCAATACCTTACTGATATTGAGTGATAAATACAACTTCCTATAAGTACAGAAGTTTTCCTTGTATCTTTTTAATATATATTTTTTATTGTAAATATACTGTACAGAGGAGTTACAGTTACCTAAGTAAGGTAATGAGTATATTTCTTATTGAGCATTGTTACCCCCTCATTTGTTTTTCCTCTACCATACCATTCCTTCACTCCTCCCCAACTTCCCCATTCACCTCCCACCCCTTGATAGACTGTCTTGTACACCTCATTGTTAGAATGGGTCAACCTGTATCCTTTCCTTATATCTTAAATGAAGAAGTGCTAGCTTGATTTATGCTGATTCTACTTGTGTAGACACACCTAAAATCACTCATCAAGGCCAAGAGCACATAAATGAAACACCATCATTTTTTGTTACTTGGTATAATTGTGTTCTACACATTTATTGACAGGTTACAAATTATTCTCAAACTTTAAAACATTAAAAATATTTTCTTTTTTTCTTATTTTCTTGGCCAGGAAATCAGCAAGACCTTAGTCAGCATTTCTCACATAAGACATTTCACATGAGTTGGTTAAATGTATGTATAGAATCCAGTCCTTGGAAAAAGCTCAAGTAAGGATGCCATTTAAAGCCTTATAACTTTATTCTTTACCAGGGCATTCTCCTTCTACTTTGATTGTTGAGAGTTTCTACAAGAGCAAGCATTCTGTGGGGAGCAAGGAAACACCATATGAACTTTACTTACTGATTTTTCTGAGTGATTTGCTATCCCTTGTACTGCATTTTGCAAGTGGAATCTCTCTAAATGTACAAGTTTTAAGAGATGAGAGTGGTAAAAAAAAACGCTTAGAGACAAATACATCTTGAACATACTTTGTTCCAAGCATTCCATTTGAGGCATATTCAACACCTAGTGAAACTTGTGTTGGCTGTATCTATGTGTCTTTCTCCATGTGTGCATGTATACATGTGTACATGTACGTGTGTATTTGCGTGTACAGTAACATACATGTGTACATATATAAGGGCATATACACATATGTGTGCATATATAAATAAATATACATATACAAATATATGTGCATATATATATCAGTTGTTCAGTGATTTAATCTATAGTTCACAGCACATTGTCTTTCTCACAAAGTGTACATGATAAATTGCTCCTAGGATCTGTGTTCTATGATGGGCATCCTTTGTACACACTTCCCACATTCCTTTTTTTTTTCATCCCTGTGAGCAACTTCGGTCCACTTTCCATAGGCTAGCTTTGTTTTCATTATGTGTAGTTACTAACTGATAATAAAAGAAAAAGGTTGTTTGTAAAAGAAAAAGAACTTTTAGGTCACAGGTTAACAGTATCTTATCCATCCCAATGATTCCTATGAGATAAAATTTATAATAGTAAACGTGAAAAGGAATTCCTAGATCTGCTGTTTTGCCATTTATTATGGCAAAGAATAATATCAAGTCACTCTTATAACTCTAAAAGAATGCAAGGGTAACTGATGGTCGCTATCATGTTCCCACAAAACTAGTGGATCCTGAAGGATAGTAGTAGACAAGCCGAAATTCTAAGTACCAGACATGGTACTTAGACATGGGAGAGAGTGAAAGAGAGAGAGAAATATCACAATACTAGAAGTGCATAACAGACAAACAAGAGCTGTATGAGAATATTCATACTGCTATCTTTAGACTCTGTGTACATTTGAAGGTATTTGTTATATGATAACAAATCAACATGAAATATAAAGTTATTTTGATAAAAATAAAAATAACTCAGAAGAAATTATAAATGCAAAAACAATCTTCACTGAAGCAAACTCTCAGAGATATTTATGACTTTGAAAAGGATAAAGTGGCTGAAGTTAGTATAAATTTAGAAGTACAATTCACAAAAATGTAAAAATATATTTATATCTCTCACTCTATTACCCAAAGCAGAAAGCAAATGTTGTTTAGATGATTTTTTAAAACACAGTTTCTGGGAAGGTGGCTCAGTGGTAGAGTGCTTGTCTTGCATGCATCATCCCCAGGGTTTGATTCCTCAGCACCACATAAGCAAAAAAAGATGGCAGTGGTGCAGTGGTTCAAGTGGTAGCGCTAGCCTTGAGCTGAGGGACAACACCCAGGCCCAAGAGTTCATGCCTCATGACCAACAAAATCAAAATAAAGAACACCCCACAGTCTGTCACTGTTTTGGCCTTAACTCTGTAATACCGCTGCTTCAGCCTAGGGATAAAATTTTAGGTGTGGACATTTATCAAAACTTCTGACTCAGACTCTATTTGATAATTTTTTAAATAAATATTTTGATCTTAATTTTCCTCTTTTTAAATGAACATGCACCTATAAAAATTGGTTTGACCATCCAAGTAACCTTCTCAAAGTGCCTCCTAATGATGATTTACAAAAAGTTGTACTAGGGCTGGGAAGGTGGCTCAGCGGTAGAGCGCTTGCCTTGCATGCATAAGGAACTGGGTTAGATTCCTCAGGAAAAAGAAAAAAGCCGGAATTATTGCTGTGGCTCAAAAGGTAGAGCGCTAGCCTTGAGCTGAAGAGCTGAGGGACAGCGCCCAGGCCCCATGACCAGACCCCCCCAAAAAAGTTGTACTATATTTCAACAAGTAAAACAATGCTACAAATAAAGTAAACAATAATTAAATGTTAATAATTAGTAAAATAAATACAAAAATATTATCACTGTTTTCACTATTTGAAGTGTACTACATATTAGATTTTACTATTTTCTCATAATCCTGTACATTTAACACTGACTGAGGTTGTGATGTTCATCAAGAGTTTTATAGAATATGAATAGTCTTTAAAGCTATCCACTAAGATTACTATTTATGCCTCTTCTCATTATTTGTTTATGGCTTATATCATCATTTTTCCTCGTTAACTTATAAACTGAGGAAGCCCTAAAGTTTTAACAGCCTGTGTAGTTAACAAAGTGTTAACACTTCATTCTGCTTCTTTACACAAAAACTTTGCAACTTCTCATTGATAAAGTTTCTCGAAACTCTGAAATGTACATACTTAGTAGTATATGTCTGCTACCATAAATCTTAAATACTTTATGGAAAAGTTTTATACCTGCCAAACAGTCCTAATTTTGGCATATGTAAAAAAATTCCCAAAATTAAATATATTTAAAACATTAAAACTTTTAACAAACCTTAACACTTGGTGCAGTGTTCATTATGACAGGTGCCTTGTATAGAATAATTGAATCCCCCTCCTACACATTTCTTGAGCAACAAATATCTGGAATTATTTTGTTTTTGACATGTCAATCTTGACTTTATTCTTAAATTTGTGCTTATGTAAGAAATATATGGTTCTAAAATTTCATGACAATTCTTTTGAACTTACTTTTTGTTGAATTGTCTAGTTTAATAAAATCCAACTGCACTTTTTTTGGGGGGGGTCCATTCGTGGGGCCTGAACTCTGGGCCTGGGTGCTGTCCCTCAGCTCTTCAGCTCAAGGCTAGCGTTCTACCACTTGAGCCACAGCGCCACTTGCAGCTTTTTTCTTTTTGCTCATGTGGTGCTGAGGAATCGAACCCAGAGCCTCATGCATGTAAGGCAAGCGCTCTACCACTGAGCCACCTTCTCAGCCCCCACAATTGCACTTTTGATATAAAAAATATTCTGTGCTCAATTCAGTCACACATACACTAACATTGGAACAATACAGAGAAGAGTAGCATGGCACTTGCGCAAGGATGATATGCAAATTCGTGGTGTGTTCCATATTTTTACAACAACAGATGCTGGAGGGGATGTGGCCACAAGGGAACCATACAACATTCTTGGTGGGAGTGTAAACTTGTTCAACCACTTTGGAAGGCATTATGGAGGTTCCTCAAAAGATTCCACATAAAGCTCCCCTTTGACCCAGCAGTCCCACTTTTGGGGATTTACTAAATGATCACAAACAAGACCATACTAAAACTACCAGCACAACTATGTTTATTGCAGCATTATTTACCATAGCTAAGATATGGAACCAACCAGCTGTCCCCATTACATGAATGGATCAAGAAAATGTGATGTATATACACAAGGGAATTCTATGCCTCCATCAGAAAAAATGACATTGCCCCATTTGTTAGGAAATGGAAAGACTTGGAAAAAAATTTATTAAGTGAAGTAAGCCAAGTCCAAAGAAACAGGTCCCATGGTTTCCCTTATTTTCAATAACGAATATATGTCTGGGTTAAGCAGACAAGGTCAAAAGCTATGTGCATATGAACAGAAATGATAATGTTAAGGGAATTGAACCCCACGATAGGGAAACAAGTAGTTTTTTGTTTCTTGCTATTGTTTCTAACGTACTTATAATGTGCGATGTGAATTTTCGTTTCTTTGTATGTTCCTCCCCCACGCTATAACCCTTGTTTTCTCTGTGTTTGAAGTTGGTGCATCTGCCTCTTGTATGTACGCTTCTCTAATTTGGGGAGGGGAAGCGAAAAAATGTGTGCGCGTGAACGCATGTGCATGCATGTGTGTTGGCATGCTCAGAGTTTGAAATCAGGGCTTAAAGGTCTTGCTAGGCCTTTCTTCTCTAGGTTGGTGAGGTACTATATGAGCTACATTTTCTTTCCTGGGTCTTTGCTAGTTCATTAAAAATTTTGAAAAATAATTTCATGAATTTTTTTTTTTGTCCCTGATTGACTTCCAATGGTTATCCACAGATCCCAGGCTCCTGAGTAGCTATCCCGAGTAGATAGGATTACAGGTGTGACTAGCCAATACAAGGCTTTCAGCATAATTTTAAAAGTAGAAGAAAATTTACTTCATGGGGGCCTGTTTAATTATCTCCTACTTTTAAAACATTTTGGATTGATTAAATGTGAATTTATTTCATTTTTGGATTCTTAAAAGATAGTAAGTGATGATATTTAAAAGTTTTGGTACTTTTTAAAAAAGGAAACTGGAACTGTGGGACAGAAGAAATTTGTTTCTCTTTGGACCTCAATTTAGAAGCTCAGCTCTGTGCATGATAATCCAATGTCATCAACACAGTCTGTGTTGAAGACAAAATGTGATAGAAAACAATCACGATGGGCAATATTTGCTATGCTATAATTTCTTGGACAATATGAATATTGAATTGAGAGTGTAAGAGAATGGAAAGAATTTACCTACCTTTTGTGTATTGCTGAAAGACTTTTGGAAACTTTGACTCATTTCCTTCCTCACTGTGTGTCTTTGGGCCATGCACTTAGTGCCTTTAATTACAATTTTTCCCAACACTAAAATAGTAATAACATTAGCATTATAGCAAATGTTATCTTAAGAATTAAGAGAAATAAAACTTGTAAAATACTTAACATAAACTTCTATGCATGAGCTTTGAGTTTAGCCAGAAGTTTTTTTTTAAATACTAAATAGAATGTCATAAGTATTACAGAAACCATTACATGTAGTGAGCAATGTTATCTATTAATCATGCTCTACTTCCAAGGAAGCCGGGTAGATAACTTCTCATGCTGTAAATCAAACTGGTTATCTTAAGTCTTGTTAGTGTAAAAATATAAGGGACATAATAATGAAGGAATGTTGTAGACTGAGATGAAGTCCAAAAGAAAATGTACAAAACTGATAAAACAAAAGTATCTGAGCAGTATATTGTGTTTTACATCATTTAAATTACATCTCAAAGATAAGGCAGACCTAGAAGAATGAATTGTCTTTTTGATATTCTATGATAGGTCTTTTCTCATTCATGTAGAGGCATCATCAGATTTGAGGAACTAAGTTTTTGGTTTGCTTCCTTCCATTTAAGTTACATCATTTAAGTTACATCACAAAGATAAAGAAGACCTAGAAGAATGAATTGTCTTTTTGATATTCTATCATAGGTCTTTCCTCATTCTTGTAGAGGCATCATCAGATGAGAGGAACTGTATTTTTTTTTGTTTGTTCCTTCCATTTATTCTTCAGTTTGAAATCTGAACTACATGAGACAGAAAGGAACCAAGGGAAATTAGTCACACAAGCTTTGGAAAGAAAAATCAACGTAAAATAAAATACATAGCCTTGTATAAGGTATAACTAAATTGAGTTATATAGTCTCAAGCATTAACAGAAAATGATTTAAGCAATATCATGTTATTGAAAACTGAAAAATGTTAGGAGTTGCTTTATTTTTTCCTTTCTACTACCTTGAAATTATTGATTTTGTACAGAGAGATTAAAGATGAGATTAACAAGAAACTTGATTAAAAATTGTCAAAATTTCTGAATAGATATGTTTACCAAAAAGCTCTGAAAATCGCCAGTGGGTTTACAAAGTTGTGTTTAATACAACTTCTATGCTGGCTTAATGTTTTGTAAACAAAAGTCATTAGAGAAATGCAATTCAAAATTACTATGATACTACTTCATAACTATTATAACTCTTATCAAAAAAAATCAAAGGAACCAGGTGTGGTGGTAAAGACGTGTAATTCGAAGCTTTTAGGAGGTTGGAGTAAAAGGATTTGGGTCTGAGGTCATCTTGGGTATTGCACACATTAAAAACATGCCCTTTAAAAAAACTCAAAAGGTAATAAGGTTGGCTGGTGAGAGTGTGGAGAAAAGGAAATTTTCTACACTCTTGGTCAAAATACAGGTTAATACTCTCCTTGTAGAAAGTAGTATGCAGTTTTCTAAAGAAATCCAAAGTTGAAATATCACCTGACCCACCAATCATGTGATTATTTCTCTCTGGGTAACTCATAAATATATCTGTAGTTCATTGTTATTCACCTTATTCACAACAACAGCCAAGATATAAATCGAAATTCAGTGTTCAACTACAGACTAATAAACAACTGTGGTGCATGCACAAATATATTTTTCTGTTTCATCCTTAAAATAGCAAGAGACTTCTCCCATTAGCCACAACTTATAATGACCTGAAAGATATATTGTAAATGAGGAAAAATGTTGTCTTCTGATTTTTGTAAACACACACACACACACACACACACCAACCTCAAACATTAAGAGTGAAATTTTTTGAAAAGTAAAGCAAAGTGGAATTGCTGGGGCATTTAGGTCACAATGTAGAAGATAGTAGATATACAGGATGAACCGGTATAGAGTTGTAATGTACAGCATGAGGATACAGGGGACAACACTGGCCTTACATAGGAATGAAGCTAAATAAGTAGGAGTTGTTCTTCCTAGTAGGGGTTGCTCTTTTGGATGCTCTTCCTCCAGTAATGGATAAGATGAGCATAATTCTTTAAATATACCTGCCTGTTTGCAGAAATAATAACAAACAATATAGCAATAATGTTGTATGCTCAACATAGGACATGAGATTATCCTTGGTGTAAACTAATTATTACAAATAAGGGAAACCGTAGGACCTATGTTTCTTTAAGTCTGGCTTACTTCACTTAATATAATTTTTTCCAAGAACTTCCATTTCCTTACAAATGAGGTGGTATCGTTCTTTCTGATGAAAGCATAGTATTCCATGTGTGTGTGTGTGTGTGTGTGTGTGTGTGTGTCTCATTTTCTTGATCCATTCATCTACTGAGGGGCATCTGGATGGATTCCATATCTTAGCTATGGTAAATAATACTGTGATAAACATAATTTTGCTGGTAGCTTTAGTGTGGCCTTGCTTGTGGCCACCTGGTTAAATGCCCAGCAGTGGGATTACTGAGTAATAGGGGAGCATTATTGTGTACATCAAGGATAATCTTAGTAGATGAGCAGAATAGCCCTATAGTTATGTACATATGATCGTATAAGGTGATTCTAAGTGAAATGAACTCCAAGACATGTTCTTTGTTGTTTTTGTTCTTAATGTATTGTGTGATTTCTTTCTATCCTTTTGTGTTTTCCCCAACTATGGTGTATCCCCTGTAGTCACAGTATTTGATTTTGATACCCTGGTTATTGTAAATATGTTAATCTGAACTAGGGAAGGGAAAGGGAAAAAATGTCTAGGCAAAGGACAAAGGGGGAACTTATGCAACAGTGATACACAGAAGAAAATATGTTGGAAATAATCTGGAGGGGCTGTTGGGAGGGAAGAGGGAGAAAAATGGGGGAAGGGATAACAAATTAGAAAAGAAATGAATTCATTACCTTACTTATGTAAGTATAACCCCTCTGTATATTCCCTTGACAGTAAAATTTAAATAAAAAGTAAAGTAAAGAAGCTATGGGAAGGGGAAACAAAGGAGGAGACAACAATGCTTAATAAGAAATGTATTCATTATTTTGCCCATGTAATTGTAACCTCTCTGTATGGTATTTTCACAATAAAAATACAATAAAATACATGAGAGCAGCAATACAGGATATGGGACTGGGGAAAATACTATACAAATAGTAGAACAGCTGTGGAGAACAATAATTTTACTTTAACATAGGAAGTAATTAACTAGCATACAGATTTTCAGCCTCATGTCAGTCACTAAAAAGGGAAAACAAAATACAAACCAGTAGAGATAAAATAGAAAACTAAACAATAAGGATGAAGAGATGGCTTGGACCAAAAATTACAAATGAGACAATTAGGAAACAAATAAAAAGCTGGTAAGTTTAAAAAATATTACCCATAATTCTATTAATTGTTGTTTACATCACAATTTGTTAGAACTATAATTCAAATCACAGTTTAGTATTATATCATTTTAATAATAGGTTACTTATTATTGATTTCTTAATGTTGAATGTTTAATATATAATTTTACTTTTAGCAGCTATAGAAAAGAAGAAAGTGAACCTAATTTTACTAATATATATCATGAATTGTAAAATTGAGAAGGAGAATTTAAACAAATAATATATTATTACTTTTTTAATTCCGTGAATTAATGTAATAATTCAAAGTGTATTCTACAATCATCAATCATCTTAACACCATTGACTCTAGGCCAGGGGATCACAGGGGCCCAGAAAAGCTACTACCTTGAATAGTAATCCTAGACCTCTAAAACAAAACAAAACAAAACCAGAAACAAAACAAACAAAAAACACTGCAGTAAGCATAGCCAGTCAGGGCTGCTATCACAGCCTACATGAAATCAGGCCAGAAACAGAAATTGAGAGTCATTTAGCTGATAACTAATACATTTTTTATGAGACAGACTCAAATGAGACTCCTGAGAGAGAGTCAGAAAGACTGATGAAAGGGACTAAAATTGATCACATGAAGATTGGAAAGTAGAATTCCTTGTAGAACAAATAAATAATAGAAAGCCTGTGCATGTAAGAACAAGACAGCAGACCAAATTCAAGAATTGCACATTATCTTAGAGGTCAGCTTAATGAATTATCAATGGAAATCTTTGAAATCTTAAATATTTGAACACATGTGGGAGAAGGACAATTGCTGAAGAGAAAGAAAATATCAACACCCTGTTAGGATGTCCAATATCACCTTAGGAATTGATAAAGCACAGATTTGTAATAAAAAGAATACAATTATTCCAAGTGAGGGGTTCATTTGTTTTGATGTAACAGTTCTTGATTTAGGTGCTAGCAATTAACATACAATTGATCCAGTCCCACAGCTGAGTTGATATTGACTGCAGTATTCCTACATAAAGGGAAAGAGAAAATTTACAAATGTCTGGTGAAATGAGTTGAGGATGAAGTGTTCTAATAGTGATATCTGAGGTTTAGACACAGGTAAAGAGGTGGACTTTCTTTTCTAAAATCCCCCCATTTTTAGCCTAGTGCCAGTGGCTCACAACTGTAATCCTAGCTACTCAGGAAGTTGAGATCTAAGGACTGCAGTTCAAAGCCCCCTAGACAGGAAAGTCCCAGAGACTCTTATCTCCATTTAACCACAGGAAAACCAGAAGTTGCACTGTGGCTCAAGAGGTAGAGAACTCACCTTGAGTTGAAGAGCTCAGGGACAGTGCCCAAGCCCAGACTTCAAGCCCCTCAACCAACAACAAAAAAAATATCCCTTTTCTTGGACTGCCTACATCTTTTCCTAACATTCAACAAAGAAGCCATTTTATCACCCACAACATTTAAGTCCTATCCTAGCTACTGCAAAGAGAATGATCTGGTTTCTTATGTCAAAAGTTCATATTTTTAAAAACAAATACCAGAAGTGGTAACTTTTTTTCCAGTCCTTGAACACTGGGCCTGGGCCCTGAACATGGTTATGCTGATAGCTTTCATGTGAGCTTGCTTGTTATTTATTGAATTACTGCTGATGAGGGGAATTACTGGGTCTTCAGGGAGATCTATATTTAGTCTTTTCAGGAAACTCCGTACTGCATTCCACGGTGGATGAACAAGTTTAATTTCCCACCAACAGTGTAATAGAGATCCCAATTGGCTACATCCATGTCAGCATTTGCTATTGTTAGTTTTCTTGATAATGGCCATTCTTACTGGGAGGAGGTAGAATCAGTCTTGTTTACTTGTAGATTTGTGGGCACCTTCTAGCTAACAAAAATGAATGAATCCATGAAACCTATATTGCTCTGAGTCTGCATTCTGTTCTCTTTGCTCTTAGTATAATTTTACCAAGCCTTTCATTTTCCTTAAGACTGGTGAAAAGTCATCATTTCTGATGGGTGAGTAGAATTCCACTGTGTGTGTGTGTGTGTGTGTGTGTGTGTGTGTGTGTGTGAGATCATGATAGGCCATGAATTCATTTCTAAGCCTTCTGTTTCACCTATAATTTAGTAATTCCATATTAAATTTGGGTTGCTTTCTCTACTGTATTGAAGAATATAGTTGGGATTTTGATGAGTATTGCATTGTCAATTTTTGAGGGGCCGCATTGCAGTTTCATCATGTAAATTCTTCCAACCAGGAGCATTAAAAGATTTTCTATTTCCTTGAGTCTCCTTAATTTCCCTTTTTAGAGTTTTGAAGTTTTCACAGTAGAGGTCCTTCACATTTTACTTAAATTAATTAATTCCTAGTTTTGCTGTTGTTGTTTTGTTTAGTTTAGATTTGATTTGGTTTTAAGGCTAATACATATGAGGTTGTTTTTTGGATTTCAGCATGGATTTTCCCATTGTTGGTAACACAGAAAAACTACTAATTCTTGTGGTTTTTATACCCTGCTACATTGCTGAAGGTTAGCATCACCTTTCGTAACTTCAAGGAGGAAGCTATAGGGTCCTTTAAATACAGGATCATTACATCTGTAAAAAGGGATAGTTTTACATCTTCCCTATTTGGATCCCCTTTATGTTTTTCTCTTGCTTATTGCTCTTGTTAGAAAGTCCACTGCATCATCGCTTATCAAAGAGTTCGGTTCATAGTTCTCTTTCTTTGGTGAATCCTTATGTGATTTGGAGAAGAGTCTAATTCTAGCTTCATAGAATGTGTTTGATAATTCCATTTCCCTTTCTATTCCATTGAAGAGTTACATCTGTGTATTGTAAGTTCTTTGCAGGCCTTAATTTCATGGTAAATTCATTGAGTCGTAGATTTTTCTGGAATGGGAAGTGGTTTATTGACATTTCATTTTCATTTCTTTTTATGTTTTACTTCTTGTTTCAGATCCAGTATAGGAAAGCATCAATTTCCCCAGGATTTTTCAGGTGATTGGCAAAAGATTTTCAAAGTATTCTCTTATAATATTCTCAATTTTGCTTATATCTGTTGTGTTGTCTCATTTTTGTCTTTAATTTTCTGTATTTGAATGAGTTCGCTAATTGTTTTGTTTTGTTTTGTTTTTTATTATGAAGGTGATATACAGAGAGGTGGGTTACAGTTACATAAGTAATGAGTAGCTTTTTTTTTTTTTTTTTTGGTCTGTTCATGGGACCTGAACTCGGCCTGGGCACTGTCCCTCAGCTCTTCAGCTCAAGGCTAGTGCTCTACCACTTGAGCCACAGCACCACTTCCAGCTTTTTTCTTTTTGCTTATGTGGTGCTGAGGAATCGAACCCAGGGCCTCATGCATGTAAGGCAAGCACTCTACCACTGAGCCACCTTCCCAGCCCAAATGAGTACATTTTTAACAGTGTTACCCCTTCCTCATTTTTTTCTGCTTCCCCCAACCCTGACATCCCACTCCCACAAAGTTGTAAAGTTTATTTCTAACATAGTGTCTAGTGAATATCACTGTTGCTTTGGTTAATCTTTGTCCCACCATTTCTGTGATTTCCCTTCCTTTCCCCAAATCAGATAAACTTATGTGTAAGACAAAGGGTACAGAAATCAAAAACAGTGATTACTGGGAATAAACCAAAGGGGAAAACTAAATAGAAATAACTAAGAACAGTTCACTATATAATCATCTTGTATCCATTTCTTGGAGCTCATTTTGATAAGCATCATTTTATGGTGATATACATATTGCTATTGAGTTACTGTGAATATCCTAGACATATCCTAGTTTTTCCAAATGAGTGAAAACATGTAGCCTCTGATTCTTTGGGTCTGGCTTGTTTGAATTATTATGATTCCAAATGATTCCATTTCCTTACAAATGGGACAATGTCAATCATTCTGATGGAAGCATAGAATTTTGTTGTGAATATGTACAACATTTCCTTGATCCATCATTTCTGGATCATAGGGGAGCTCCAGTGAGGAACCTCTATACTTCTTTACAAAGTTTACATTTCCACCAATAGTGTAGTAATGTTCCTTTTTGGCTACATCCCCACCAGCCCAGCATCTGTTATTATTAGTTTTCTTCATTATGGTCATTCAAACTGGGGTTAGGTGGAATCTCAATTTTGCTTTGATTTGCATTTCTTTTATGGCCAGAAATGTTGCATATTTCTTCATGTGTCTATTGGCCATTCATATTTCTTCTTCAGAGAGGTCTCTCCTTAAATCTTAAGCTCACTTATATTATGAGGGTTGTTGTTTCTATGAGGATTTGTTTTTTGGGGGGGTTTAATTTTGGGTCTTTAAGAATATTTGAGGTATGAGGCCGTTGTATGTTGCAGAGCAACTAAAGACCTCCCAATCTATATAAGGTCTCTTTTTAGTCAGATTTGGTAAGGGTCTGTCAAGTCTGTTAACTTATTGAAAGAACCAACTCTGTTTGGTTGATCTTCCTATGTTTTATTGTGTCTTTAGTTATTTCTGATTTAACTTTTTTATTTGTTTCAGCCTACTTAGGTTTAGACTTGTTCCTCTCTTCAAGGAGCTTTAGGTACATAATAAAAATACTGATTTGAGATTTCCCCAATTATTTGATATAGGCATTCAAAGCTATAAATTTTCCTGTAAGTACTGCATTTAATATGTCCCAGAGGAGCTGGTATTTTGTGTCTTCATTTTCCTTAAATTCTAGAAACTTTCAGATTTCCATTCTAATCTCTTCAGTGCCCCAGTGGTCATTCAGCAATGTGTTGTTCAGTTTTCATAGGTTTGACAATTTTTTTTTTGCTTTAGCTGTTTAATTGTGTTTATTCTGCTGTGGTCTGACAAGTTATGGGAATTCAATTAATTATTCTTTCAATTTGGACAGAATTTCTGTGTGACATAGGATGGGTTCTATTTTGGAGAATCTTCCATGACCTGCTGCAAAGAATGTACATACTGATACTGAATGTATATTCTGTAGATGTCTGTTAGGGCAAGGTGGTCAATGCAGTTATTTACGTCTTCAGTTTCTTTTTTTTGTTTTTTTTGGGTCCTGTCGTGGGCCTGAACTGTGGGCCTGGCACTGCCCTCAGCTCTTCAGCTCAAGGCTAGCACTCTACCACTTGAGCCACAGCGCCACTTCCGGCTTTTTCTTTTTGCTTATGTGGTGCTGAGGAATCGAACCCAGGGCCTCATGAATGTAAGGCAAGCGCTCTACCACTGAGCCATCTTTCCAGCCCTGGGTCTTCAGTTTCTTGGTTGAGTTTTTCCTGGATAACCAATCCATGCATGACAATGATGGGTTGAGATGTGTTTTTAGGTTATGTAGTATTTGGTTGATGATGTGGGGTGGTCCAAGATTCACGGCATTGATATTTACACTTGTTGTATCCTCCTAATGGAGAGCTGCCTTTATCAATATGTAATGTCTCTTCCTACTAATTTTAATTTGAGTTCTACATTATTTTATGTTAGTAATTCTACTGTGGCCTGTTTATGGTATCCATTTGCTTGAAAAATTTCCTTGCAGCCTTTCAGTTTGAGTATGTGTTTGTTTTTGTCAATGAAATGTATCTCTAGTGGACACTGGATGGATGTGTCTTGTTTTTTTATAATACTATCTAATCTGTGTTTTCTAATTGGAAATTTAAGTCCATTGATATTGAGAGTTAAGGCTGGGAAATATCTATAATTCCTGCTGTTAGGAGCTGTGCCTCATCTATTCTTATTATATTTACTTTGTTCGGTATAATTTGTGGAGGGGAAGGGGAAAAACAAATCATTTAAATAGGGATACAGTTGGACCCATTGCAACAATGAGATGCACAAGTCCTTATGATGAAAATGAACTTTACAACTTTGGTGCAGGGGGGGAGTGGGGAGGACTGGGTGGTAGGGTTGGGGGAGGATGGGAAGGGATAGGAAGGGGAAACAAAGGAGGAGGCTACAATGCTTTGATAAGAAATGTACTCATTATCTTGCCCATGTAATTGTAACCCCTCTGTACAGTATTTTCACAATAAAAAAATATATCCTTTCACTGGTAGGGAGCATTTTATATAACCAGTTCCTGTTCTTCTTGGCCTCTCTATGTAGGATATATTTGATTATTTTCTATCTTGTTGATTTGGTGGGGATAAGTTGTTTAAAGTTCTCTTTGCCATGAAATATTTTTATATATCCTTTAAATGTAAAGAAGAGTTTGGCTTGGGACAGTATTCAGGATTGGTAGTTGTTTGCCTTTAATATTTGCCATATATCATGCCAGGCTCTCGTTTTTACCATATCAGCTAAGAAATCATTATTTATTCTGACTGCATATCCTTTATAAATAATCAATCTTTTCTCCTGACAGCTTTAAGAATCCTTTCCTTGATCTGTAATGATCCTCTAATGGATTATGATGTGGTGGTGGGTTGTTCTGTTCTGGTATTCTCTGTTTGGTGTTCTAAAGGCTTCTTTTCTATGAATGAGCCTTTCTTTTTGGATGTTTGGCGTGTTCTCTGCTAGAATTCTGTAATATGTTTCCCATCCATTTTGTTTCCTGCTCTTCTCCTTCTTGATACCTATCTCCCCAAAGTTTAATCTTCTAACTGAATCTTGAACTTCCAGCAAGATCATTTCTTATTCATTGGATTTGTTCTAAATGATTAGCTCCTCTTTTCTATTAGACCTAGTCTGTCTTTGATGCCTAACATCTTCTATGTCATCTATTCGCTGTGGAGACTTTCTACTTTGTTTTTGAATTCTCTGTCTTCTAATTGGTCATTTTTTTATGGCTTCTATCTTTACTAAAGCTTTGTTTTAGGTCTTGTGTGGACTTTCTTTACATCTTTTCTTTGGGTAGGGGAGTTGGAGGGGCTTATTTTAGCTGTGTCTTCTCTCATACCTTTTAACTATTTAATGAACTTTTCCTTGGACTCCTTTGCCTTCTCAGAATTTATTTATCTTTCTGTTTGTAGTCTCCATGAATTATTATGCTAATCTTTGATTGGTCTCATCTTTTTCACAAATTTCCTTGTAGAGGTTTTGTATCTTTTCATTAATCACATTTTCAGCAGTATTTGTAATGTATTTCGAATACTCTCTTCTAGGTCCTTAATTGTCTGTTCTAATGTCTGGTCAGTTCCTGTGTGAATTATACTACAGTGACATCAGTTTTCTTGTATTTTTTTTTATTTTTTCTGTCCATTTGGTGGATTTCTTGGCTTTTATTTGTGGGAACTGTGATCTTAATAGGTGACTCTCTATGTTCTTGGTTGATTTGCAGGTTTGGTTTGGTCTTCTGTTGTGATTTGTTTTTCTGGAATTAGGTTTTTGTCTAGACGATTAAGTGTAGGATTGGATATCATTTGTGGTGAGATATTGTCATGTTAACACTTGTGGTTCCAATGAGAGTTCAAACTGTCCAGTGTTAAGATGAATTGTGTCTGTGTTTGGATGTGGCTGCCTCTGTTCCTGCTTTTTCGCCCATGTGGCCCTTTTATTTCCACAGTGCAGCTGTGCTTTTGAATATGTTGGTCAACACAGTCACAACAGTCACCTGCCTGGCTGGGTAACTTTTCATAGATTTCTGTTTTCTTGTCAAGACAGTATAAGATCTCCTTTTGAATTATATATTTATATATAATTATACCTGACTTGGTTTGACCTGCTAGAAGTGGAATACCTGCTAGGACTCTAAATATCTGTTTCATTAGCTAGAGCCAGGGTAATTTTCTGTTGTTTTTCTGCCATTGTTTTTCCACTTCCTCAGGTTTATTTTTGATATTGTGGATTTTTCACATAATTTAGGATTTGTGATGGTTGTAGCCCTTTATTTTTTTCTGTTTGTGTTACTTTGAAATAGTGATTTCAGGCTTCTATAAAGAGACAGTAATAATATGAAATGTATGTTATTACATTGAAAGAAAGAGACCAGACATTTTAACCTTTTGCTACAAGTAAATTAAAAGTAAGCAAAACTAATGAAAATAATTTCTTATTTATTAGTGTCTTTTTTACCTATGTTAATATTATTTACAATGTGAGTGAAATGTTTAAAAAGTAGTATTTATTTTAGCTTAATTGCTCTGAAGAGACAATAAGTGATATAATCAAAGGCTAAAAATGATTAGATTTAAAATTTAGAATTCAGGAAATCATTTTGACCATTCTGATTACTGGAGCCTTCACTACAACCTCACGAGACAATTTATATTGATGAAGCAAAAATCCAAGGTTAGACATTTATGAATAAAAAATAGTGTCATTCTGAACATGGAGAGCTACATTTCAAACATAGAAAATTTAGCTTTTTAATACTTGAATATGCTAGTACATTTAATTGCAGTGTAAGTACTTGTTCTGAAAAGAGATAAAATTGCATTTATTTTGAAATGTAAAATGTAAACCTAAGTATTCATTTGAATAAAAGATAATGTTTAAAATATCACTCATTCAAGAAAGAAGATGTACAGTTAGTTGTTTTTCATGCCAATTATGTTCTCTGAACTTGCTACAAATACTAGATTAGTAAACCTAATTCATTGCTTTCTGGGAAATAGGAATTCAGTTTCTTAAAACTCATGATTATAACTTTTTCTCAAACAATTGCTAAATAATTGTTTTATATTTTTTGTCATGGAATCTTATTTGACATATTTTTATTCATTAAGTTAAATAATTGGCCAATAACAATATAAATTATGCATGAACAAAGTTTATCTAACACAAGTATTTTTTTCACCAGACATATCATGGCTCTCTTAAAGAACACTAGAAGGCAGTGTCTTATTTATTAATTTTTAGTTGTTTTCTTAATGGTTATTAATTGTCAGAAGTGGCAATTCTATAATATATTTAAAGCATTTGATTATACTCCCTCTATTTCAGTTTAATTACTTCTTTCTCCAAAGATCTTCTGTTTTTCACATAAAATTACGTCTTTGTATATGTACGTATAAACTAATTTGGAAGATTTAGGCTAAACTACAATTTAATTCAAGATGTATGGTGGATTAATAGGCTAAATAAAAACCTAAATATTTTTTATTAACTTCTGAATTGAGATATCATTATTATTATGGTTAGGTTTAGGGTCCCAGACAGAATTAGAATTAGAGAAATAGAAAATTTAGGTTCAACACAGAATGACCCATTGCAACAATGATACTCAAAAGACACTGTTGAAAATGAAGTTTACACCATGGGGAGGGAGGAGTAAGGGAAGTGGGGAGGAATGGGATAGTGGGAGAACAAGACAGAAGGGGGTAACAATGCTTAACAAGAAATGTACTCCTTATGTTACATATGTACTTAATCACTCTTTAAAGCATCTTTACAACAAAATAAAATTGTTAAGAAATAATGAAAAATAAAACTTGCCAGGAAATAGAAAACACTTAATATTTAGGTTCAACATGCAAGTAAAATTTAGAAATACACGCTGAGCAAGATTTAGGATAAATGTGAAAAAAGAGGCTTGCTATTAACATGATGATTCAGTTATATGTAGGCTTAGGATTAGGCAAGGTGTTCCAGTTAGAGCTGGGGTTAGGATGAGAAAAAGATGGAAGATATTTTGTAAAGCTGCCACATATTTTAAGAAGAATGAATGGCATCAAAGTTAGAATGAATGAAAACCAGTGTGTATATTACTTTAAACATTCAGATATGATTTGGTTTAAAGTGTGAGATATTATTTTGCTCTAGTTAGGGTTAGGGAAGGATAAGCTTTAGGGTAACTTTTAGTTTTCCACTAAGAAGTAGAAGCAAAAAAATGTGTGGTTGAATAGAATCTAGACTATTTTCCTTACATTAACCATTTGGTGTTAAATCAGACTGTGATTAGGATTAGGTTTCTGGTTAATCGGGGTAGAGGATAGAGTAAAGAAATGGGTTAAATTAGTGGCTTGTGCCTATTATCCTAGCTACTCAGGAAGCTGATTTCTGGGGATCCCAGTTCAAAGCTAACCCGGGCAGGAAAGTCTGTGAGACTTTTATGTCCAATTAACCACCAGAAAACCCAAAAGCGGTGTTGTGTCTCAAGTGGTAAAGTGCACACCTTGAGCTAAAGAACTCAGGGATCATGCCCAGGCCCAGATTTCAAGCCCCAAAACCGACAAAAAGAAAAAAAAAGAAATGTGTTAAATGATAAGTAAAGTTGAACTTATTTTATGTTCTAGGAATTCAAGAAATGCCGGGATAATGGAAGTACAATGTATTTCATAATATCAGGATTTGAGATCAATGGGTATAATGATTCCTTTTATGGAACAAGATACATTCAAAATTAAGAGTGAGAAAATCTGTAGAGTTTGCAGAAAACCTGCAATTTATTTCAAGATTTACAAGTGGAATTTCAGTTAAGATTGCAAAAATGAGCATTTTTCATAAATTTTAGAATTGGGATACTGTTAGTGTCAAGATTATGGTTAGAATGCCAGCCATGGTTAGGTTAAAGTGAAGGAGAAAAAAATGAGCCTCAAATTGAAGGTAAATTTAGAATAAGCCTGGAAAGAATTAGAATGAATGTGAACTAGAGTATTGTATTAGAATCTACTTACAATTAGGCTTATGGTTATTGTCAATGTTCCCGATAAGATTAAGTTAGGATTGGAAAATGACTAAGATATTCAAAAAATAAATGAAACCTATTTTTGGAAGGCTTATTTGAATCAAGTTAGGATGAGTGAAAACTAGTGTAGTTGTGTTAGTGTTAGTATTGTCATATAATTAGGATTAAGATTAGGGTCAGTGTTTTGTTCTGATTATGATTACTGTTATGATTAAGAAAGATTTTAGTATGAACTTGAGTTTTCACTTACAAGTAGAAGCAAAAATGTGAGATTGAATAGTAACTAGAGCATTATCATTATATTTATTTCTCAGTGATCATTCTCATAACGATTAATGAGAGTTTTCCAGACAGGTTTAGGCTGAGACTTAGCATTAAGTAATGGAATAGATGGTAAGTAACTCTGAAACTGTTTTAGGGTACAGGGTTTCTGGAAAAGGTAGGATGAATGGAAACTACAGAATTTTTCTTGATAAAGAGAATTTGAATACAAGTAATATAATAGTTCATTTTAGGAAACAAGATAACTTCAGAAATAGAGTCAGAAAATTTGTGGGAATAAGGCAAACTGAAACTAATTTCCAGAGCGTAACCTGGAGAGTTCATTAGAATGATTTAAAACTAAAGGTTTTTTCTTAAACATTAGAATTGGACTATCAGAGTGTTAGGTTTCAGTTCCAGTTGGGGTTAGTGTAAGCACTAGGGAAATGGAAAATTAAGGGTTCAACTGAAACTAAATCTTCGAATAACAAGTCGAGTTAGAATTAGGATGAATGTGAAACAGGAAACTGCTAACAATATTAAGATTAGGTTATAATTAGTGTGAGGGTTAGCCTCAATATTTCAGTTAGGGCTAGGGTTACAATAATGGCAGGATAATGAGTGAAACTACAAAATATTTTAAGAAAGATGAGTTAAATCAAAGGATGAATAAAAACTAATATATTTGTGTGGCTTTTAGAATCCAAAGCCCATTAGTTCCAGGGTTAGGGTTACTTTTCAAATTCAGGTTAGGCTTAGGGTTAGGGAAGGGTAAGCTTTAAAGTAAAACTGAATTTTCTGCTAACACTTTCAAGTAAAATAAGTTTGAAACTTATTTTAATTCAAGTAAACTTATTTGAAACTTATTGAAACTCAAGTAAAATAAGTTTGAAACTACAGAGTTTCTCTAAGTTTTCTATGCAGGGTTCAATGGGGTTAAATTTAGAGTTAGGTTTCTAGTAAGGTTTAGATATATAGTAAGGGTTAGGAACTAGAGTAGATTTTAAGTAAACCTGCAACTTCTTTTTGGAGATACAGGAGTTCTGTAAAAGTTAAAAATCAGTGGAAACTATGTTATTTTTCATGATATGAGGATTTGAGGTTAATGATTCATAATAGAGAACAAGATATATTTCAGATTCCAAGTCAGGGAATATGTAGAATTTGGAGCAAAGTGCAAATCATTTCAAAGACAGTGGGTATCTGTAAAGATGTATCTAAACTTGAGTATTTTCCATTAATTTTAGGATTGAGTTACTATTATCATCAAGGTTACTCTTAGGGTTATGACCAGGATTAGAGTTAGGATTAGGGAAATTAAAGGTTGAGAACTTGAGTGAATTACTTCCCTAGTGTATGTATTGCACTATTCTAAGGCTTGAACTCAAGGCTTGGGTTCTGTTCCTGAGCTTTTTGCTCTAGGCTAAGAGCCACGAATCCACTTCCAGCTTTCTTTGGCAGTAAATCGGGATGAGAATCTCACAGACTTTCCTATCTGAGCTGACATTGAACTGAGATCCCCAGATCCCTGCCTTCTGATTAAAGTTAAGATTAAAGGCATGAGCTACCAGTGCCCAGGAAAGTGATTGACTTTTATTGACTGTTTTTACTTATGTTCGAGATCAAGAGTTGAATTCAGTCATTCTTCAAGGAAATAGAAGAGGCAATCCAAAAATTCATATGGAACAATAAAAGACCCCGAATAGCAAAAACGATCCTCAACAGAAAGAACACTGCTGGAGGAATATCAATACCAAATTTCAAACTCTACTATAGAGCCATAGTAATCAAAACAGCTTGGTACTGGCACAAGAACAGACCTCAGGACCAATGGAATAGAATTGAAAACCCAGAAATGAACCTACAGACCTATAGCCATTTAATCTTCGATAAGGGAGCTAAAAAAATAGAATGGAAGAAAGACAGCCTCTTCAGTAAATGGTGCTGGCAAAATTGGTTAACTACTTGTAGAAAACTAAAGCTAGATCCTTATATATCACCCTGCACCAGAATCAACTCCAAATGGATCAAAGATCTCGGAGTCAAAGCTGACACTCTCAAAACACTACAGGATGGAATAGGAGAAACCCTAGGTTTCCTTGGCACAGGCCGGAATTGTCTTAATAGAGACCCCAAAACAGAAAAAAATCAAAGAAAGGTTGGACAAATGGGATTGCATGAAGTTGCAGAGCTTCTGCATGGCAAAGGACATAGCTAGCAAGATCAATAGAAAGCCCACGGATTTGGAGAAGATCTTCACTAGCCACACAATGGTCAAGGTTCTCATATTTAAAATATACTTGGAACTCACAACATTAAATCCCCCAATAACAAATCTTTAAAGAAACAACTGCCCAATAAATAAGTGGGCTAACGACTTAAAGAGAAACTTCTCTGAAGAGGAGAGAAGGATGGCCAATAGACACATGAAGAAATGCTCAACCTCCCTAGCCATAAAAGAAATTCAAATCAAAACAACATTGACATACCACCTCACCCCAGTTAGAATGGCTAATATCAAGAACTCTAATAACAACAGATGCTGGAGGGGATGTGGACAGAAGGGAACCTTACTGCATTGTTGGTGGGAGTGTAAACTTGTTTAACCACTTTGGAAAGTGGTATGGAGGTTCCTCAAAAGACTCCACATACAGCTCCCCTATGATCCAGCAATCCCACTTTTGGGCATTTACCCAAATGTTTACAAACAAGACTACACTAAAGCTTCCAGTACCACTATGTTTATTGCAGCACTATTTACTATAGCTAAGATATGGAACCAACCCAGATACCCCTCAGTAGATGAATGGATCAAAAATATGTGGTATATATACATAATGGAATTCTATGCCTCCATCAGAAAGAATGACATTGCCCCAGTTGTTAGGAAATGGAAAGACTTGGAAAAAAATTGTATTAAGTGAAGTAAGCCAGGCCCAAAGAAATATTGCTCTCATGTTTTCCCTTATTTGCAATATCTAGTATATGTCTGAATCAAGCAGAAAAGTTCAGATAAGGTGATGTTAGGGAAATGAACCCTAAGATATGTATTCAAATGTTTTTTTCTTTCATGTGATTGTTTCTAACACATCTATAAGATGATTTCTTTGTTGCTTTGTATGTCCCTCCCCCACGGTATAATCCCTGCTTTCACTGTATTTGATGTCGGTATAATTTGCGGAGGGGAAAGGGAAAAACCAATCGTTTAAATAGGGATACAGGTGGAACCATTGCAACAATGAGATGTACAAGTCGTTATGTCAAAAACGAACTTTACAACTTTGGTGCGGGGAGGGTGGCGGGAGTGGGGATAATTGGGTGGGTGGGGGGGCAAGGGGCAGATGGAAAGGGATGAGAAGGGGAAACAAAGGAGGAGGCTACAATGCTTGATAAGAAATGTACTCATTATCTTGCCCATGTAATTTTCACCCCCCTGTACAGTGTTTTTACAATTAAAAGAAAGGCTTGAATTCAGTATCTGACAGCTTTGCTCACTAGGTAGCACTCTGCCACTTGAGCCATATCTCCAAAAATAATTATTTTAAATAGCTGGAAATCATTAATTTTTCTTCATATAATATGCATCATTAGTGTTGTTCTGAAACTCATCCTAATGAAAAAAGATTTATAGACCCTAGAAATGATCTGAGCAGATTCTCATGCTCTGCTTCTAATGGCATAACATTTTAGGGACATGATTTTTTAATTATTATTTTAAGTAACAAAGGAGTTATCATTAAACAAAGCAGTTTATGCATATAATATACCTTGATCAATGACAACCCTTTCAACATTCTCATCCATCCCTCCTCTATGAACCTCTTCCTTTACTCTTCTTAATTTTGTAGGATATTTACTGGATTCTTCTCTGCACTTCACCCCTTTTCTCCTTTTCATTCTTCTCATTTTCCCCCTTCACTCCTCTTTTGACTACCCACTCCATATTATCCAGCAACTCTACTCCTAGGCATTTACCTGAATGTTTACAAACTAGGATGTAGTAAAAGTTTCAGCACAACCATGCTTACTGAATCACCTCATCTACTCATCAAGAGAGAAATGAATCAAGAAAATGTAATACACACACACACACACACACACACACACACACAAACACGCTGGAAATTCTACTTACCCATCAGAAAGAATATTGTGCAATTTGTATCTCATTTCTCATTTCTTTTGCCTGGTATCCCATTGTTGCCGTACTGTCCCTGTACTGCAGTAACTGACACATGCAAACTGATGTAAAATATTGTCAGGGTTATTGGCTAGGAATAGATTCCTGAGTGAGTTCTTTGCTCATTCTCTTCGTCTATTCATGCCTTTGAATAGTGATTGTACAGATTCATTTGTACCATTTGCTACACACAAAAGAGATGAACCACTTGTACGTATATATACATACATGTATATACATACATACATGGATATATGCATTTTATGATTTCAAGAATTATGGAGCTAACAAAAATCATATGCATTTTCCTTCCTTTTCAATTCTTTCAAAGCCTAAATAACTTTGTCTCTTTTGAATACCTAATTTTAAAGAGAATGTCATCATCTCTGATCTGTCAGCGCCCTTGAAATTAATGTTCCAATAAAACAAAATTACTTAGGCTTTTTGGTGGAAGAGAAGAATATTACTAGGGTTTTATTCAGGGGTTCTCTGCTTGCTAGAAAGGACTTTGGTTGTATAGCACCAAGCAGCTCAACTACTGTTACCATAGTTCTAGTCCCTTTTATTTGCTTGAGGTCTTGAACTTTTTGCCCAGGTCTGATCTTAGATTGATTGAGACTTTGTACCTATGCCTCCCACATAATTAGGTAGGATTACAGATATGAACCACGATGGCCAGATCATTTGTTGAGATGGCTGTCTTGGCAGTTATTTCTCTGGCCTGGCCTCAGACATTTCTGCTTCCCAATCAGCTAGGATTACAGATGTGGGCTACTATACTTGGTGTACATGACACCTTCCTTTTTTTGAGAGGTTTTTATTGTAAAAATACTGTATAGAGGGGTTATAGTTACATGAGCAAGGTAATGAGTGCATTTTCTATCAAGCATTGTTACCTCCTCCTTTGTTTTTCCCCTACCCTCCCTTCCTTCCCACCTTCACAACTACACTCCCCCCTCCCCCCTTCTCTGCCTCCCTGCCTAAATTGTAAACTTCCTTTCTCAACATAGTGTCTTGTGCATCTCATTGTTACAATGGGTCAGCCTGTATCCCTGTTTAAACATTTTGTTTTTTCCCTTCCCCTCCCCAAGCTAGAGAAGTGTGTATACAAGATGCAGGGCACCGACATCAAATACAGTGAAAACAGGGGTTATACTCTGTGGGAGGAACACACAAAGAAACAAAAAAAATCACAATTTAGATGATAAACCACTATCTTGAGGTTTATTTCGTTTCACATCATCTTATCTGATCATATATACATAGCTTTTGAACTTTTATACTTGTCCCAGACATATACTAGTTATTGCAAATAAGGGAAATCATAGTATCTATGTTTCTTTGGGTCTGGCTTACTTCACTTAATATAATTTTTTCCAAGACTCCACTTAGAGCTCTCCTATGACCCAACAATCCCACTTTTAGGCATTTACCAAATCATCACAAACAAGACCATACTAAGCTACCAGCACAACGATGTTTATTGCAGCATAATTTACCATAGCTAAGATATGGAACCAACCCAGAGGACCCTCAGTAGATGAATGGATCAAGAAAATGTGGTATATATACACAATGGAATCCTATACCTCAACAGAAAGAATGCCATGGCTCCATTTGTTAGGAAATGGAAAGGCTTGGAAAAAATTATATTAAGTGAAGTAAGCCAGGCCCAAAGAAACATAGGTCTCATGGTTTCCCATATTTGCAATAAGTAGTATATGTCTGAGAGAGGTAGAAACGGTCAGATAAGTAGATGTTAGGCAAAATGAACCCCAAGATAAGGATTCAAATGATTTTTCTTTCTTGTGATTATTTCTAACTTATAAGATGATTTTTTTGTTGCTTTGCATGTCCCTCCCCCATGGTACAACCCCTGTTTTCACTGTATTTGATGTTGGTATAATTTGTAGAAGGGAAGGGAAAAAAACAAATTGTTTAAATAGGGATACAGGTGGACGCATCGCAACAATGAGATGTACAAGACGTTATGTCGAAAAAGGAAATTTACAACTTTGGCTTGGGGTCCGTAGGTGGGGGGGGGGTGGATGGGAAGGGATGGGTAGGGGAAACAAAGGAGGAGGCAACAATTCTTGGTAAGAAATATACTCATTACATTGCCCATGTAATTGCAAACCCTCTGTACGGTATTTTCCCAATAAAAAAGTGAAAATGTCTGTGTGTGTGTGTGTGTGTGTGTGTGTGTATGTATATATATATATATATATATATATATATATATATGTATATATATCACATTGTATATATGTATATGTATATGTATATATCTCATTGTATATATGTATATATATATATATATATATATATATATATATATATATATATATATATATAAAACCATAGGTCCCGTAGTTTCTCTTACTTGCAGTAACTAGTACATTATTACATGGTATCATATGACCATATAAGATGATGTTAAGTGAAATGAACCCCAAGAGAGGGACACAAATTATTCCATGAGATTCTTACCTCTATATAATCCCCCAGAGAAAGTTGGAAGGGGAGCTATGGTTCAATTATTGAGCACCACCCTTTAGGGAAAAAGCTTAAGTGAGAAGGTAATGTATTGAGTTTAAACCACAATATCAGCACTCTAAAAAGCTGATTTCTTTTCCTTGAGGTTTTTATTAAGTTGCTCAGAAAATAATCAACATTGAATTTATGTTTAGTATTACTATCAAAATCATGTTATATTTATTGATGTTATTCTTTATTTTCCTAAATTTTACTTACACATTAATATCCAGTAATGGAAAGAGATGATCAGTGTTTCACAAGTTTTTATGGCAGTTGAATATATGGATGAGAGATGCTTACTAGGAGTTTGGACTGAAAATAGATATGTGCAAGCTCTTCACATAAATAAATTATAGTTGAAGAACTTGTGGCCCTATATGAAAGAAAATAAAGAAATCAGCAAGGAAAGATAAGGTATGATTTTGGAAAGCACACAATTTTGGAAGATAAAAAAACAAGGAATATATGAAACTTTTGGTAAGAACTTTGTAATCCTCAGACACATTTTATTTCTTATTTCTACTGTAAGGCATTCAGTTAACTTTATTTTACAAAGTTAAACATGATTGGCATTTAATACTAACTGGCTTCTGTCTCAGGTGAGCAATTATTCTAGCCAGGTGCCAGGGGTTCATGCCTATAATCCTAGCTACTCCGAGGGCTGAGGTCTCTAGATCCTAGTTCAAAGCCAGGTTGGAGAGGAAAGTTGGTGAGACTTTTCTGTTCAATTAACCATGAGAAAACTGGAAGTGGCATTGTGGCTCAAAGTGGCAGCACTAGCCTCGAGTAATAAATTTCAGATACAGAACCCAAGTTGTGAGTATAAGTTCTCTGAAATTATTCTTAAAATACTTGTTCTCAGGATTTCATTAACTTGTCTAGAAGAATGTTTTAAACTTAGGGATTTTTTATTTCATGTAGTCAGCATTGATTTTTAAGATGTGCAGAGAAAAATTATTTAAAGTCATAACTGGTTTGTATTGCTTTGTATTACGCATTGCCTCTACACACAGAGATCTGCTGGAAAGCAGTTGGCCAAATCCTGGCTGTTGGCAATGAATATCTAAATGTGTTTCTTTGAGCAAATAAACAAAATTTGTAATGGCAGCCTTTATAATATCTTAATTGTAACAAAATTAATATTATTGCTATTATTATTTTTTGTCGGTTTTGGGGCTTGAATTCTGGGTCTGGGTGTTGTCCCTCAGCATTTCAGCTCAAGGCTAGCACTCTACTACTTGAGCAACAGTGCCACTTCACATTTTGTGAAGAACCTTTAGTTGGAGATAAGGGTCTCACAGACTTTCTTGCCCAGGCTGGCTTTGAATAGAGACCCTCAGTTCTCAGCCTTCTTAGTAGCTAGGATTACAAGTTTGAGCCACTGGGGCCCAGCAGTAAAATTATTTTGAAAAGAAAAACCCACGATTCTATCCTTAAACAATTACAATCTGGCAAGTGTTTTTGTAACGTTAGTTGTATCAAGTAACCATAGGCAGCAATCATTTTTAGATCTCATTATGTCCTGTCCAATGCCAGATAATATTTCATTAATTTGCTTTTTCCTAACAAAGTTCATTATGAATTCTCAACAGCACAATTTTCTAGTGAGTAAAAAGAATTATTCAACATATTTATTTCAACAAACAGCATTTTGCACTTTTTAAAAATTTTTTTCCAGTCCTGTGGCTTGAAATCAGGGCCTGGGCACTCTCCCTGAGTTTATTTTGTTCAAGGTTAGTACATTACCAATTGAGCCACAGCACCACTTCCAGTTTTTCTGCTTACGTCATACTGAGGAATCAAATCAAGTGCTTCATGCATGTGAGGCCAGCATTCTACCACTAACCACATTCCCAGTCATTGGGTCCTGGTATATTTCCCCTTCTAGATTAATAGAAACATTCCAGGTTCCGAACTTGAAGCTGATCCCTGCCATCCAATAACATCACATTGTTGTGAATAGCACTAACTGGCCTCATGAGTATAGCAGCCAGCTGGAGCTCAGCTATCTTATGGCCTTGGCCTCCAACAATGCAATCATTTCTGTGCACAGACTGAAAACTGTCATAGGTAAGTTTGATATATTCCATCCTATTCTCAGTGACTTGCCATTCTCAGCTTTGTATGCTTTAAATTCTGTTAAACATTAATTACTACTTCCCATCATTCTCAAATGTAACATATATGTCTTACTTTAAAATTTATTCAAGCATTCAAAAATGTTAACGTAGTTGCTGTCCACTAGTGGTTAATGTTTTAAAACCTAGCTACTTTAGAGGTCAAAAACTGAGTATCTTGGTTTAAAGCAGCCCATGCAGAAAAATCTGAGATATTTCTCCAATTCAGAAACCAAAATTCAGAAGTGGAGATGTGGCTCAAGTGGTAGAGTGTTAGCTTTGAGCAAAAAGACTAACCAAGTATAACCGGTCTACTTCGGACTCACTTACTTATTCATGGAGCACACACACACACACACACACACACACACACACACACACACACACACACACACAATGTACATTCTCCTAGACTCCCCTTCTTGAGCAGTATTCAATGCCATTAACTTAATGCATGTTTTCCAAATTATTATGGTAGGGATTAATCTACATTTGTATTTATGATAATGCATCTTTTGTACTTTTTCTTTTTCATTTTTTTGGTACTTATGTGAGATAACAGTGTTTTGTGAAGACTAAATAGAAATCAATGTGTCAGTAAATAGATAGTGATAGACTGAAAGATGCAGATAATACCACTTAAATTTTATTTCTCCAAATTTAAATATATGTGCATATGTATGTATTTAAAATTTCTGCCAAGATTTTATTTCCATTAACAATGATCTATTTGTTCCATTATATGAATTTAATATATTGTATGTTTCATAGCAGATTAATACTTATAGAATTTCTTTCCTTTGCAGACAAGGTTCTGCAGTGTAGACCAGGCTTTCTTTAACTCCTAATTCTCCTGTGTCAGGTTTCTGAGTAATGATTGGCATTACCATGTGGTAGCATATTACCATGTCCAGCTATATTATTTACATTTTGTACAGTAGAATATTAATGTGAACAGCTTTAAGCCACATATCTTCATGAGCATGAATGAATTTCTTGCAGAAAATGTTATAAATAGACTTAATGAGTGAAGCTAATTATGGTAGACATGCCTGTAATCCCAGCACCCAGGAGGATTGTAAGCGTAAGAGAAGCGTGAGCTACACAGTAAGTCCCTTTTAAAACAAAACAACAACTGTTGAGCTTGGAAGAGGGAAAGTATTGTTAAGTGGGGTGGTAGGAACATACAAAATGTAGTGTGTGTGTGTGTGTGTGTGTGTGTGTGTGTGTGTGTGTGTGTGTGCTTGTGTTGGTCCTAGGGCTTGAACTCAGGACCTGGGCACTGTTCCTGAGGTTTATGCTCAAGTCTAGCACTCTACCACTTGGACCAAACTCCACCTCAAGCTTTTTTAGAAGTCATTGGAGATGAGTCTGATCCAGTTTCCTGTTCAGGCTTAGAACCTTGATCCTCTTTCTCAGCCTCTTTTGTAAGTAAGATTACAGGAGTGAGTCTGTAGTAGTTGTTGTATTATTGTTAAGTAATATAGTAAGCATCATGCCAGTTTATGCTCCTTCCAGCAGTGCTTGAGTGTTGCACACACACCTAAGATAAAACCCACTCCGTGTCTGATGACATCCAGATCTCATAATCCCGTGAGATACATATTGTTATGCTCACTTTACCTATGAAGAACTTGAGCTCCAGAGAGTTAGGTTAAGTTTGAGTTCCCATCTAGTATACAGTGGAGCCTGTATTCAAGCTCAACTAGGTCTGTTTATTTCAGAAAACACGGAGTCATCATGTGTTCTAGTCAACATGTGTTCTAGCAAGTACTGCTCGTTGCAAGTACAGTTCTGTGCCTGACAGATTACCTTTCTCTCTCTTTAACTGTTTGCACTCCTTTTCATAAGCTAGGGAAGCACAAGTGATGAGAAGAGCCATTTTTGAAGGGGAAATTGATAATGGGGTTTGAACTTGGTATCACATACATATTAGTCAGATCTTCCATTTGAGTTGTGCCTCCAGCACTCTATTTCTGTTTTATTTTTTGTAGTATTATTACAAAGGTGAGCTACACAGAGGTTATAGTCATTGAAGTTGGTTCTGATTATATTTCTTTTTAAAATGTCACGCATTCCCTTGCTCTCTCAATTTTTCTCTCTCACTGGTTTGGTTTTATTAACCTCCTCCTCCTCCTCCTCCTCCTCCTCCTCCTCCTCCTCCTCCTCCTCCTCCTCCTCCTCCTCCTCCTCCTCCTCCTCCTCCTCCTCCTCCTCCTCCTCCTCCTCCTCCTCCTCCTCCTCCTCCTCCTCCTCCTCCTCCTCCTCCTCCTCCTCCTCCTCCTCCTCCTCCTCCTCCTCCTCCTCCTCCTCCTCCTCCTCCTCCTCCTCCTCCTCCTCCTCCTCCTCCTCCTCCTCCTCCTGCTGCTCCTTCTTCTTCTTGAGATCTAGAGGGAATAGTTATATATTGTGGCAATGACTACATTTCTTTTGTCTTTGTTTTTGTTTCAGTCAGTAATAAGGCTTGGACCCAGGGCCTGAATACTGTCTCTGAGCTCTTTTACTGAAGAATGGCACTCATATTGAGCCACAGTTCTACTTCCCTGAGTGCATTTCTTTTTGGACAATGTTAACCTTTCCCTTCATCTCTTCCAGATTTCCCATCCTTCTCTACAAACAAGTTGCATCGGTCATTTTCAGCATAGTACCAATTGAATATCACTGTTGCACATGTTCATTGTTTGTCTCTCCTTTTGACTGCCCCTTTAACTTTGCAAAGAGAGATAAATGAAGAAACATGACAAAAATGAAATAAAAGAAAAATATCTTGTTTCTGTTTCCTGGTCACTGGTTCTTTATGAGATAAAATGTGTGTGTGTGTGTGTATGTGTGTGTATAGTTGGGCTTTAACTCAGGGAACTGACCTTTAGTTTTTTTACTCAAGGATAACAGTGTGTGTGTGTATGTGTGTGTGTGTGTGTGTGTGTGTGTGTGTGTGTGTGTGTGTGTGTGTGTGTGTGTGTGTGTGTGTGCGCATACTGGGGCTTTAACTCAGGGAGCTCACCTTTAGCTTTTTAACTCAAGGGTAACAGTCTATGACTTGAACCAAACTTTCACTTCTTGATTTTGAATGATTAATTGGAGATCAAAATTTCACAGATTTTTCCTACCTGCTCTAGCTATAATCCACTTTCCTCAGATCTCAGCTTTATAAATAGCTAGAGTTACAGGTGTGAGCCACTGGTGATGCTTGGCCTACCTTCTTTTTGTTAAGTAGTTGAAATGTAAAAGACAGTTGCAACCATAGTAAAAAAGAAATCCATTTAACTTTCCCAGCTTCGTTAACTTCTAAAACTTTGTCACATTTGATATGTACAGAAAAACATTTTTTGTAAATGCTCCTGCAATTTGGTTTTCATCTGGGTTTTTTCCTCATAATGAACTTGATTTTATAGCTTTTTGCCTACTAAATATTGATGAGAATATGTCCAGAGGGCATTAATGACCTTTTGCTGGCTTTCATAAGGAAATGGTGCAAGCCAACACTTGTGATATATTTGTGTGTAGGACCTCAATGATATATCCACATTCTTAGCCAGAAGACAGTAGTGCCTGTTATAAATCATCTAGATCTGGCAAAACCCTGACACAGGCCTTGTTACTACCTCCTGTAGTTCCTCTTAGAGTGCAGTCCTGCCTCTCCAGTGACCATGACAGAGCCCTGCTAGAGGTTCTCAGGATACAGCCAAGGTCACCAGTCAGGCTTGGCACCTAATGCTTCCTATGATGCAACTACACAGAAAATGTTAGGTCCTTAAGCTGTCATCAGTCCCGAGAGTTCTTGCCTGAACATTCGATCCTAAGAATTAAGGAGACATCAAAGTCTCTCTCCCTTGTGCCTGTTGTGGACATGTATTTCTTCTTCTGCTGTCATCTTCTGTGGAAAAAAAATGATCTGAGCTCTATAAGCCATTTTGATTATTCAGGTCCTTAGGGTAAATCTGGCTTTTATACTTAGACAAAAAGAAATGTAGTGATAAAAAATAGCAAACTTAACATTTTTTCTAGTCTATTTCTTACCCAAATATGTTTTCAAATCCTACCAATAATTCTTATTAGTAAGAGGCACTTAATTAGCAGTCACTTTCTCAAACTTCTAAGGTCCTCAGTGAGCTGTGCGAGAGAAACCACAGCAGGTTTCAGGGGACCTCCAGACTAACTTCTTGCCCAGGGAGGAGTGCTTCCAAATTAAACAAAGAATAATTCTTAAATCTCAGATTACATGTCCTAGCTATACATACCAAAGAAAGCTAAGAACAAGAGATTAGTCTAACTTGGGAACAATGAAGATCACAAACACGAATTCTATGTTAACAGAAATGAAAAGAAATTTTCCTTTATTCATATAATACAATAAAAAGCTCTACTTTTCTCATTATCACTTAATTGTGATTGTATGTACTCAATACTAGCTTCTTGAAAGTCCTAAAAACTCTTTGACACAAACTCAGAAGTTCCATTGGTATTAACTTGATATTTTATGAAAAATTCTTACTTTTTATATTTTTAAAAATCTATTTTATTATAAAGATGCTATACAGAGGGGTTACATGTACATGAGTAAGTTACATTTCTCTTTGAAACTTGTTACCCACTCAAGTGTTTTTCTCCCTGTCTCTTCCCTCCTCTCCTTCCCACCCCCATTACATTGTAAAGTTAATTTCTGCCATAGTGTCCTGTGAGTATCATTGTTGCAATGGATCACCATTTGTACTTCTTTCAGCATTTTGTTATTTCCCTTCCCTTCCCCCAATCAGATAAAGGCATATACAGGATGCAGGGTACCAGAATCAAAGACTGAATTGCCATGGATAAATCCAATTGGAAAAGAAAAATGACATAAAGTAAGAAGAAAGAACTAGCTGCAGTACATTGGCTACATCAAGCTTGACAACTAAACAAAAGAAGACCTGCTATTTCTATGTCTTGGCGTTATTTCAGTTAGCATCAATTTCTCTGCTCATATATATATTCATAACTCCTGAGCTATTATGATCCACTTTCAGGAGTAACAGGCTAATGCTATTCATTGCAAATGAGGGAAATCATAGAGCTCTTGTTTCTTTGGGCCTGGCTTGATTAACCTAGTATGATTTTTTCCAAGTCTTTTCATTTTCTTACAAAAGGGACGATGCCATTCTTTCTGATAGAAGCATAAAATTCCATTGTGTAAATACACCACATTTTCTTGATCCATTCATCTATTGAGGGGCAAATGGGATGTCTCTATATCTTAGCTATGTGTAACAATGCTATAATGAACATAGTTGTGCTGGTAGCTTATTATACCCTAGTTTGAGATCATTTGGATAAATGCTGAGGAGTGGGGTGGTTGTATCTTAGGTGAGTTCTATGTTTAGTCTATTGAGGAACTTCCATTCTGCTTTCTACAGTGGTTGAACCAGCTTACATTCCTACCATCAGTGTAGTAGTGTTCCTATTTAGCCACATCCACCCCAGCATCTGTTATTATTTGTTCTCTTGATAATAGCCATTCTAACTGGGGTGAGTGGAATCTAAATATGGTTTTGGTTTTGATTTGCATTTCTTTTATGACCAGTGATGGTGAGCATCCCCCTTCTCTTTCCAATAGGCCACACTATTAGAGGTTTCTGGTGTCTCAACAGAGGCATAGAAACTTGTAATATTGTGTGCTTTTTGTTGTACATTCACTTCACTTGGAGCTTTCAATGACTCCTATAATTTACAGGAAAGGTTTATACTAATTACCTTACTGAAAAAAACACTGATTTTCAAAAAGCATAGAAAAAATCTCTTTGTCAGGGGTCCCAGTGAATATTAAGGAAATTTCTTTAGTGGGAAATTTTATTTGGTTACTTGTTCGTTATGTCATTTTAACACATGTTGAATTTGGGGTTTCCCCACCAAATCTTAAACTAGCAGCTGTGTTGCCTCATTGGATTTTGCTTCAAAAGCTACAAAATATTCTGACATATTTTTGGTTTGGTGTTTGGGAGGTGGCTTTTGGAGTGCTAGTGGGCCTGTACTCAGGCTTGAACTGAGGGTCTGGAGCTCTAGTTTAGATTGTTTAAAGCACTGCTGTCACTGTGCCACTCAAACCACATATCCACTTCTGGCTTTTTCTACTTAATTGAAGGTAAGAATCTTGAGGATTTATTAGCTTAGGTTGGCATCAAACTGTGATCCTCAGATCCCACCCTTGTGCGCAGCTAAGATTACAAGAATGAGCCAGATGTTGGATATATTGTGCTTCCTATGAAACCTAAACAAGGGCACATAATACTGAAGCATGTGTGTAAGGTTATGTATTTCAAACTTAGTTAGAAAAATATAGCCTGTGAGTGTGTGTGTGTGTGTGTGTGTGTGTGTGTGTGTGTACATAATATAAATGTGCAGAGGGAAATGAGGATGTATCTGCTGATTTTGAGGAAAGATTTCACCTGGGGTTTTTCAAAGACTGAACTACACTGTACAGAATGCTTGAGACTAAAGGTGAGGTAAATGATGTCATCATCTTATCTTTCTACATCCCTTGCTAACATTTGCATATACTATGGTGTTGTAATGATTATTTTGTGTATGAGAACAAGTACTGGGGCTTGAATTCAGGACCTAGGTACCGTCACTTAGCTTTTGTATATGATGCTAGCACTCTACCATTTGAAGCACAGCTCAGCTTTCTGCATTTGCTGTTTATTTATTTTTTCAAACTTCCTTTGATTGTTTATTTATATTTTCACTTTCTTTTTTGTTTTTTTATTGTGAAAATACTGTACAGAGGGTTACAATTGTATGGGCAAAATAATTAGTACATTTCTTATCAAGAATTGTAGTCTCCTCCTTTGTTTCCCCTTCCCATTCCTTCCCATCCTCCCCCTGGACCACAACCAGTTCTCCCCCCCACCAAAGTTGTAAAGTTCGTTTTCGACATAACGACTTGTACATCTCATTGCTGCAATGGGTCCACCTGTATCTCTAATTAAATGATTTCTTTTTCCCCTTCCCCTCCACAAATTATACCAACATTAAATACAGTGAAAGCATGGGTTATACTGTGGGGGAGGGACATACAAAGCAACAAAAAAAAATAATCTTATAAATGTGCTAGTAACAATCGCATGAAAGAAAAAAAATTTGAATACATATCTTTGGGTTCATTTCCCTAACATCAATTTATCTGGGAAGGTGGCTCAGTGGTAGAGTGCTTGCCTTGCATTTACAGTTTAATTGGAGGTAAGAATTGTTTTTGTTCAGTTGGCTTTGAACTGAGTTCCTCATATGTTAAGGTTCTGAGTAATTAGTTTTACAGGCCTGAGCTTCCAATGCCTAGCTTTTCATTATTAATTTTACAAGCTACATGCTCACACACATTCCTTGCATTAAAAAAATCTCACTGTATAGGCTGACTGACAAGATGTGAGGAAAGATGGTTGAGTGGATAAGTTACCAAATGGGCCTCTAGCCTCATTAACATCATTCTGGCAGTACCTCACATTTCAGTGTGTGAGTACATATTTCCACTTTCACTTGGCCTTTATTAACTGCCTTTTTGAACTGTTTTTGGTACATCTTTTAAACATTTTCTCCCAAACAGGAGATATTATGTGAATGTATTTGATAATATTTCAGATGGGGGTGGTCTTGTGTGTCTGGATGTCTGTTGTCTGAGGCCGTCCAGCTGGGCTTCAGGTACAGAGCTAATGCTTCCTGTCTGCTGGTTGCAGAGAGGAAGGTTTTCTTCCTGGCCAGGCTTTGATTTGAGATCCTTTCATCTTAGACTTCTAAGTAGCTAGGATAACAAGCATGAACCACCACCAACTGGCTTGTTTTAGAAGCATTCATTGCTTTTCATTCATTCCTTTTTTTCCTGGAAGGTTGATCTAGACAGGCTGCTTGTACCTCATGATAAGGTGATTTGAATAATACCCTTTGCCTCTGGCATTTCTGAAACTCATTTCCTCAGTTCTAGGCAAATTAATTTGTTCTAGAGTCGATAGCATTTTTTTTCTGAGTTGTTTGGGAGCTTAATTAATCTCTTATCCTTTGCTTTGGCAAAGAAATCCGGATGTTTCTGTAAAACCCTACTTCTTGAGAGTATTATAGAAGTATCATGTGCACACTTCATATAGTCTCTCCTTTTATAATAATATGTTACAAGATTGGGTGGAAGAATGATGACTATTGAATTTAATTTGATAACCACTCTAGAATTTTTAAGCCTTAATGCTTATTAACTCAAAGGAGGATTAAAAACATTCAGAATAGTGGAATGTGACTACTACTCATTTGATGTATATGGAAAGATGATCAGAATTCTTATGATTAATAAAATATATCTTCAAATTTCCAGTGGTTGACTTCTATGCTAACTGCGAGGAGACACTGGTGATGCCAGGGTTTTGAAAGCTGGTAATGAAGCAAAATATTAGGGAGAACATTTGGTAAGGATATAATTTCCAAGGCTCATAACAAATAAATTTAAGTAGAATGCTAAGAGATGAATGACTGAGCACCAAATTTTATTTGTTGGCTTCTTTGTGATGTCCTGGGATTTGGACCTAAGGCCTAGGTGCTGTCCCTTTGTTTTTTCCTCAAGGCTAGTGCTCTACCTGTTGAACCACAGCTTCATATCCATATTTTTGATGATTAATTGAAGATAAGCTTACCAAATTTCCTCTTTAGGCTTCCTTAAAACTGATCCTCAGATATCAGCCTCCTGAGTAAGTAGGATTCAGGTTGTAAGCCACCAGAGCCCAGCTAGAATCACATTTTAGAAGTATTCTTTTGGTGAATCATATGTGTCTGACTACTACTTTAGCAATTTGGTTCCAGTGGATCATGTCAGATTTATAATAAAATCAGAAATTTTCATCTTGTAATCTGCAGCATCCAATATCTATCTAATTTTTTCCTATTTTCATTTCTGACCTCTGTTTTCTTCATTGTACCTTTCCATTCTTACTTCACAAGCAAGCATGCCAGTGCTGTTTTCTTTTTCTGAAGCAAGTCAGGTTCATTCCCATCAATGGGGGATGTACTTGCTGTTCTTACTGCCTGGAGTACCTGCTCCTAAATAATTGCCTAGATGATGGCTCTCATATCAACTATCTCTTGTTCAGGGATGTCTCCTCCCATCCCCACTGTGAAGTTGTTGCTACAAAATCACCAATGTCATGTCTCTGATTTATAGAAATTATCATTATGATTTCTGGTTTTCTTTTCAGCATGAAATTGGTGAGGAGAGAGCCACATTCACTTCTGTTTCTCCAACACCTGTAATAGTGCCCAGTCCGTAGTGCTCAGGAACCTTACATGGAGATCAGTCTTTTCCAGCTCAATTTATCCTAGCTTCTCTTTAGGACAGCTCTTCAAGCTGAAGTGTGGTGGCTAGTAGTCATTCCCTCTCATTCTTTGTGCTTTTTGGTGTTGTTGAGTCCACTTCAGGGCCAAACCAGTGCCTGACACTTATTTGTTGCTATGGCAAAGGTGGTTGTGACATCATAGAAGTAATGGCCATTGTTTTGGGTATATGTGTGAGGACACCCCCCCACACACACACAATTTCCCCAATATATGTTTCTCCTTTGCCCAGAAGTGCACTCACCAATTCAGCAACCAAACTGTCACCCAGTTCCTGATGCACTCAGAGTATGTTTCCATTTCCTTTAAAAAAAGAAAAATTCAAGACATGCTTTGATGATTTGTCATTGAATTACTGAAACAGAGTAGATAATTTTATGTATTTGTAAGTCTTTGTCCATCTCTCTTGAGCCCTTGTCATATTTCTATGTGTTTGCAGCTTGGGGAGGGAAATAAGGTTTAATTCAGTATAGTCAGAGACTATAGTTCAGAAGGCTCTTTTTAGACCCTTTTGGAGGGAATGCCAACTTTCCATCTGATGTTCTACAGATGGCCATCTTGGTACAGGACCTGAGTAGACTGTCATAAGACAAGAGTCTTATCCTGATTTCCACTGACTTTCCTCTGTGGTCAAGGAGTGTGATCCCACTGTGATCTCCTCTGAAAATCTAAGGCAATGGGGGTAAGAGAGACTAAAACTCGGAACCCAGCTTCCCAATCACTAGGATTACAGGATTGAGTCTCATGGACTCAACTCATAGCTGCTTTTTTATACATGGTGTAGTCAGTTTCATTATATTCACTTCCTAGACAGATATATACAAATATATGTATATGTTTATTCATCTATTTATAATCAGTGTTAGATCTAGAAACACACAAATATATATTCATATAATTATAATCAAATTATATCACTACTTTCCCCAATAATATTTTACACTAATGTTTTGTGAAATAAATACTCAAGACTAAAAATTTAAATGCCTTTGTAGCTTGAAAAATCATATTCAATCTTACATATTATACAATATACTATATATAACATAAAGACTATAACGTATGTTTACATATAACTGATTTGTGTTATTTTTCTTCCTGATTTTGTGTTGGTTCATCTATGTAAGCCTTTTTTCTTTTATTGATGATGGCTTTTATTTTCCAGTATATATATATTCTATATATTTTGTCAAATATTTTCAGCCCTAAGTAGATTTTTATATTACTGGAGTCAATTTTTTCTTCCATATTTACCCAAAGCACAATGAAGATGTATACAGATTTGAACTCACTATTGGAAGAGCGTCCCACATACCCTGTATGTATTGTGGCATTTGTCCCAATTGACAGAATAGATTTTTAGGACATCTCATCTGCTGTCCTAGACCTTTTGTAGCCACCTTATCACCCCATGCAGGCATGGCCTGGCTTCTTTGCAGCTCCCTGTGCATTTAACAGTTCCCTTTATATGCAGTAAAACCCCCTGTCACTCTGTGTTTTCCCCTCAACAGAACACATATGCACAATGCTTCAGATTGTAGGCTTAAAAAGAAACATATTTAGGATTCATGAATCTAGAATATATCAAATGCATTGACATTTTAAGAAAGTTAGAAAAATAAATAGAATGAACATTTTACAACAATCAGAACAAAAAGAAAAATAAAGATTTTCCCAGGAAGGGGGAAGGGAATTTCTAATTCTAGATTGGCCTCTAAGTTACCTTCAAGCAGAATTTCTGCCTCAGAGTCCTCAAAGGGATTTACTTCTCATTAAAGACAAGATTTTCTTCCAGGGGGGGACAGATTCTAATTTCTCAATTGAAAATTGGAGCCCTTGCAGGAGGACAGATTGGTCTGGGTATTCTGTGAGGAAAGATTCCCTTTCCTTAACTGAATCTAGATTTTGGACCTCACTTAATGGTTTTCCTAAACATAGACTGGAGTAATTTTCCATTAGCACACATTTATCCTGCACACCAAGATGTGTCTTTTTGACTGGTTTGGAGCTGATCTAGGTGGACTGTGAATATCAATGGAAGTCATTCTGGATTATCTTCTTTCTTGGTGATATATGCAGGTACACCTGCATCACATGTGGGGTTCAGAACCAGTGGGATGTCCAGAGGACTCAAAACCTGATTGAGCCTTTCTACAAATTCAAAGAAAACCCCTCTATGTTCACATGCTTTCTGGAGATCAGTGATGGCTTCCGATCTCTATCAGTCAACATAGATGACATCACTGATGGGTTCTTTATCTGGAGTTCTGCAGGAGCTGCTCTACGGTAATGCCAACCTGAGCATGGAAATAGGTACAGGAGTCTTAGAACTATAGAAGTTAAGGTGTGAATAAACTTTCATGAAGATCTAATGGGAGAAGCTCTAGAACTTGAGTATGGACTGAACACTGATGAGAAGTTAGGGTGTTTCTAATGAGTGGCTGCTACCAAGTTCTTTCAAAAGGAGAACAGATATTACCCAGCAAAGAATATCCATAAAGGCATATTTTGCTAAGCTGGGGTGTATTAAGGGCTCTTGGCCAATCACTCACATCCCTAGAGACTCAGGTTCCATCCATACACACCAACTCTAAGGCATCTAAACAAGGACTTCTTCCTCTTTTCCTTGGTCTAATGGATCATGTGTTCCTCCATCTGAATTTGTAAGCTCCAGAAGAATATGTAAGCAGAAGAGCAAGTCTGAAGAGGGCATGTTGAGCTTGACATACTGTGTAAGTTCTTTCAAGGTGTCATAGTTCTTGTGGTCATAGAAATCATCAAGGTAGAAGACCATCATCATAGGGAAGATGGAACAAAACATATTGGTGACAAGGAAAATGAGAGCCACCCTCCCTGTCCTGAGCCTTGTACTAAAGCATTTTTCTGGCGGGATGTGCATGTTGGGAACTGGGAAGAGACTCCTGCAAGAAGGATGTTCCTCACAACCCACTTCTAGGAATTTCTCAAATACAATCATCTAAAATTCCCCATGTGATAGGAGAAGAAAGTTGTTTCCCCACTGAATCTGACTTGTTATACACAGTCCTCCTTCTCATCCATGAGAGTCCAAAACCACTACCACATCCACAACTGTGTAATCTGCTATCCAATGGAGTGCCAAGCCCCAACCCCCAGGTGAAAATCACAAATGGTGTGCAAAGAAGAAAGTTGACTTTGATTCAGAAACCTCAAAGATACCCAGTTTTCAAGGACAGAATTTCTCTTTGTGCCAACATCCACTTACTTCTTCATCTTGTTCATCTTCCTCTCAGTTATGGTAGAAGGATCTATACCAATGGGAGGAGAGGAGGAGGCTAACGGTATGCTTCTCCTTTTCTGAAATAACAGAACACACATGGGACTGGCTAAGTCCCAAATGGCAATGTAAACATGACAGACAAAAAGTGGAGATATGTCTATACAATTTCATGCAAATTCTGTGAGGATGCTTATATGGATCTGTCCAAATAAGTGCACAATGGCTCATGCCTCTAATCTTGCTAATCAGGAGGGTGAGATCTGAGGATCACAGTTTGAACCCAGTCTAGTTTGTAAAATTCTAAGGACACTTATCTTCAATTAGCCAGCCTAAAGCCAGATCTGGACGTGGGGCTCAAATGGCTGAATGCTACAAACGGGACAGCTCTCAGGCCCCAAATTCAAGTTCAAGTTGCATCCTTGCTTCTGTCTATATTCCCTCAAGGCGTCCAAGATAGTGATTTTCTAAGTGAGGGTGGACGTTGTGGGGGCACTGACCATTCCTTTAATCCTAGTCTCTCAGCAATCAAACTGCTAAGGCTCCACTAGCTTCTGAGGCAAATGAATGTTCTGGCAGCCCAGTCCTAAGGAATTAGCTGGGAGTGCACTTCTTTGTCTCAAGCCAAGTTCCTGTGATAAGACCTCAGTGAAAGTCTCAGAGAAGTATCAAGTATTCCAATAATCTGCTGGGGGGGGGGGCGAGGTAATCATCAGCCCTGGGTTTGAAAGAGGAACACTCATTTTTTAAACAGAATATCCAGCAACTGCTCCATTGTCCCCGACTCTCTATAGTGGTGGAGGAAATTTCCAACATAGAAGAGATCACCTTTCTGATAGGCAGGAAATAGGTCCAATGCCAGCATTTCCAACAAGCCTGAGTCCATGCTCTATATATTATAAGGCACATTAAGTGTTTTGGCTGACTCGTCACACTGAGGCGGTTAAAAGAATGGATCTTTGAAACATGGAAACTGGAGTACACTTCAAAATGAGTAACAGAGTGGATTGAAAAGTACACAGTAAATATTTTCTCAGTATACACATATAAAAGCACACAAGAAGAAAGTTGTACTATGGGTTACGATGAGATTAAATAGGTTTCCTGTCATAGTTATACCTGGCCTGAGTTGACTTGTGATTCCCTTGGTTTCTTCTTATAAAAAGGCCTGAGACATTGGATTTGTGGTTTGGCACTGATCCAATGTCTGCAGCATCGAGTAAGACACTCACACCACTCATGCCTGAGACTTGAGCCTCTTGAACTTTGAAAACAACACTGGAACATCTTTCCTGTTCCTGAGCTACAGGCCTGGTGAGCTGGCTTCAGCTGACTGTAGGTTACAGTTGCGTGGCTCTCAGAGTTCTATATTCTATTCCATTGTGAGGGAGGTAGTGTCATCTCTCAGAGCCCAATGATCTAAGCTGCTTCCTCACATAAGACCATTCCAAAGACAAACTGGAGGCTGAAATCTCCCCTCCCACATCACTCTATACACATGTGGACATTATCAAATCCCAACATCCTCAGCTAGGCCTACGAACCAGCATGATCTCAGCCTCAAGGAATCCTTCCTAGGTCAGATCCAGGCCTTATTTGTCACTTTCCTTTCATCCTGCACAAATCATTTTGCCTCTCAGGGCCCTCTCAGCCTGCCATGTGCTTCTTGCATGTATTTTTGACATCTACTTCACAGGACATTGTTAGGTTTTTGTTTCCTAATTTTCTGTTTGCTCTTGAAGCCCCTCTGTGCTGTCATGTGGAAAAAAGGCAAGTACTTAGAGGTGGGGAAATTGTACAAGTATTGAAAAACAAACCTTACACATACAGTTAGACATTTTTACGGGTGTTCATTCTTGTAAGATAAAAGACTATTGTTGATACTTTGCTCATGTTTTATGACAGTGGGGACGGGGAGAAAGGAAGAGGTGCTGCATTGTCTTCTCATAATTCAATGATTATTATTTTAAAAAACTATAGTTGAAGAAATGTAATATTTAAAGATAAAAGCTGTGCTCCTGTTCTTTTTATAAGCTAGTCATTTATAAAATATTCCTCACTAAAGTCTTGTCATCTGTGTCCCCTGAACTATCCTCCTCATTCAAAATAATCAGGAAAAACCTTCACAAATAAGTGGGCTGTTGTCTAATCTCTCCATACGAATTTAAGATACAACATTGCCTGAGAATATGTGTGTGCACATGTGTGTGGGAGTGTGTGTGTGAATGTGTGTCTGTGCATATGTGTGTTTTAGGACTTGAACTCAGGGGCTATATGACATTCACAAGCATCTTTGCTTTGAGTGTAGTGCTCTACCAATGGTGCCACAGTTCCACTGCACGTTTTCTGTAGTGAACTGGAGAGGAGAGACTCATAAAATTTCCTGCTCAGACTATCTGAACTAAATCTCAGGTCTCAACCTCCTGATTAGCTAGAGTTCTAATTATGAGCCTCCAGAACATGGTGATAAAACTGGAGGCAGTGGGGTTGCAAGTTTTAGTCCAGCTTCATAACATTCTGTATCATAAAACAGCCACCGTAAAACCCTATATCAAAATACAATAATAAGATATAATTAGAATACAATTTATTGATATAGTCTGCAAGCATAACTTTCAGAAAGCCTTGTTCTTAATGATTTAGCATCACAAAACCAAACAAAATGAGATAATTTCAGTACACTCTACAAATTTTTTAATCCATCATATAATAATTTCAAAACATTATAATAAACTGGAAAACATTCATACTTATAAGGAGAATGTAAAAAAGATAAAAGATGCAAATTATGAAATGGAAAATTCTACACTGCAGGAAAATTATTGTCATGGTGAATATATGGTGGTATTGTCACAGTGAATATATGATAATATTCTTCAGAGCAGCAATAGGTAAATATATATTTACTACATATAGTCTAACTTTTCTCTATCTCTCTCAACTTTTAATCTTCTACTGCACATTATCAGTGTATTCATGTTTATGGTATATTCCAAAATAACTAGTAGAGTCAGGTTGCCAAAATATATTAGCTTCAATTTTTTAGGAGATAAATAGGCTAATTATATTGACTATTTTATATATTAAACATGTAGTGTGTTATCATTGTACTCTCTAAGTATGTACCTACACTTCTTTTAAGTGAAATGGAATACAACAAGGTTTTGCCTGTAAAGCTAGCTATTTGGGACATCAGTTCCAGACCAGTGTAGTTTTGCCTGCAATGCTCCCCAACTCCTAGCTATGCGTGATGGAATACATCTATCATCCCAGGTCCATGGGGAGCTGAGAGCAAGAGGCCTTCAATTTCATGCCATACTAGGCAAGAACTTCCACATGGCTCCATCTCAACCAAAGAAAGTTCAACACTGGAAACACCTATCACCCCCACCTAGGTGAAAATAAATACAAATAAGAGCATTGTATTATAAGAAACAAACAATATTAAAACATGCTTATACAAACCACATGAACAACACTCACCTAGTGTTTGCTTCTCATACCTGTAATCCTACCTATAGCTAGGATTTTTATGTGTGAGCCAGAGGCACCAAGCAGTTCATCATTTTAAAAAAGACTATTTGAAGCCAGGTGCCAGTGTCTCATTCCTGTAACCCCAGCTTCTCACAATGCTGAGATGTGAGGATCGCATTTCAAAGCCAGACCAGGAAGAAAAGTCCCCTTAAGACTCTAGTCTCCAATTAATTACTCAAAAAGCAGAAGTGGCTTTGTGGCTCAATTGGTAGAGTCCTAACTAACTTGAGCTCAGAATCTCAGGAACATTGCCTAGGCCCTGAGTTCAAGCCCCACAACTGACAAAAAAAAAATAAGCATGTTAATGTCTGAATTTTCTTTTTTTATTGTGAAAATACTGTACAGAGGGGTTACAATTACATGGGCAAGATAAGTACATTTCTTATCAAGCATTGTAGCCTCCTCCTTTGTTTCCCCTTCCCATCCCTTCCCATCCTCCCTCTGCTCCCCCACCCAATCCCCCCCAACCAAAATTGTATAGTTCATTTTCGACATAACAACTTGTATATCTCATTGTTGCAATGGGTCCACCTGTATCCCTATTTGAACGATTTGTTTTTTCCCTTACCCTCCACAAATTATACTGACATCAAATACAGTGAAAGCAGGGGTTATGTCGTGGGGGAGGGACAAAGCAACAAAGAAATAATCTTGTAAATGTGTTAGAAACAATCGCATGAAAGAAAAAAAAACATTTGAATACATATCTTAGGGTTCATTTCCTAACATCAAATTATCTGACTTTTTCTGCTTGACTCAGACATATACTAGTTATTGCAAATAAGGGAAACCATGGGACCTATATTTCTTTGGGCCTGGCTTACTTCACTTAATATAATTTTTTCCAAGTCTTTCCATTTCCTAACAAATGGGGCAATGTTATTTTTTCTGATGGAGGAACAGAATTCCATTGTGTATACATACCACATTTTCTTGATCCATTCATCTACTGAGGGGCATCTGGGTTGGTTCCATATCTTAGCTATGGTAAATAATGCTGCTATAAATATAGTCATGCTGGTAGCTTTAGTGTGGTCTTGTTTGTGAACATTTGTGTTAATGCCCAAAAGTGGGATTGCTGAGTCATATGGGAGCTCTATGTGGAGTCTTTTGAGGAACCTCCATACTACTTTCCAAAGTGGTTGAACATGTTTACACTCCCATCAACAATGCAGTAATGTTCCCTTCTGTCCACATCCCCTCCAGCATCTGTTGTTATTAGAGTTCTTGATCATAGCCATTCTAACTGGGGTGAGGTGGTATCTCAGTGTTGTTATTATTTGCATTTCTTTTATGGCTAGGGAGGTTGAGCATTTCTTCATGTGTCTATTGGTTGTGCTTCTTTCCTCTTCAGAGAAGTTTCTCTTTAAGTCTTTAGCCCACTTATTTATTGGGTAGTTGTTTCTTTAAAGATTTTTTGTTGTTGGATTTACTTTTGAGAGTTCCAGGTATATTTTAGATATGAGACCCTTGTTTGTTGTATGGCTAGTGAAGATCTCCCAATCAGTGGATTTTCTATTGATCTTGCTAGCTATATCCTTTGCCATGCAGAAGCTCTGCAATTTCATGCAATCCCATTTGTCCAACCATTCTTTGATTTGTTGTGCTTCTGGGTCTCTATTAAGACAATTTGGGCCTGTGCCAAGGAGACCTAGAGTTTCTCCTGTTCCATCCTGTAATGTTTTCAGTGTGTCTGCTTTGACACCGAGGTCTTTGATCCATTTGGAGTTGATTCTGGTGCAGGGTGATATATAAGGATCTAGCTTTAATTTTTCTACAAGTAGTTAACCAGTTTTGCCAGCAACTAATGTATGAATTTCTTGTGAAATAAAATGAAAGCTGCGGTATACAATTCTACAGACTACTACAGATTTCATTATATTTGTTGTTAGAATTAGTAACAGCACTTGAACAAAGGACATTTTTTTTCATAAACTAGGGCATAATGGTCTCTAATTAGAGGAATCTGCTGCACTCATATGTAGTATTTTTTGGTTGTTTTTTGTTTTGTTTTTAGAACAGGATGAGAAAACTTCTTTCTGCCTGGGGCCATTTGGATATGTATAACATCATCCACAGCCATGCAGAATTAATAGTAAAGACATGACACAGTCAACTGGCAATAAACTTACTTGTCTTTATGGCATATTCTAAATAATTTGATTAGCTTATATGTCCCTATGGCCTATAGTTTCCTATTCCTGCCTTCCTCAAAATACAATCATGTTCCACCAATTCAGATTTGAGCCAGGCAATATGTAGTATCAGTGCCAAGAGTCGAGGATAATTGTAACACAACCAGGGAAGCATGCAACCAACACTTCAGTAGCTGGACACTGGGGACTCAGGCCTATAATCTGAGCTACTCAGGAGGCTGATGATCACAGTTCAAAGCCAGCTCCAGTGAGAATATCTGTAAGACCTTTCTCTCCAATTAACAAACAAAAATCCATAAAAGGAGCTGGGCTCCAGAGGTAGAGTAGCCTTGATTACAAAACTCAAAGGCAGCACCCAATCCTGAGTTCAAGCTGAAAGTCAGGCACAAAAACAAAAACAATCAACAACAACAACAACAAGAAACAGAACCTGAGAGAAAGCTCAGAAAAGGATGGCATTGTCTACAAGACAAATGTACACATTACATGTATTGTGAAATGGAAAACTCACTGTACACACCTGAGTAACAATTACATTTAAAAAAGAATCTGAGAAATCCCAAAGCCATAGGGCCTTATGATGAGCATCTGCTTTCAAGAATTTCAAAATCCCATCATGTGAGCTGGTAGCACATAGGTTGTACCCCAGGGTGATTAGAAGTATGAAGGCAGAGATTTTTTTCAGATGATCCCAGCAAATCTTTGATTACTTTAAGCAAAAAAGAAAACAAAGCAAAGCAAACAAAATAAACTTTAAGGTTAATTAGGCTGCTATTAAAGATTCAGATGGGAGGGGAAACAAAGGAGGAGGCAACAATGCTTCATATGAAATGTACTCATTATTTTGCTCATGTAATTGTATCTTCTCTGTACGTTATTTTCACAGTTAAAAAAATTGAAAAAAAGATTCCAGGCAGATTTAAACTGATAAATGATGAGTTAGTACAATGTTTTATAGATGCTGAACTCCCATGTGTCAGACAAATATACTTAGATTGATAACTAGAAACTCTGAAGTGTAAGGTATATTAATTAGGTAAGTTTTTTAAGGTAGTCAATGAAGAGAACAGCACATGGTATTCAGTCAGGTAAATTAGTTTATTTTTAGTTATTTATTTTTGGGTCCAGTCGTGGGGCTTGAACTCTGGGCCTAGGCACTGTCCCTCAGCTCTTCAGCCCAAGGCTAGCTCTACCACTTGAGCCACAGTGCCACTTCCGGCTTTTTTCTTTTTGCTTATGTGGTGCTGAGGAATCGAACCCAAGTCCTCATGCTTGCAAGGCAAGTGCTCTACCACTGAGCCACTTTCCCAGCCCATGCCATACATGGTGGAAAGGCATGTAATAAAAAGGGGGGGTGGCGACCCAACCTAGGGCCAAGTCGTATCTAGGCCAAAGACGAGATGAGGTATGCCCAGGTGGGGGAAAATCTGGCCACACTGGATCTGGATGTGACCTCAGGGCCTAGGACTCTCCTCTAGTCAGATGGAAAGTGCGACCAGCAGCAGACCAGGTTGTGACTTAGCAGGGGGGGAGGTGGCTGCTTTCAGGAGTCCCAGATAACTGGGGAGGTGTCTGCATAGGGTCTGCATGGCCTGGGGCAGACCTAATACCAAATACAGGTAGTACCTCTGCAATGTGATTCCTGATTCCAAACCATTCATTCTCAATCATTTCTTCCCTCCTTCCTTCCTTCCTTCCTTCTTTCTTCCTTCCTTCCCTCCTTCCTTCCTTCCTTTCTTTCTTCCTCCTTTGTTCCTTCATTCGTTCATTCCTTCCTTCCTTTCTTTCCTTTCCCCATCTCCCCATCTCTCCCTCTCTCCCTCTCTCTACCGATCTCTCCTCTCTTTCACTAAACCTTCTTCTCTCCCCTACCTCAGTATTCTCAACTCTCAAATAATGAACACTTGCTGAGTTGAACTCACAAGCTGGGAAGAGTAACTCAATGGGCGAATATGAAATTTAATTTAATGTTTCCTTACACCTCTACCACAGACCACTGGAATCAAATAATGAACACTCAGCAGCATGGCATCTCAAGCTATTTGGAGGAGAAAAGCAAGCACGTTTTCACTGCATTCTGTGAGGTCCACCCTGGGAAGGTGGGGCAGACTTCTCTCTCCTCTTGGCTGAATCTCAGCCCAATTTCTGCATCAGGAGAGGTGACTGCCTCCACGTGAGCCAGTTACCTAAGTGACACAGGTACTGGGCAGAAACTTAGCCTCTTGTGATGCTGAGATTAATTGCATGATTCAACATGATCCACTAGTTTGTTGAGATTGGGACTTCCTAAATTTTTGGTTAGGCTATGTTCAAATTGTGATCTATTTATTTCTGATTGCTAACCATGATTATAGATGTGAGCCAGCACATCAGATCATTCAAAGTCATTTATCACACATGGAAGACATGAAGTTTCCCAAATGACATACAAGTTGACAGACAGCAAAATAAGTCCTTAATTCTAGTTAAGATGTGTTTTTAATGTGAAACAAAATTTACTTAGCAAAATATGACTACTGTGATTATACTTTTAAACTTACCCTACATTTTAATATCAAATCATCTATATTAGCCAATGATTAACTCAAATTATTTGTAATCATTTATTTCTGTCATATCTTCTAGAGGTAGGCAGAACTGGATCAAACACTATTAACTAAAGTGGTAGGATTTGAGAGGATCACAGTTCTGAATCAGTCTAGGAAGGAAAGTATCACCCATATCAACCTACTAGGTAGGGATATTGGAATGCAATCATGATCTCTGCTTCTTAGGCTGGGTGCAAAAATTGCTACTCTATGAGTAAAGTAACTTAAACAAGAAAGGATTGGTGGAGTGACTCTAGTGGTGGAGTACCTGTCTGGCAAACACTACATCAAAAGACAAATCAACTTCCTAAAATTAAAAGGAAAAGGTCAGATAATGTGATGTTAGGAAAACGAACCCTTAAATATGTATTTTAATGTTTTTTTTCTTTCATGCACGTGTTTCTAACGCATTTATAAGATTATTTCTTTGTTGCTTTGTATGTCCCTCCCCCACAGTGTAACAACTGCTTTCACTATATTTGATGTCAGTATAACTTGTGGAGAAGATGGGGACAAACAAGTCGTTTAAGGATTCAGGTGGACCTGTTGCAACAATGAGAAGTACAAAATGTCATGTCAAAACCAGCTTTACAATGTAGGTGTGGGGGGGGGGGAGGGGTGAAGAAAGAACAAAGAAAGAACAACTCATGTTGAGCATGTGTTCAATGTAAAGATTTACACTAAATTATTATAGTTATAATTCCATCATTTATTTTTAGGGGCAAACATATTTTCTGACAAGCCTAAATGAAAAAATAACACACTATATACAAAGCTTTGGTAAAACACAGGTCTGTCTTACAATGGTGAACCCTTAAGTTGGCATTTGCAGTGGTGTTGCAGGGTTGTTAAGGTTCATGGAATTCCATCCTTTTGATGAACTTGACATGAAATTACCTAAACATACAGTTCACTTAACAGATACTGATGATATATATATATATATATATATATATATATATATATCATCTGATGATATATATATATATATATATATATAATTTATATGTATATATATACACACACACATATATACACACATGTATATGTTTATATATTAAGTGATACGTAAATAAAATTAATGATGAATAAATTCAGTGAACAGATACCTTTCCCAAATAATTATTTTACCTGAATAAATTCATATCTTAACCTCTCCAATCACACTTATGTGGCTACTGATTCCCTTCTGCTTTTTTATGATATTTTTTTCTTTGTTTTTCAGATGAAAAAACCTGCCAATAAATATACCTGTATGACATTCCTTTCTTTTAAAAATGAAAAGCACGTTGTGTAATCTGGCTCTTTTATTTTTTTAAATTTTATTTTATTTTATTTGAGAACATACTGTACAGAGGGGTTACAATTACATGGGCAGTATAATGCATACATTTCTTACCAAGCATTGCAGCCTCCTCCTTTGTTTATCCTTCACCTCCCTTCCCAGCCCCCCCCCTCCCCCCACCCAATCCTTCCCCCCTCCCCCCCCCCACACCTACATTGTAAAGCTGGTTTTGACATGACATTTTGTACTTCTCATTGTTGCAACAGGTCCACCTGAATCCTTAAACGACTTGTTTGTCTCCATCTTCTCCACAAGTTATACTGACATCAAATATAGTGAAAGCAGTTGTTACACTGTGGGGGAGGGACATACAAAGCAACAAAGAAATAATCTTATAAATGCGTTAGAAACACGTGCATGAAAGAAAAAAAACATTAAAATACATATTTAAGGGTTCATTTTCCTAACATCACATTATCTGACCTTTTCCGCTTGACTCATACATATACTAGATATTGCAAATAAGGGAAACCATGGGACCTATGTTTCTTTGGGCCTGGCTTACTTCACTTAATATAATTTTTTCCAAGCCTTTCCATTTCCTAACAAATGGGCAATGTCATTCTTTCTGATGGAGGCATAGAATTCCATTGTGTATATATACCACATTTTCTTGATCCATTCATCTACTGAGGGGCATCTGGGTTGGTTCCATATCTTAGCTATGGTAAATAATGCTGCTATAAACATAGTTGTGCTGGTAGCTTTTTAGTGTGGTCTTGTTTGTAAACATTTGGGTAAATGCCCAAAAGTGGGATTGCTGGGTCATAGGGGAGAATTTTTTTATAATTTCAAGTACATATTGCCTTAGATTAGAGATCTCACACATTTTCTTCTAATAATGCCTATGGGAAGGGGGAAATGAAGGATCATTCTGTTACTTTGGGAGCTTCTGTTATTAATCACTGCAATAAATATTATGAAAATGAAACTGAAATTATTTAGAGATTATTTGAAAGTTACCTTTCTACACACTCATGCTACTCACTCAACTATATCACAGGACTTAAAATAAGTAACATTATAGCTGGGAGCCAGTGGCTGATGCCTGTAATCCTAGCTACTCAGGAGCTGAGATCTGAGGATGATAGTTCAAAGCTAGCCCTGGCAGGAAATCCGTGACACTCTAACCTCCAATTAACAGCCAGAAAACCAGAAGTGGCACTGTGGCCCAAGTGGTAAAGTGCTAGCCTTGATCTAAAGGCTTAGGGACAGAGCTAGGCACAAAGTTCAAGCGCCATGACCAAGAAAAATAAAAAAAGGATAAACAGGAGGGGGAGAAGCAACATTTCAAAGCTTATGTATACATATACACAAAAATTTTCTAGAAATAAAATTATAATAGGCCCTGGACTGGCCAAAAAAAAAAAAGAGATTAAAGTGAAATTGACTTCAGTCATTCATTTAGACAATCTATACTGAGGACAAGCTATTGGAACTCACATCACTAACTAAAGGGGTAGAATTTGAGAGGATCACAGTTTAGAACCAGTGTGCAAGGAAAGTAATAATATTCTCATATCATCCTAAAGCCTGGCATGTTGGAATGCATTTGTGATCCCAGCTACTTGGCAGACAGAGGTGAGGAACTTAGCCTCTGTTCAGCCCTCAGCAAAATTGATCACCTATGAGCAAAGTAACTAAATTGAAAAAGGATTGTTCTAATGGTAGAATATTTGTTCAGCAAAAAAAATCTAAATTCATACTCATTTCCTAAAAGAGGAAAGAAAAGGGAAGAAAGACAAAGAAAAGAAAGTAGAGAAGGAGGAGGACAGAAGGGAAGGAAGGAAGAAAGGAAGGGAGGAAAGAAGAAAGGAAGGAAGGAAGGAAGGAAGGAAGACAGGCATGATGGAAGGAAGGAGGGAAGGAAGGAAGGAATAGAAAGAAAGAAAGAAAGAAAAAGAAAGAAAGAAAGAAAGAAAGAAAGAAAGAAAGAAAGAAAGAAAGAAAGAAAGAAAGAAAGAAAGAAAGAAAGAAAGAAAGGGAGGTTTAAATAAAAACCTCTGCATGTGTTAGATGTTAATAATGGCACTAAATCTTTTTAGCTATAAAGGCAATCATTTAATTCTCTGGGCAGAGACATTTTGTATCAAGCCGTGTTGTACGGACTAGGGACCCCTGAAAGACCACCAGAGACCATGACCAATACGAACAGCAAAAGAATCTTTTATTTGCAAGCTCAAGCTTAGTTCTCCGTGCACTCGGTAACTCGGTGATGGTAAGTGTCCCCAAGCACAAAATCAGCATAGCTTTTATAGTGTTGAACAAACAAGTTTAGGGAATTTCCACACAAGCAGTTATATAATTGGTTTGAGTCCACCCTAACTGCATTGCCCTTTTTCTCAACTATTGGTATTTTCTGTTCCTGGAACACTTGGGCAACTGTTCTGCTTTCTTAAGGGCGAGAAGGCTTGGTGGCAACCTGTGTTTTCTCTCTCTCTGTCTCTCTGTCTTTCTGTCTCTGTCTCTCTCTCTGTCTCTCTCTGTCTCTTTCTCTCTCTCTCTCTCTCCCTCTCTCTCTCTCTCTCTTTCTCTCTCTCTCTCTCTCCCTCTCTCTCTCTCGGGGTTACTCTGAGGGCAGCCCAGCACAAGATGGTGGGGTTAATCTCAAATTGGAGTTACTTTGGCTCTTCATTCCCTCCTCTTCTAGAGCATTGGGGACCAATCATGTCCCCTAATTGGCACAGCCTTCTATATTTACAGTTTGGTGTTGGGATCTCAGAACTAATAGATGGACTGTGCTGATCATCTCTTTTACAAAGGACATCAGTCTACAAGGTCTGACTGTGAGTAACAAAATTAACAATACCAAAGTCCCTTACATTTTCTTCCACCAATCCTGACTCCGTATATCACAGCTAACAATTTTATACCAGCTGTACTTGTAAGCTCCAATTTTAAGACATACTCATACCATTTGCTACATACTTAAACTTTCTCAGGTTTGTCTTCTTTACAAATATTTTAAGACAATCCTTACTTTTTAAATCATTTCTTATCCAGAGGATACCAATTTTTCCCCAATTCCTTTCCTAAGGCTTTCTTTACTACCCTCCTCTTCTTTACAATTCCTTGAGCTTCTTTGTGGCTAGAGTTTAAAACTGCTCATTTTCCCTTTGACTTGTGGAACCAAGTTACCTCAGAAAGCCTCAAGGTACCAGTGGGATGAAAAGCTTGCTAGATTTTAAGGCTAAGATTAGGGCTGGGTCCCATTCCTCTTACTACCTCCATTGATTTTTTAAAAATTCTCTCCTTTATCTTTAAAACTCACCCAGGAGGAAGCAGGTTATTACCATATCAGAGCCAACCTAAGCTGTGACCCTGAAGTGCCTAAGGCAAACCAGTGATATCCTTGCCCCAAATATCCACTGTGGGAGTAGAGAAGGTTACCAGATATCACCAAAAGAATGTCCCAAAAGATCTTAGTTTTAGCACCTTTCAACCAGGAAGCAAACTCAAGTGATGGAATCAGGCAGGAGTTCAGTCTACTTTTATGACGGTGGAAGTGGTCTGGATGATGATGTAGATTTCCTCCCAGTGACTGTCAGGCTCTCCTTGAACTTTACCCTTTAGGGTGTGCAGCAGCAGCAGCAGGGTCTCTCTGTGGCTCCAAGGGACTGTCACACCACGTGCTGGGCTGCACATTCCTACACAGACTTGTTAAGAATACATTGCATAGGCTTGGCAGGCTGTGACCCCACTGGTTTTTAAGACTATTTAGACAATAGCCCAGGACAATTTACCAAGATGACAACTTTTTAAACAAATAGTTCTTTTAATAAGGCTAGGATTTTCTAGGCAGATATAGCGGGCTCAGGCCTGTACTATTATTTCCCTTGCCTTTCCTTCTGTCTATTTTGCCACATTTTTAAAAAAGTGACTCTGGTCCCTTGTTCTTAAAATGGGATGATGGACAAAGATTCATCTTCTGTCACTTCTTCAAGCTGACTTAAGGGTGTTGATCCTACCTAGCCACGAACCTATAACCTTAGCCTTTTTTACAAAGAGGATACCAGGGTTAGATGTCATTAAGAACAACATTTTAACTTTTGACAAATGCACAGACCTTTTTCCTGGCTAGAGCAGTGTAGCTTATTTAGCCTTCTGGTTTAGCCTTCTGGATGGCTTAGGAATGTGATCTCTAGTAATCCTAACAATGCCTGAGTTACCTATGCAGGCCTTCGGACAGATATCAATAGAAACACACTCTCAGTTTTACAAACATTTTTGCTGAGCAGATGAATTTCATGTAGCTGGTGTCAGCTCAAAAGTTTCTACCAATTACAGCTTTTGGCACATACAGGGGTTGGGATCTAAACTATCCTCCCCATTTTACAACCTTAGCTTTTTAGTACTATCACAGATGACTAAGTTCCTGTCCCTTACAAGGTATTTAGTCAAAGATATTAGGCATGCTTACAAACTATTTTCCTGTGACCTCCTGGCTCTGACCAGTTGTAGAAGGGCCACGCAAAAATGACTCTAAGATCTGACATTATTTCTGCCATCCAAGCAGTGGCTTATGGTCTCTGGATGCTCCTCCATTGCTTTCGTCCCAGGAGTGTCTTCTCTACACTGGGAAAAACGCCTCATTGGCATTTCTCTTAGTTGGTTGCTGGACTTGAACGTGGGCCCTGAGGGCTGTCCCTCAGCTTTACAGCTCAAGGCTAGCACTCTGCCACCTTGAATCCTAAAGCAACTCTGCTTGCTCTTTCAGCCTTCTGCTAGCTAGGTAAAGGTGACAGTCTCACATGGACCTTTTTCTGCCCAGGCTGGCTTCCAACCAATTTGCAGATCAATGAGCCTTATAAAAGGCCACCTTCCTCCAGTTTAAAGCAACAAGGTGGTCAACATAGAAGTAACTTTTAAGCATGTTCTTACCTGAATCTAATTAAGAGCCAAATTACTTCTGACAAACTTACAAGAATCCTCACTCTTTTTTGGGGGGGCTGCTGGGAACTGTTTAAAAAAAAAAAACCTATGAGAGCAAACAAATACGAATGAAGCAATTATTTTGGTAATCCTAACTTTTCCTTTTTGCACTTTGAGGCAAATATTTAGAACAATTTTACTTTTAAACTTTATATACAGAAATCCATTCCTAATTTTTAAGCCTCCTATTAATCTGTTTTAATATTCTATACTTTAGTTTTTATTTGCATTTTGAAAAATTCCTTGAGCTCTTGAGGCTAGGTGTCACTCATTTCCTCTTGGCTTCTTGTTTTAAAACAGATACACATTAAAACTTTTAAACTTAAATAATTTTTTCTTAAAGCAAAAATTACAATCACCGTCATTGTACCAAAAAGCTAGAATTAACACCTTGATGCCTTAAAAAAAAACATATCCACTGGCAGAATATCATTGAGAGAAAATCACATACAAATAAAATTTTTAAACCCTCTTTTTAAGGCCTTCTTAATTTTAATTTTAACACATCCAAGGGGCAGTTTGAGCAATGCTAATCAGATCAACACATCACTCATTTTTACCATCATGTTTCCAGTGTCTATCTGCAGGGAAAAAGGACAGAATAAAGATGGCCCACTTGGTCCTTCCTGTGGAATGGTCATGCACCCATTCTGACTCTTTAGGGTTAGATGAACTGTGTTTGTGCCAGGTTGCCCTTTTTCACCATTCGTGGACTCTTCCCAAGGCCTGTTCCACCATGCATGACCAGCTGAACTGCACTACTGCCTGTTCACCCTTCACTCCTAAAGATAGGTATTCTGTTGCCTTCTAATTTCTCCTTTCTGTTAAGCCAGATATCTTGATTACAGTGTAAACAGCCTTATGCATTCTAAAATAACAGATTTTCAAATTTTCAAGTTAAACAATCCTTAAAAAGCCATTTAAAACAATGCGAAAATTTTATAAAATTTTTCTGGTAATGTCTCAACCTCATAACCTTTTGAATTTTGAACTTAAACTCACTCAATTGTTACAGGATGCTGACATTTTCTATCATGAACGTGTTCACAAACACATAGAAAACACAGATTTTTTTTTTTTGGGTGGGGGTTCTGTTCGTGGGGCCTGAACTCTGGACTTGGGTGCTGTCCCTCAGCTCTTCAGCTCAAGGCTAGCCCACTACCACTTGAGTCACAGCACCATTTCCGACTTTTTTCTTTTGCTTATGTGGTGCTGAGGAATTGAACCCAAGGCCTCAGGCTTGCAAGGCAAGTGCTCTACCACTGAGCTACCTTCCCAGCCCAAAACACAGATCTTTAAGTGTGCAAAAAATAAAAATCATGTGTATGTACATTTTTTTAAGTTTTCAAACAAAAATTTAAGACAATATTTCTTTTAAACTAAGTAACTTTGTTGAGCTTCACTTTCCCAGGGCTTGCTTGTTTAGCAAAGCATTTCACCAACTGGTCTTTTGAATCCTTTTTGTTGGAGGAAGGCTGGGGGAGGGGGGTTACCTGAAACTAAACTGGCTTGATTTTTATCCAGTTTTAGACAAGAGCACATTACATTGTCGGGACTAGCTGAAAAGTCAAAAAGAGGCACACAACCTTCTCTGTGACTGAGCCCAGCTGGAGGCTAGAACTTTTATTTCCCCAGAGATGTTCAAATAAGTTTCAAAAACACATAACCAAAAACCCACCCTTTAAAAGTAGTGCCGAGGGAAGGTGGCTGGGAAGGCTGGGAAGGTGGTTCACTGGTAGCGAATTTGCCTTGCATGCATGAGGGCCTGGTTCAATTCCCCAGCACCATAAGCAAAGGGGAAAATGCTAGAAGTGGAGCTGTGGCTCAAGTGGTAGAGCACGCGCCTTCAGTTGAAGAGTTGAGGGATAGCACCCAGGCCCAGAGTTCAGGCCCCATGACCGGATCCCCCACTCCCCCCCCAAAAAAAACAAAATTAACTAGTACCAATTCTAAAACAGAACTAGACAACACAACTACCAAAGGCTGAGTTTATCCCTATCAGTACTCTGTGCCATTCTCACTCAGCAAGCTGAATCCAGAGTCTGCTGAATGAGCCTGCCACTCTTACCCAGAACTTTCCTATCTCAGGAAATATAGAACAGAGAACAATCAGGTCTCAGTGAATGGGGTGACATCTCACCAAAATTTGTTGACCCAGGGGCCTTACAAGGTGGAAGAGAAGTCCCAGTCATTTTGGGGCAAGGGAAATAAGTCCCTAGCGGCCATCCCTTCAGAGTGGCAGATTCTCCCCCATACTCAGTACGCCCTGGGTCAAGGCTTAACGGTAAAATAAACCCCAAATGACAGACAGAACACTCAACACACAGACACAACTTACAAAGGCATGCTGCAGCATTGTAAATTGCCAACCAGAAAGTGCCAGACTACAGAAGGAGAGTTTCCCCCAAAATGGAAAACTTCCCAATACAGGGGGAAAACTTCTCAAAAAATGTCTGCATGAAGTGCCAGACTACAGACGGAAAATTTCCCAAAAAATGTCTGTACTAAACAGCAATCTATCCAGAGGGGTCTGGGGATATGTCCTCATAAACCCCATTGGCAATCTTATAGCACGTCCGCCAAGACTCCTTGCCAACCAGAATACAGACCTCTCGGAAAACCAGAATTACAGATACAGAATCTGCAGGCAGCCAAATATACAGAACAGCAATGTCTAGACTTGACAGCTGGGTTTTTTGGGCGTCTGGAGGGTCTTATGAGGCAGATTCCAGATGAGCCCCCAGAAATGTTTTATGGACTTGGGACCCCCGAAAACCACCAGAGACCATGACCAATGCGAACAGCAAAAGAGTCGTTTATTTGCGAGCTCAAGCTTGGTCCTCTGAGCACTGGGTAACCAGTGACACAAAGAGTCCTCAATGGAAAGGCTTGGAAAAAATTATATTAAGTGAAGTAAGCCAGGCCCAAAGAAACATAGGTCCCATGGTTTCCCTTATTTGCAATATCTAGTGTAGGTATGAGTCAAGCGGAAAAGGTCAGATAATGTGATGTTAGGAAAACGAACCCTCAAATATGTATTTTAATGTTTTTTTTTCTTTCATGCATGTGTTTCTAACGCATTTATAAGATTATTTCTTTGTTGCTTTGTATGTCCCTCCTCCACAGTGTAACCCCCGCTTTCACTATATTTGATGTCAGTATAACATGTGGAGGAGATGGGGACAAACAAGTCGTTTAAGGATTCAAGTGGACCTGTTGCAACAATGAGAAGTACAAAATGTCATGTCAAAACCAGCTTTACAATGTCGGTGTGGGGGAAGGGGGGTATGATTTGGGGGGAGGGGGGAGGCTGGGAAGGGTGGTGAAGGATAAACAAAGGAGGAGGCTGCAATGCTTGGTAAGAAATGTATGCATTAT